>NC_034413.1:46606537-46973042 GCF_002078875.1 Numida meleagris | reverse complement strand
GATGTAGTTCCTGAACTGTGAAATCCATTTCTTAACATTTATAACTACAGAAATTTTAAATGTAACGGTAAATCTAGGGCACAAATAGGATTCCTGGTAGATTCAGAATACAGCTGTCTGTTTGAATGCCGGGAAAGGAATTCTGGAGTCAGTACCCTTTGTTTCTAAGATGCATGTGAACTTGACATTTGTGCTTTTCGAATTTGATTTTTCTACTGATCTCTTTATTATCTGATTTGTATTTTGGGAGTTAAAAAATGATATTTAAAAGCCAAACGGCAGGGAGAATGTTTGGTACCTGGATCATTTGTGTTTTAGTCAGAATTTGGCTGTACTACAGAACTTTCTTAACTTGTGTTTTGTGATCTGAGCACTGGGTGTTGTAGCTCACTGGTGGGAAGACAACTGAAGCAATGAGAGTTTCTGTTCCCCAGACAGTGAGAGGGGTGGAGGGAGGGAGTTCATTTGGAGTGCATCTAGTCATCGATGCTGGTTGAATAGACACTGGGACGACCTGGCAGAAAGGAACGTCATGCCTTGTTTTGTAAGCATAACCTCGTGCAAGTTGCTTTCTCAATGATTTTTCTTGGTGCAACAAATATGTGGGATTCTGTCTAATCATGTTGATGTTTAAGTGCATATAGGTGTGTTTGTGTTAACGTTCGCCAAGTGAGCAATGCGCCGTGTGAAAATAAAGTGGCCTCACTGAGGAAGTTAGTTAATGCTGCTGGTTCTGAACACTTCTTGAAATTCAATTTTATGTTTCTCAAGAAATGTGATGTAGTTGAATTATGTTCTGTGCCAAATGGAATCTTTAGAGGATAGCAACATAGGACACACTGAAGATTTCTGGATGTATGTAGACCTTTATGTATATGTATAGACTCCTTTGTGTTGTAAGGAGAAATGTTAAATGAAATTGAAATAATAAAATTATTTCAAATATTAAACTGTAACTTACATTTGGTATATTAATGTGATACCAGAAATCTAAAGTATTTGTATTATTTCCTGCCCTGTATTCAATTTTAGTAATTTTTTGAGAATATGCAGTGACTTTGTGTCTTATCAGCATGTGTATGTAACTTGTAGCTCCTGAGTGTTGTGGAAGAATTGGAAATGAGTATTTCAGTGTTTGTCTTTCTTGATTGGAATTAAAACTTGCATTTGCTTTTAGTTGCACATTTTTACCACTATGTGGTGTCGTCAGTGGTTTCATACCAGTTGAGCTGATATTCATATTTAGGGAGGTTTTATGTTTGGATGTATTCATGGATAAAAAACTGCAGTAATCTCTGCCTGGAGCTTGTATTGCAGAGGTGCTTCAGGGAAGGCCTCTACTTGTGTGCCTGATGGAATGCACAGTAGTAGAAACAGGTGGCAAGGAATAGCAAGCACAGACAATGTTATATAGCACAGAGTATTATTTTTTTATTTTTTAAAATCTATTCTTGCTTTAGAACTGAGGAATCTGACATACAAATACAAGGATTGGTCCAAAAAGTAATGCCTCCTATTTTACTGTGTTGGCCCACAGTCTCAGAGGCAACTGGTGGTGGTATGGCAGTAGAGGTGAACCTTCCCACCAATATCCTGTTACATTTTATTACTGTGTTGGCGGATGGCGGCAGAGTGCCAGTCTGACAAAACGGCATCTGACATTGAAGTGTGGATGAAGCAAAGGGGTGGAATTGAATTCCTCCATGTGGGGAAGAAATGGCACCCACTGACAGTCACTGATGTTTGCTAAACCCTTCTGGAGACCAAACAGTGGATGTGAGCACAGTGAGGTGGTGGGTGGTGTGTTTCAGCAGTGGTGACAGTGGGTCACCTCCACTGGTGCAGATTTTTATAAGCACGACATGCAGTTTCTTGTTCATCACTGGTGAAAAAGCATAGCTAGTGGTGGTGACTGTGCTGAAAAATGGTGTTTGAGAATTTGCTCTATCAAATAGTGTTATTGTGCTGTTTGTTTATGCTGTAGCTTTCATGGAAATAAATAGGAGGCATTCCTTTTGGAATGACCTACGTATTACAGCTTGGTTGGAGGCTTCATTTGTGGATGCTTTTTCTATTACATCTTCTTGAAAATGGAACTGAAAACAAGCAACAGTCAAAATTTAGGATGGAAATGCATGAAGGGCAAATCAATGAGATGTGCAGATGTGTTACATGGCTTCCTAGAACACAGTGAAAATAGTACATGGCTTTATACCATTGTTTTTGCAGAGTTGTATTTCTTCATGTGGTATGTGGTTTCTTACTAGTTAAAAGTATACAGTTCTAAATCTATGCCTTTTTTGTTAATGTCCTTTTAAAAAAATCAATCTCATATCTTCATTGCTTTTTTTTTTGAAATAAGAGCTAACTTTTTGATTATTTCAAGTTCTGCTCTTATGATTATTTAGCAGGCTCTAGTAATTATAGTAATTAGTGTGGTTAGAAGAAAAAATACACTTTTTCCAGTGTGTTTTTTACTTTAAGGTATAATTCTCAAGAGGATAATAAAATACACTATGGTAGATCTTGCAATCAAGTTAATGCAATCAAGTTGCTAATCATTTTTTTGGAAGAACCTCCATTAGAGAAGATGAAGACTTGCTCTTTTGCTGAAGAAATGTCTTCATTTACTGCTGATTGAGGTTCTAAGCTTAAACTGCTGGGTTTAGCTTGACCTGGGTCCTATTAGCGGTACATCAACTTCTGATTGCTTGCCTTCCTGGGACTACGCAGACATGGCTGACTGATAAGAAATCAAAAAACTGGATTTCAGAGTACTGAGATTTCCCTGATTTTAATGTTTTATAACTTCAAAATGTGAGGAGTCTTTCATATGGTGCTAATGCATTTTATATTAGCACTTCAGAAAAGTTTTTCTCAGATGGCATGTTACTTAGATCGTTTAATGTTCAGTCTTTAAGGAAGGTTTCCCAATCTTTCTTTTATATCTTAACATCTACCCTATAAAAATCAAAGCTAGAAGTAAAAACTGTATGATCAGGAGGTTCCCATAGCCCAGTGTAGAATAATGATAATGAGATGAACAAACAATGCAGCAACAGGATGCTCTGCTGCACCTTTGTGGCCTTGAAGCCAAATTGTTGGAGTAGGTATGTAATACATTATGAGAAGAACTTTGATAACGGTGGATGATAGATTTAGTTTTGAAATAGCAGATCTATACTCAGTTAAAACTACCTGCTGGCTTTATTAATAATCCTCACAAGGAACTGAAGTTCTTTCTTTTGACCCTCAAAACTGTGATGAGTAATGAAATGATGACTGAGTTTTTTTCTTAAACCTTGCTGATCCTTATGATTGCTAACTTCTTCCTCAAAATCAGTTTTGTGTTGTCTGATATGAGTAGAGTATAAAGTATTCTTTTTTTAAGCTTATTTTAAAAAAGATAATTTGGCATTCATTTATTCTTACGTTCACAAGAGTGATGATTTTCAGCATAGTGCCTAGATGACCATTTTTTCTCCTGCTGCAGTTTTATAATGTACTGTATATTGTAGGTTCTTTTAATCTCTATCTGTGTGTTTTATTGAAATATAGAAAAAATGGGTGGTGTTTTTCTGACTTGTGCTTTCTTCCACAAAAGCAGTATGTATTAGTGGGAAAATGACACTATCAGTCATGATGCAGAGTATCATCCTTGATGTGTCCTTTCCTGTTGCTCCTGATCTTGAAGTCAGCAGCACTGAATTGCTTACATTAAGAATTGTGCACTGTGGATCTCTGAGCACAGAGTCTAAACCTCTTCTGTGTTGTATAAACCAAAATTTGAAATCTCTTGAACCTTTCTTGTATTTCATATTGGAAGTAGTTAGCGTTTGTTTTTTCTCTCCTTCCCTTGCCATCATTTTTAGAAGTTTATTCCAAAATGACTGACGTCTGGTTTAAAAGTTTTGCCTCCCACCTTTCTGCAGAAGCTTGATTGACTGGCATACAGGTATTTAAGCCAGCACTGATCCAAGCATGGTTGCGTCTGTTTCAATTTGAAGTAATTTTTCTACTTACCACTGTTCACTGACTGCATGCGTTAGTTCTGCCCATGGTGTTTTCCATATCTTCTGTATTACATTAATACCTCTTTGTCCTTCCTGGAGATCCTTCAGCCTAATCACACCAGGTTTGCATTTGCCTCTTTTTGCAACTATGTCAGCGTGGTAGTTGAGTGATGCATCAGTGTTTGTGTTCATCTTTCCCAGTCTCCAAACTATCAATTTGTAGCAAAAACTCCCTTAGTCCACATGTGTGGTTGTGAAGGCATTAATATAAAGATGTGCCTAGCTCCTGCCCAGTATTTTGAGCACCTTTGGAGTTGAAGCTTATGTGGATGCCAGCCAACGGGTGGCATGGCCATGTGACACCAAAGTTTGGGGAAGAGGAGGAAGGGCATGCTTTCTTTATAGGCAGGATATGGAAATATTTAAGTGGGTTTTTTCTGTGTAATGGAATAGCCTTGGATTTCATAAGAAAGATGCAACATACTGTTCGAGTTGTTTAGCAAATTATTTAAAACGAAGGACTTCTTACCAGTTTAATTTAAATACTTCAATTATAATAATTATTTATTATTAAATAATTTAATTCTCAGCGGGAAGCTATTCTAGTGACTTTCTTATTGCTATGCTCGCAGTCAAGAGTTGTTGACAGGAGAGAGATCTGTTGGCTGTGAATTCTGATAGGCTTGCTAAGAAAAGAATTTATAGGCTGTATAAAGGAGTATACAGATGACTTCTTTAGTGTCCACAAAGGGTGTGGTATTTGTGTGCCGTTACTGTTGTGTAAACCTTCGATCTTTGAGCTCGATTGCTGTAGTAGCAAGGCTTACCTTTATTGTATCACATCAGCATGGTGAGCACTTGTATAGCTTGGACAGGTTTTGCAGAGTACAGTGGCACTGCTATTGAATGCTGTTTTTCAGAACTGCTCTGTCAGTTCTCCAGAGTAAGGGTTAATTTCCCTTGTTGCTTGCTAAATATAATAAATAAATGATTATTAAGACTTGCTCAGTATGGTGGTTGGTTCTGAGAACGTGGATTATTGTGCCTTCTGCTAAGTGTATGTACTTAAAGGTGTTCATTCAACAATGTACAATATGATGAAAGACTGTTCTTTCCTATTTGTGATTTATAGAAGGGACTGAATTCAAGACAGGTTGACTTAAGATGCCTGTGACAGTTAGCTCCCAGGAGAGAACTGCTGTGAATGGCCAAGATGTCACTGAATCTATGAAGTCAGAGGGGACACAATTCCTTTGTGCAGATACTGTCCATTGTATACAGTGACCATAATCTCTTTGTAATTCCAACAGGAAAAGTGTCATACTTGGTTATGCAGTGGGTTTGTTGCTTTTGAGGAAGCATCTTGCCCCGTGGATATTTGCATGTTCATCTTTTCCTTTCTGTAGAACAGAGCCTGGCCTTGGGATGTAATGCAAATAACCCTGGCACTCCTCATTGGGTTTCTGTCAAAGCTTCTAAAAGGCTTTAGGTAATTTCAAGATGATTCTAATGCAGCTTAAAGTTCTAATCCACGCTTTGAAGTAGAGCAAATTCAAAAGGCTTCTTGTGCATGGCCATAGATTAAGTGTTTTTTTGTACTTCAAAAAAAATATTATATTGAATATTCAGATTGATTGAATTACCGGCTGTGATGGAAAACAGAGCCCTTTGGTTATCCAGAAACAGAGTGCAGCAGTTTGTAATTATGGATTGAACAACCTGGCATGGATAGGTGGAAATAATACTAACATTCCACAGGCGTAATCACAGCTTGATTACTGCCTTGGAAATGCTTATAAGAGAGGGCTTGGAGTATCGTTTTAGCAAACAACATGGAACATAGGTCAAATAGAAATGAGGCAGGTGACCAGTAGTGTTGAACTTTGGCTGCACTTCAAAACAAGTGCCTGAGACCCAAAGGCAATTCTTGTATTAAGCAACGGAATGTTTATAATGTTTGCTTCATACCAAAAATACTTTTTGTTTTTGAACAGCATATGGCTTTTCCTTTTATTCCATTAAGCAGCGTAAGACACTTCCTTCCTTTGCCCCATATATCCCTTCCTATGACTCTTTAGAGCAGGGGTAAGGCTTTGGGGATAACATGATTATGTATTCGTAGGTTACCCTCATTTTTTTATTATTTATGATGATGCATCTTAGGACAGTTACTATGTCCCTCTTATTTTTGCTCTGATTATGTGAGTTGCTGGGGTGTTTTCTCTATTTTCTTCCACCTTACTCCAAATCATTTATCAGAGTATGTTTGATCTGTATTGTGAAGCAATCTAACAAAGTGCAAAATCTTGCTTTTTTTTTTTTTCTTAAACTGATGAAAATAATAATAACAAATTATTTCTTTACAAGTGCTGGGACATTTGAAGATATGCCAGCTTTCTGTATGGTAGTGATAAATACTTAAACATAAGCATTCACTTGATGGCAATTCAAGTAACATCTTCCTAGCTGAAATTCTTTTGAGTCTTGTGTATTATGCTTCTGGTTCGAACTCAGGGTGGAAAAACAAATTGATTTGAAGAGTCTTGCAATTAATCAAATACATCAAATATGATGTTTCAATCAGCCTTATGGTCTGGGTAGCTCATCTGTTCCTACTGAACAAGTAGTGCTGCTAAATGAGGGTTTAGGTTTTGGGGTAGACGTGGGGCTTTTATTGTCATTTCCTGTCTCATCTAGATAGAGGCAATCAACAAGCCCTATTTTCTGAAGGTAAAAATACTGCAGAGGAGTTGGTCTTCACCTCCTTGAACATAAAACTATGTGGAAGTGATTATGGTGCAGCATAAAGGGTTGTGCAACTATGTTGATTAGCCGTGCCACTTCAGAGTTCAGAAAATCTGATGATTGGCCACATACAGGAGAGGGAGAGCTGATAATTGCAGCATTTGGAACACCAGCTTTTCCTCATTAAAACGAATGTGGTTATGAATAATTCTATAGTTTTGGGGTGTTAAAGCATATTATAAGAGCTGGAAATAGAGATTGTAGTTTGACTGAGAAGAATATCCTTGTGCTTTGTTATTTAATTGATCAACAGCCGTTTCAAGAAGTAAAAGAATTCTGTGTAGCGATCAGCAGGCGCTGGGAGAATTATATCAAAGGGTTCAGAATGATCGGGATCACTGTAAACATGAGATGTGAGGTGTTTGTGGGTTGCGTGCTTGTCTGCTTTAATTAACTATATTCTCTTAGTAGAAGAGGAGGGCTTGGAAGCTAATTTACAGATATTGTAGCAGACTTAACTCTTCCCTTCATCTGCAGTGAGGTGAGGATGACAGTGCCCTGCATACTGGTAGGCAAGAAGAGGGCACCTCGTTTAGCCCTAGTTATACTCCTCTGTCCCTGTATAGGAACATATACCGTGAAACTCTTGACAATTCACATGGTGGTTTTTGTGGCTTATATATTTTAAAAGTAAAATTTAGTTAAAGGAGGAATCTGGTTCCTTTTAAAATGAGAGCGCATGAATGCGTACTTCCAACTATCCCCTTTTCCATGGCTGTTTCATTAATAATGCTAGCCGCTCTATGGAGGATGCCTGAAAAAAAAAGATATTTCAAATTACTTCCAATTAAGTAAGATAGAAGTAAGGAAGAATAACAAGCAGCATATGAAGTATCTGAATCTTGTGTGAAAATTTGTTTGAATAGTGAACAGTATGAGTTATTGGGACTTCAGAACATGGCTTTTTCCCCAGCATGTTCCAACTCTATAACAAAAGCTTAAAAAAAACCAACAACAACAAAACAACAACAAAATACCCCACCCCACCAGAGCTGTGCTATGAACACATTATAAGCACTGACATACTTACCTAGTGAATGTATTCTGCAATACTATTTCAAACAGTGGGAAACAATTATATCATTTTAATCGAAGATACATTACTGGCTGTGGTGTACAGAGGTTAAAGGTGATGAACTGTTAATTTCTAATATTGTTATGAAAATGCAAACATTGGGAAACAAAAACACTAGTTTTCTTTTGTTTGGGATACGTGAAGAGGCATCTCTTCCCTCTGTGATCTTCTTCTACGTGTGCCCTCAGTTCTTGTCCCTAGTTGCCAGGACTGCAGGTGCTATGCTTCCCATTGGACCCAGCCTCGATTCCTTCTTTATAATGTATGTTGCTTCTTGTCTGAAGTGGTTATGTAAGATCTTTTGAACCAGCTGGCATGTTTGAAACTCTGCCAATAAATAAAATCAGCTGGCAATGTGCTTAGAGACATAAAAGAAAACTCAACAAAACAACCAAAATCCCTTGTCCCAAGCAGTAGAATCATGTTGGGAATTTGCATCTGTGCAAATAATTGGTTTTACTGCTTGGGTTCACAGTAGTTTCATTTCTAGACTACTTAATTCATTCGCCTTGAAACTGCAGAGTGAGAATTTTGAGGGAATTCCATTCTTAATTTTAAGTTAATGTTTCATCTGTAGCAAAATCTTTTCACCTATGAAGCCACTAGGCTTCATTTAAAACACAGTCTTGGTTGAGATTCTCAGAATGACCTGTTGCTTCTGATGTACCACTTCTTTATAACATCATGTTTAGACAATTGATGAATGAGTGTGTGTTTTAAAATTCTGAAAGCAAGGGGTTGTTTGGTTTAGGTTTTTATCTGTGGAGCGTTATGTGTAATTTATGGAGAAGTGTTTTTTCAGGTTATTTAGGGTGTCAAGATTGGTCTACTTTTATGTGGAGTTGTAATCTGTAACGGCAGTAGCTTTTGCTTTGATGTGTGTAATTTTAAGTAGGTAAACAACCTAGCTTTTATGTAGGAATAAAGCTTTTTGAGTACACTTACCTTGAGTAAGCCAGTTTCAAGCAAGCGATTTTGTTACCATGACCACTTATGTGTGTTGTATTCCCAGCTGGCAAAGGTCTGGAGATAGAAGGAGTCTATGAATAGATGAGGAGACGCACAGCAACTTCGGCTGGAACTAAGCCAGTTTATTACATCCATCCCAACTCCCCCTTGGTGTTCCATTGGCCTCATTCAATTTCTTGTCCTCACCTTGGTGGAACATCATCAGATGAATCTCGAGGCTGGTCGTTGTGTCCGCCAAACAGGTGGTGGAGTACTGACTGCCAAATGCGTAACTTGGATGGATGCGCAGTCCGTGTAAATACACGGAGCACTTAAATGGAAACCAGCTCTCCTGCATGAGTTCTGCAAAATTGAAGCCTGCAATGTAACAAAATAGGACACAAAATAGGATGTTCTTCACTGCTGATAGCTCCCAGGGTAGTAGCCCCGTTCTTCGTACTGTGGAAACAAATGTTGACCAAAGTATAAGAATTTGTTTTTCCTGGCTCATTTTGAGCTTATTATTATGTAAGTAGTTATAGATCCACTTAAGCTGCTTCTCATTTCTGGATTGGATGGTCCTTATGCTATGATCTACCAGTGTGGAGACGCAGTAGTTTCTTTGACTGATACATTACTGTTGCTAAATCTCATTGTGTAGTGCTTTCAGAAAACATCCCATGTTTCTGAATAAGCAAGCCATTTTTCTTATTCCTGTTCATTTTTTTCATCTTAATTTCATTGTTTCCAGCTGCTGCCTTGCCAGAAAAAAAAAGCTACAGGATATGTGGTTGGATGAACATATTGCAGACAAGACAATTTCTTCATTGAAGTCTAACACAAAGTCTGAGGCTCTGTCAGAGTGGCAGCAACCGTTTATCCAAGATTGCCAAGTTTTACAAGAGATTGATTTATTTTGGCAAAGTACTGGAGCACATACAGAACATCTTAAACAATTGGTTTTACATTTCTCAACTGACAGATTTATTAAACCTCATCACCTGTGCTTTATGGAAAAAGGTAGGTGCAGAGCTGAATGAATTGCAAGAGGCAAGCAGTATTTGAAAATGGCCACAGCCTGTTCAGAAGTGTTAGCAACATTAAAGTTTACTGTGCATGAAGGTGAGCTGCAAGTCTAGCTACAGTGCTGTCAGTATTGTCTGTATTTTGTGAGTGCTCTACTCTTTGCCATGCCAGTCCTCTGCCATTATGCATGGGGTCACCGTGGATAGTAAACTGAGGTTCTGGGTTTATATTTTGTTACAAAGTGCTAAACAAGAACTATGTGCTGAATCTCAGCTGGGAGGTGTCTTTCTTCATCTGTTTTTCTTGCTGGTAATGCCTATCAGTGATTTGATTTTGACTTTGGGAACCTTGGTGCTGTGACTGGTATGCGCTCAAGAAAAAGGAGCAGATATGAATGTTGGACATTAATTGTCTTAAGTGGCTAACATACCAGCCTTTTGTAAATCAGGGAGAAAAATGTGCCTAGGCCAAGCAGCACACCTCGTGGGAGCAGAGAAGATGGGAGTAGCTTACAGCAGCTCAGCTGCTGGCCTTTGGTCAGTCCCCTTGCCCAAAGCATGGCAGTGCAGGGGCTAGGAGGGCTCGCCTTGTTATGATGTGCAACACAGGGGGTCAGCCCTCTTGTGCCTGTCTCTACGTGGTTTCTCCTTCCACTTCCTCTTTCCCTCTCCTTTGTAATCTAGTATCTGGCATTTGAGTGCTCATGAAATCCCACTACTTGCCTCCTACAGTCCGTTTTAGTGTTGGCAATAATGCATTGTTACTTGTGACGAAGTTGTGGTGCGTTGTATTAGAATGGTCTCATACATACAGTGTATTCAAAGAGAGACCTTGGCAAAAGAAGGCTTGAAAACCGAGAAGAGGCAGAATAATATTCAGCATGCTGAATGCGCAGATGTTTTAAACATTTAAACATTTTCAAGAGAAAAAAGAAAAACTCTTTTGGGTTTTGGAGTCATTTAGCACTTCTTATTAATTTTGAGTTATTTCTAATATTCTGTTAGTTTGCTCACATTGAACCATTTGTAGCAAACCTACTTATAGCAGGTCTAAGAGACACCTCTTGTAACTTAATAGAAAAAGCAATTTTTTTACAATTAGATATCGATCTGTTCTTCTCTTTGTAAATTTCCATTTAATAGTTTGTTACTGCATTTGTTAGCTTTTGGTGGCACAAAATGTAAGTAACCCTAACAGTTAAATAATCACGTTCCTTATCTTTTAGATAGTGTGCTTTGTTTTAACCATATTTTATAACAAGGCGGTATCTCTTCATTTGTCTGTCTGGATGAACGTTAGGATAGAGTTACTCAGTTGTCAGTGACTCACAGTATAATTCCTTTAATTTTGTTCTCTTTGGAGTTTGTGCTGTGTATTTCAAAGCTTCTGCTTCAGGAAAGAATGGAACTGAATAAACAGAACGAAGGGAGCCTTTTAAGTGACATGAGTAGAATATGCTTGTATTTGCAGCAAACAGTATAAGCCTATGTATGGCTCTTTTCAAAAGAAATTTTTAAGGTGAACTTAGGATCTTTTGATCCCTAGATGTGATAACAGTTAAACAGTATAGGTCCTTGTCTGTCATACCTTCAGGCCGTGCCCATGGGTTATTTGGACAAGTATTCGTGTTGTGCATTGTACCATGTGATCTTTTTCCCATAGATTCTAAAGGCACCATTTCAGAACAGACATTGATTATTATGGTCTGAGGCAAATAGTGAATTTGACAGAAATGATACGCAACTTGACTTTCAAGATTTTTAAGGGGTATGTTGTTACTTAGAATGAATAAAGGCACTTGATATGCTTCTGGTGGTAAAATAAATGACGAGGGCAGTTTTAAGAAAAAATCAGCTATCATATTGATGCATGACTGAAGAGCGGAAGTTGCAGGTTTCCAGTGGTTTAAGCCTGGTAACTTCAGAGTATTAAAGAACTCTTTCCCTTTTCTAGAGTTTGAGGTGACTTCAGAAGATTGCTAACTACCAAAAACATGGGGCATGTATAGTTTGGTTGTGGGAAAATAGGTAATTGAACTAGTGAGGTCTACATAGTGTTCTCTAGGTAAAAATAATGTGGGTTTTTTTTTTTTTTTGACACTTGAAGGCTTCGTGCTACAGGAATCCCAAAGCATGAATGCATATCCTTCGCATTAGAGTTCTCAAGTCTGTGGCCCAAAAAAACTTATTTAAAAGCACTGTTTTTTGCCTGTGAGCTTGATCATCATCTTGATCTTCTACCCCATTTTTTTTTTCACTGCTTGGAATAAAGACTGCGGGAAAAATCCCAGTTCTGAAGAACTGCAGTCTCTATTGGTGAGTGGTTCTGAAGTTGTTCTAAAATTTTTGTCATTTGCTTTCTGAATGAAGAATGGTGCTGTGTTAGGTATTGTCAGCACTGTTTGGAGGGAAACTAATTAAAAAAAAAAAAATTGTCCTCAACCTTTTCTATCAATGCATGTTTTTGGTCCTATTTGAAGGAGCAACAAGATCTACGAGCATCCATTAGCTCTGATTCCTTTTCTTCAGTTCTCAGGTTCCATTGCCCACATAGACAGTGCAGGAAATGGAATGGCTGTCCTGTTAGCAGGATAGGAGAGAAACAAACTGAGCTGGGTTTTACTTCATGTTCAAAGTGTTTGCTCCTGCATCCCTCCCTGGGTGAGGGGGCAGAAAGCAAGGAAGAGAAGAATCTTATTGTGCCTTAAGCGAATGAGTTCTTGCAGAATTCTGCATTGTCCTTGTGATAAGCACGTAAGTGAACGATTTTGAGTATGTTTTGTGGTCTTCTTTAAAAGTCGAATGAAAAATGAAATAAGTGTTTGAGAAGCTAAATTTTAATTTGATATCCACTTGATAATTCTGTACTGAACTGCTCCTGTCATTGATTTTACTTTCTAAAACACTGTTTTACAGCCTACTTAAAAAATGATTTTCCTACATGTGGGAAATACTGAAGTAATTAAACACATTTGGGTTTATGCATAAATTTTCTAAAATTAACTCTCTCTTTCACACTAATCTTTCTTGTCTTTAATTGGGTTGAAATGTGTGAAAAGGAAAATGGTTTGATAGGGAACTATTTTTCAAAGAGTAGTTTAACAACTGTGCATATAAAGGAGTTGCTAGATGCACTTGGGCCAGGGAGGCAAGACTCTTTTTTTTTTTAATGAGGGGAAGTATTTTTGCATCAGTTTTTGCTGCATCATTTTTAAGTAATCTTCTGTTTCCTTGCTGTTACATGTTTCGCTCCAGTGGAGAAATTAAAGTGTGTTGCAGTTTGGAGCAAAATACCCTTTCATTTAAGGAATTAAAAATCCTTAATCATGAAATTGGGATTATCTCTTTACCTGTGATATGGGCGCATTTTCTGTTAGCTTGTTTGTACATTTTCCTTTTGCTTTGTTTCCTCAACAGAATTTACTAACTTATTTACTAGCAGCAGTGCTCACTAAGCTTTTCTGATCTTTAAATATATCGAATAAGTAAACTAATGCACAACCCACCTGGCCAAAAATGAGAAAGCATTCTGAAATGTGTTCAAAGTTAAAAACGTGTTTCTGGGGAAGATTGAAATGTGAGGAAAAGAGATGTGAGGAATACTTGGGTGTGCATCCTGCTGCAGTGGAGTTGATATAAAGTAATAGAATAAACAGCTGAAATATTTTGATAGTAGCAGGGACTTTGTTTTGCTTTATCTATAGCCATTTCTGACCTCCTCCTTTCTTCTCAGTGAATTGTCTCCTCTTATGAATTTCTTTTCCTGTGCTGAGGAGGAAACTAACTTTTTTCAGGTGTAAGTATATATATTCCCCTCTCTTTGATTGTGTTATTGCCCTAGGGAACTTTTTTTTTAGCTTTAACTCTACTATCTTTGTTTTCAAGGTATGTTTACCATGTAA
Source organism: Numida meleagris (assembly GCF_002078875.1). Lineage (NCBI taxonomy): Eukaryota > Metazoa > Chordata > Aves > Galliformes > Numididae > Numida > Numida meleagris. Next base: position 46,959,274 of record NC_034413.1, on the reverse strand, counting down.
TTAATTTTTTTCAGTTAACTGGAGTTTATGAAGCATATCTTGGGATCAGCGCTTAATCTTTCACGTACTGTAACAAAATTGAGACACATGGTTATGCGTTTTGTATTCAACTTTTCACTTCTGAGTAAGTGATTAATCTTTCCTCTTGTCATGTCTCATGTCACAGTAGCACTGCGTTTTCTCCCTCTGACAGCCTGACACTGTTTAAACATCAGTCTAATTTTGCACATGAGCCAGTGTAAGAGAAGGCAAAAAAAAAAATAAAACCACGTGAGGCATGTCACAATAACTTATTTTCAGATGCAGCAGGCTTGTGGATGGCACAACTTGCTCTGTTTCATCTTGATTTCTGCTGACAGCAGGCTGTGGTGTTAAGCACATATAACAAAAATCAGGAGTATTTCAGACAACAGAATCATGGGAGAGTACATATCTTAGTGTAAAATGAAAAGGCAAGGCTTACTAGAGGGGTGAGGTGGTGGAGCCCGTATGTGAGTGATTTGTGCTGCTGTCTGTGCCTTTTATGGTAATGGTCTGCTCTGTGCCACTTGTTTTAGGGGTTACCCTTTTCTCAACATGCTACAGTTCTTGACACGTCATACCCCTCAGCTTCACCAATTGAGTTTTCACCTTTAAAAGCATGTATTAATATGCTCATTTTGCCCTTTTTTTTATGATTTCACCAGAAGGCATACTGAGGTCATGTCTAAAATAGGTGTAAATGATCAGTTATGGTTATCTTTTGTGTCCTGTGTATGAAATCTTCTATGAACTGCTTCTTATTCTTTCAGTCATCTTAAGTGCAATTGCGTGGCAAATTCTTCCTCTGTGAAGTAGCATTTCATGGAAAAATGGGAAAATATTGCCGTTTTGTTTTCCTTTTTAAGCAAGCTGTACAAGAATGTGAAAGCTATCTTTGTGATATTTCAAAGCCATAACTTCAGTTTAATGTGGAACTGAGCATTGCTCTAATCTCGGAGATGCGTGAACTTGCTAAGAAAGATGTCCAGCCAATACGTAGTGTGTATGTAATACTGCCCTAAAGAAAAACAGTTACAGAAATATTATCTGAACTCCTGCATCAGTCTTCATGAGAACTGAGAGAAGGAAAAAGGTAGGACACTTTTGATAACTTTTTGTGTGGTAGAGTGTTAATTGTTATTTTGTACGTTTATCATTTTTTAATGCAAACAAAACTTATTTTTTTTCAGGTTACAATTGGACTACATACATCTCCTAGACAGTTTGTAGAGACTATGAGATTTGCTGAAGTACCATGGTTGTAACTGAGCTCTGTTCTTTTCCTCATCTCAGTGGAAAAGTTCATCTAGGTTGTAAAAGTTGGTATTTGTCACAAGTTTACTCCAGTGTTAAACTGGGCTCTGTGGTCAGCTCTACGTTGGAAATGATGTGTATGGATAATGAAATCCCTAGTGAAATCAGTAGTGTTTTCTCTTGAGAGAGATCATATTGATGACATACATAATATACAATTTTTCCTTCATGTAAATCAGATGATTTAAGATTTTACACTAAAAGGTAGCTTATTTTAATGTTTAGTCGAAATTCAGTAGTAGTGATATCTTTTCTTAAATGATGCTACTTTAAGAATGAGAGATTGGAACCGTGATGGAGAGTGGAAGTGAGCCTCTATTTATTATGGGAAGACATTCTTTTAATACCTTAACTATCAACTGTTGTGTATACAATTGTATTATGCTTTTTCTTCATTATTTTTCAGTTTTGAGGTACTTAACTGTGTTTTATATTTTCTTCTGGACAAAACTAAAGGTGTAAGGCTAAATGACCTTACTTTATGTAAAAGTTTAACCTTTTTGTGTGGTCTTTCCTCTCTAGAAAGCAACAGTGGGTTAAACTCTTTCTTGTTACCCAATTCCATCAAAGGAGAGGAAAAAAAATGGAAAAGAGAAAATCCACTTGGGGGTCCTCACCTGGTTGAAATACAGGGTAGGCAGAGTTCATTGTGACGGGGGGCTTATCAGTCTGCTATAGGCCTTAATATCTGTTTGCAGGATAATTGCCACTGGGCTTTTCTGATTTTATTCTTCTCTCAGTAGCAGCACAAATGTGCACTTAGTATGGAAATTATTTATCCTTTCCACTGTTCAACAGCAATATTGTTACTATGAGACCTGGGTCTAAGGGATAACTACTGCTGTGTCTGTCTACGGGATGCATTCTCCCTGCACAAAATACATGTTTTTTCAATTTTATTTTGGGTTTTGGTGTGTCAAATAACATCTCTGGGACTTGCAAATATTCTCACCTCTCCCTCGCTCTTCCCCTGAATGAGGCAATCAGGTGATCAGCCAGGATTGCTGGAGCTATGTGAAATACTGACTGAAAAGCTCTCACTGAGAATATAGCCTCTGCTTTTTGATTCAATTTCCTGCCTAAGGAGGGAGGAGCTCCTTGAGCAGCCTCAGGCACTGATGTGCTGGGCTTGGGTGTCTCTGCATACCCTGCCTGGGCCTTTCCGTGTTCCATCATCCTTCTCATTTGCCACAGTCAGCCTTGCAATAGGCATGAGTTGTTGTAAATATCACCGCGTGCATCTGTAGCAGTTTTTGAGACAAACTGATCTGTGTGTATTATAATAGTCTCTATTTTAGTTGACAGTCACTTCTCTCTGCAGTTCTGTTTGCTGAAACCCAAACCACCAGAAAAAAATTCTCCAGACTGTCCATGCCAGATGTATGGCTGATACCTTCCTTGGACCTGAAGAGGCTGCGTGGATGGGGCAATGCCTGATGACTTTTTAGTTCTAGAGTTCGTGGTGGTAATTACCTTCTGGATTTTCAGAGCTCGCAGAAATTATGCATGAAGATAGTTTTTGTAATCCTTTTAAATAAATTTTGAATGTGAGTTAACGGGAATAACCAGTAGTTTACAGATCATGCGTATGTACTTGGACCTCAAATCATCTGATGTAGAATAACAAATCAGCCTGTAGCCAAACTGGGCTTCTCAATCCATTTGGGACAGTGAGTATTCAGTATTTTTTTTTTGTCATTGTAAGTTTTTATCTTGTTCTGTGTGGACTTCGGCTGCTTTGGAGCAGTCGATATGATGCTAAAGAAGTCACTTGAGGGAAGTTCTTTGAGATAAAATGAGAAGAGAATCACCCTATTTTTCTTTTGTAGGTTCTGCTAAGATGTCTTTAGCTTGTGGGGTGTCTTTTTTGTTGTTGTTTTGGTGTTTTGTTGTTGTTTGTGTGCTTGTACTTTCTGTGTGTGTGGGTAGCCCTGGAGAATGGATTGGTTGCTTAACTCCAGTGCTTGAAGATGCGTAATGAAAACTGCTCATGTGGGTGTCTTTTTCTCTACCTTTCCTCTACAGACTCTCCTTTCACGTGCAGGTCAGATGAAGAAAGTGTTGCCACTGAAAAGAGGGACTTGTCAAACTTCTTTGACTCGTAAATAAGCTTTTTCTTCTTCCTTATTTTAGATGCCTTGGTATTACTTGATCACTTTTTCTGCTGCTCCTTTGGGGTACCACGTGCTGTTGGCCTGGTGCAGTCAAGCTGTTGACTCAACGCTTAAATAGCCCTGACTGAGAGAGCTGTCAGGAGGACCCTTAATTGGAATTTGTTACAAAGGCTGATTTGTATTTTGCTGAACTTGGGTTATTTGTGAGAGAGATTTCTTAAAAACTTTCAAGGATAACAGCGAGCTAATGAAGGTCTTTGATCTCTTCTGTACAGAAGCTAACTGATGTTTGGGTTGCTCATAATTAATTTCATCCTTCAAATTAATTTCTGTGAGCTTTAGAAATTAGCAGTGAAGTAGTTCAGAGCTTTGGTCTTCTCCAGCAGACGTTGGGCTTAATTGCAGCTTTGGGAGATGTTGTTGATGACAGCAGGCAGCGTGCCGCCGCTGGGGAGGAGATGCTGGCATGCCAGGACCCATGCCTCCTGCTGCCTTCCCTGAGTTCTTGGCTTTGCCCTTCTCCAGATTAAGTGTCTGAAGAACACTTGCCTAAAAAAAAAAAAAGCATTTCTTTAGTTTATACAGCTTTAATTGATGTATGTTATGAATGAAGAGGTATAAAACACTTCTGAAGAAAGAAGGATGACAAGCACATTGGATTCATTTAGCTTTAAAACTAAATTATTACTGTGCAACAAATCAGCACTTCATTCCTGTGAAAACTTTAGAGTAATGGCAAAAGATCCGAAGAGTTCCTTGCTGCCTCTTTTGCAAGACAACCTGGAGACTAAATTTCATGAGACTAGAAGGAAATTGCTGTTTCACTAAAATTGAAGGCAAGTGAATATAAAATCCAAAGATTTAATCCTAGGATGATATTTTAAATAGCAAGATGAAATGAGTTTTAAAAGCTCTTCTGTTTTACTGTTCTCTTGTGAGCTCTCCTGCTCGGAGGCAGCGCTGCAGGGTGCTGGGTGAAGTTTCTTGGTGGTTCTTGCTTTCCCTGAGAAGTTTTTTTCATCATCTTCCATTTTTTATTACCTCCCTAAAATAGCTGAACTGTGAATTGTGCTCCTCTCTTTAAAGTTTGCCTCCACGTGAGCACTCTACCTAAGATTCCTTTGGATTACTAGAGATTAATTAAATTTAGTGTAAGGGAAAGCCCAGTATGAACCTCTTTAGACCAATGGATCAGTGGCTCAGTGCTTGCGCAACTGAAGCTCCCAGATATTCCTGTTACAGTATCTCATTTTCTGTGGAATTGTTTTTTTTGACATAAACCAGTTGATTGCTTTTGCATTTCCTATAGGATTTCTTCACTTTGGAAAATGATGTCGAAAAGCCTGGAAATGTTCAGTTTTTTATCTGTACGAAGAATGTCCTTTCTATCATACTGCTTATACTCAGCTGGTCTGAAATTGCAGAGCTGCTCTGAAACCATGTGGTCCTATACCTCCTTATGGAGAAAACTGTACCAAATGGAAATACTCCTGTTGACTGAAATAGCTAACTATGCCACTGGAAATTTCATTTAATACGTAGGGCTTTGAAGTACAGTGTTAGAGCTGAAGAATAGGAAAGAGATTTGTTCTGGTGACTGTAAAGGTGTGAATCTCTTAGGCTAGTGATGGAGCAGAAAAGCAAGTGGTACGTAGGTAGTCTCACCGTCCCTATCAGCTGCTTGGCTGCAAAATGTGGATAGCTTCAAATTTACAGCAGGAATGTTCCTCCAATTTTTTCCATGTTTTTCCATTTTTCTTAGTCTCCTGTTACAGTTGACAGTAAAAATGCTAGAAGGTCATATTTTCTGCTAGAAGAAGAAGAAGAAATAGGGAGTAGAAAGAGCTCCTGGTGGTTGTCTTGAGGCAGCAGAAAAGCTAATGATGAAAGAAATAGTTCAGTGTCTGTATAATATATCATCTGAAAAGAATGCATTTGTGTCCTTCTTGGAGATGTGCTGATTATCTGTATTTCAGCAGGCCAGTGAGTATTGTGGATGCGATCTGCTGTGTGAGAATACTAGATATTACTGCAGTGTGAACAATTTAATAGTGCTATCTCTAGGAGTAATTTACATTGCAATAAATAACTCCAGAGGAAAAAACCAAAGCAACTTGCATAAATTATACCTTTTTCTTTGCTTTCTATAAAGTGTGTAAAATATCTTATCGTAGAATGACCCAGAACTCCACAACTCTCTTGCCTGCACCAGATCTTCTCTCAGACTTTGTGTATTACTTGGGCAGGTAGAAAAGGTGAGCAATTCAGGTGTGACAGTGCATCAGGACAGATTGTGAGAGATAAACATAAGTGGAATTGAGAATCATTTCTGTGTTTCTTTATGAAATACTTTTTGGATCTTTTTTTCTCTAACTGGCATCTAGAAATAATGGATTGGATTGGTTTAAGCAGCCAGTATTTGCTTTACAAATATCTTCAGACAACAGCAAAAGAGAAAGCAGGCTTATCTTCAAAACAAGTGTGTTAACGTTAGAAACAAAACTAGAGGTGTCTGAGTAGTGTGTTCTCAATGTAATTAGGCAATAAAAAAATGTAGGCTTGATATGTAATTTCACAGCCTCAATAGCTTGCGTTTAATAGCTGGTGTTTTTGTCATTTTAGTCTGTAGAACAAAAAAGACTAATGAGGCGGGAAAACTCCCAGGACCAGATTCAGAACTTCTTAAGCTTCATAGCATACAGCTGTGTTATGATAAAACACAGGTAGACATTAGGTGACATAATGAGATTATTAATTGTCAGGGAAAGGCTGAATTTTGGTAGGAATTGGGTGAACCTTTACTCACAAGTCTGCAGATAGCTGTGTGCAGCTCCAGGCTTGGGTGACTTGTGATGCGTGTAATTTTGCCTAGAGTTTACTGAAATATTTATGCTTCCCTAGACTGCATCCATCCTTCCATGTGTACATGAAAACTGCAAGGTCAGTCTGAGAAGAAGCAGGCCAAATTACAGATATGTTGTCTGAAATTCTTATTTCCTACAGCCAAGTGGGAAAAGGGGCAGCTAATTTAATATTCTCAAAATAGGAATCCATTAAAAGATGGTTTTAATATTTTAGCAAATTTCCTTGAGTACGTACAAGGCATCTGTATTGGAGTTTATTTATTCCTTATTGTATGACAGTTAAACGTGTAATTCTCTACCTTTTTATTAAAGGACTGTAAGTGATGATTTCATTAATCCTGTTTTCAGAACAACAAAAACATCAAAAACACATTGCATAATTTTTTGAGGAATGGGGAAAAATCCTGCAATTAATTAAAAATAAAAAGAAACAATCTAAAATAAATATACTGTTAGGTTTGTTACTAGAATTGGGTAGGATTTGTAGATGAGACTAGCCATAGTGCTCACACAAGAATATTGGAGGAAAGAGTGCATGCATGAGAAAACTTAACCTTTGTTAGCGTCTTTGCAGTGGCTATTAAAATAATTCCTGTATTTTACAGATTTCTTTATTTAATTTCAGTACGGTCTCAGTGTTTCCCTCCTCCTTTGTTTTGATTTTTTTTTTTTTTTTTTTTGTGTTTGGGTTCAGGCGCTTTTGAGTTACTGGTGGTAGCTAGGTGCGGGCTGCTCTTTTTGGATGGTGGGGGAAAAATTGTGCCGGCATTGCTGAGAGGAAACTGCCCTTCAATAAGAGTATCTATTCTGTGCAGTAGTGTGGCTTAGTGGTTAATCACAGGTTGTTACAGAATTGTTAAAAACTGCTGATCGATTTAAAAGGATGCTATTTCAAAATGTATTTTGTTGTTATACTTCTCTCTTCACAGCTGTGTTCTGATGTTATCCATTAAAAAATTGTCACGTGAAAATTAATATTTTGCCTCTAGCAGGTTAAGAAAAAACTGTGTCTGTTGTTCTCCCACTCCTCATCCCCCCATGGGCCCAACTTTTATGTGAAAAGCATTAACTATTTTGATTTTGTTCTTCCATTCCCTCAATAGTTGGCAAAGCAATTTTTTTGTTTTATTGTGATCTGTAAAGATGATGCATTAATATATTAATGGCTGTGGTCTGATAAGGAAAAAGATGTATAAATGCTTCGTAGTTTTTTTTTAAAGATTTGGAGCAAAAAAAATCAACTTCTCAGGGATTTGGTATCACAAACTTTGTTTCTCTAAAACTCCGTGAAACATTTTACTTTGTTGTGTAAGTGAAAGTAGTGCTTCAGTATTCTGTGCGCACTTTTAGTTTGTGTCTTGAGGGTTAAATAGCTTTTCTACTTTTTCTCGATCCATTGCTGTAACCACAGTAACCATTTTTAACTGTGTTTGATTTAGTCCCAGTAGGCAAGTGAAAAATTAATATTTAGAGCAATTCACGGGCAAAGTGAACTTATCTTTTCATCCCAGAGGATTGAAGAAATGAATTAACTCTTGTTGGCTTCAAAATTGAAGTATTGACAGGTTAAAAACTGTTCGGTTATGTTTTCAGCTTTTTAACGAGCTTGTGTTTTTTTAGCTTAAGTGAGAGACAAAAATAAAAAATAAAGGGGAAAAAAAAATCGACCACTCATTGAAATTACTTTTTCATTTAATTTTTCTTAAAAACAAAACCAAGAAACTCAGCTCCTGTAGCATTCACTTGACTTTGACCTGATTGCATTGCAGGAGGTGAGAGAAGCCTTAGAGGTGATAATATCCCACAAGAAGTGAGTGTAGCTTCACTACAGTTGGCATTCTGTCTTGAAAGCTGGCACTGCAGCATGTTGAATGGTAGGAACACATTTGAGCTGCTGCTGCTGCTCCTTGTTTCTAGGACCAAACAGGAAAAATGGAAGCATGGTTGACTTGCTGCAATTCCTTTTAGAGATATACATTCTATCTCTATAACTTTGCAAGCAGTCAGATGGATCCAAGCACAGGCAGAATTTTAGTGCATGTAAGGGTAAAGCCCTTCCAGTGAGGTGCAAGTTGTCGTCTTGTGGGGAAGCAAGGACTTCATTTCCCAGTGGTGGCATCTGCTAACACAAATTCAGCTGTGTCTCGAACACATTTGAAAGTTTGAGTTCTGGAGATAAAAAATGGTTTCTTACTTGCATGAGTCATGGTGATAATAAAGGCATCAAACAACGGATCACTAACTCTCCAAGTAGAGTTACTTATTACACTGCATGGCTCTCAGGCTCTATTTTCTTAGACATGTTGCCTAAATGGGTTATTTAAACATTTGCTTTCTTAAATGTTTTCTGCAAAGCTTTTCTGTTTCCTTCCCGAGGAAAATGTCAACCTTAGTATCTGGAATGTCCTTTCTGTATTATTCCAGGTATTTTGCAGTTAAGAGTAAAAGGGGAGGGGGGAGAAGAGGAGGGAAGCAAGCTGCCAGCACTAGAGCATCAATTCACAGGTACAGGTATGCTGCAATTTGTTTTTATGTATTTTTTATGGAGCAGATTGTCCTGAGGGAGATCACGCGGCATTTGCAGGACAACCGGGCGATCAGGCCCAGCCAGCATGGCTTTGTGAAGGGCAGGTCCGGCTTGACCAACCTGATCTCCTTCTATGATCAAGTGAACCATCTGGTGGATGAGGGAAAAGCTGTTGATGTGGTCTACCTAGAGTTCAGCAAAGCCTTTGACACTGTCTCCCACGGTATTCTCCTGGAGAAGCTGGCAGCCCATGGCTTGGACAGGTACACTCTTTGCTGGGTAAGGAGCTGGCTGGAGGGCCGGGCCCAGAGAGTGGTGGTGAATGGAGTTAAATCCAGTTGGTGACCGGTCACGAGTGGTGTTCCCCAGGGGTCGGTGCTGGGGCCTGTCCTCTTCAATATCTTTACTGATGACCTGGATGAGGGCATTGAGAGCACCCTCAGTAAGTTGGCAGACGACACCAAGCTGGCAGGAAGTGTCGATCTGCCTGGGGGTAGAGAGGCCCTGCGGAGAGATCTGGACAGGCTGGATTGTTGGGCTGAAGCCAACGGGATGAGGTTCAACGAGACCAAGTGCCGGGTCCTGCACTTTGGCCGCAACAACCCCAGGCAACGCTACAGGCTTGAGGCAGAGTGGCTGGATGGTTGTGTGGAGGAAATGGACCTGGGGGTAGTGGTCGATGCTCGGCTGAGCATGAGCCAGCAGTGTGCCCAGGTGGCCAAGAAGGCCAATGGCATCCTGGCTTGTATCGGAAATAGTGTTGCCAGTAGGAGTAGGGAAGTCATTGTCCCTCTGTACTCAACCCTGGTGAGGCCCCACCTCAAGTACGGTGTCCAGTTTTGGGCTCCTCACTGCAAGAAAGACATTGAGGCCCTGGAGCATGTTCAGAGGAGGGCGACGAAGCTGGTGAGGGGTCTGGAGCACAGGCCTTATGAGGAGCGGCTGAGGGAGCTGGGATTGTTCAGTCTGGAGAAGAGGAGGCTCAGGGGGGACCTTATTGCTCTCTATAACTACCTGAAGTGTGATTGTAGTGAGCTGGGGGTCAGCCTCTTCTCTCTTGTAACTAGTGACAGGACGAGAGGGAATGGCCTCAAGTTGCGCCAGGGGAGATTTAGGCTGGACATGAGGAAACACTACTTTTCTGAAAGAGTGGTCAGGTGCTGGAATGGGCTGCCCAGGGTGGTGGTTGAGTCACCGTCCCTGGAGGTGTTCAAGAAACATTTAGATGTTGTGTTGAGAGACATGGTTTAGTGGGGTTAATGGTGGTAGGTGGATGGTTGGACTGGATGATTTTGTAGGTCTTATCCAACCTAGCTAATTCTATGATTCTATGAGAGATCTCTTTACAGATGCTGTCCCATCCATTCCTCTGCCTGGATTTCTGCTGCCAGGTGCTGAGAATTTGATACAGGTTTTGGAGCTTTACACTGCAGCTGCTGCAATCAAATGGCACAACAGAAAGCCATGGTTGTGTTTGGAAACTTGGAGTTGTTCTTCTTGCTGCTTCAGTATGTAACGAGTGCGTTTGGGATCCTGTGCTGTGCCAGCAGCTAGGGCTTAGCCTAATTAATCATTAGAGGCTGTCAGCATACAGCAGCTTATTATTAGAGACTGCCTGTGTTTCATAGAGTTGTGACCCTTTCATGAGTAACTATAGAAACCTCAGCAACAGTAGTTATTAGCTTAAATTATAGACTTGATATTTTTTTTAAGAATATTGGTCAGTCAGCGGCTAATAATTTTGGTGTCCAAAATTATGAAGGAAGACTATAAAACTAGAATTGAGTATTTAACTTGGAGAAACAAGCTGATGAACAGAGTAACAGTTTTTCACAAGGCTTCTCTCTTATTTTTCAAAAAGTACGAAATACTTACATGAGTTATTAGACAACACTAAGAAGAAAGATAATTTGTGTATTTTCTGAAGTTATTGTATATAAAACAGCTTCCGCCCATCCCCTTTGCACCAGAGTCACATTTTTAGAGTGAAATTAGCTGAAATAGCAAATAAAATAGCTTTAGTTCTTTCGTTTTATTTTCAGTAATTTCTGTAATTTTAGAAAGTGAGGTGAGAGGAAGTGCATCTTAAATTAGGTGCAGCACAAAGCAAGTTGTGCACAACTGACTGTAGTGATCATGTTTCTGAATAGAAGAGTGCCTAAGAAGTTGCAACTCTGGTTATAGTGCACAATTGGGGTTCAGCGGTTTGCTTGTAAGAAACCTTTTTTTTTACTACTTAAAATCTATGATAACTCTGCAAAGATATTAATAAAATACAAAAGAACACAAATAGTTGAATAAAACTCAGCATAGTTTTCCTGAGTAGATAGAATTTTCTACTTCTAGCCACTGGCAGAAAAGTATCGAATAATTTTCTGTAGATCAACTAAATGTTTTGGCTTTGTTTTGTTTTAAAATTGAAAATGTGTTGATGAATGTAAAAAGCATAATTACTTTAGGATTCAGAGTATCTTGCAACATGAGAAAATATAGGAAAGAATTGTTTACTTGAACTCTCAAGACTATTTTCTGCCTCTTCGTAGCTGATAATATTGAAGATTCCCTTATGAAAGACTTGGTTGACATGATATGTTCTTTAAGTTACTAAGCTTATACATCATAGGTAAGCTCGGTGCTGCCCCAGTGATGCAGTTACAATTTCACTAATTTTAGTATTAGACTTGATCTGCTCATGTATTGAAAAACATTGTCTCAATTTGCCAAACAATGTTAAGTACAAATGTGTCCAGGGAACTAAAAGGGAAAAATAAATGTCAGAAGTGAACGTTGCTGCAGAACATCACTACTCTTGCTGTAAGCACAGCAAGATTGAAAAATGGGAATTGAGTATTTGTACAGCTGAGAAGATGACTGAGTTGATGCCGGCTTGTGTTTTGGAAGGGAGTTTAATCGCAGCCCTTTGTCTTTAATTGCTTTATAATTTTTTTGAAGCGTAGAAGGAAACCCGTTTTGAAGGGTTGAGAATATTCAAAGATCCTTTTGCATTTAGGGGCGCGTGTGGCACAGGCTGATGTGGACGGGTAGGTTATTGGATTATATGAACAACAGAGCAAATGCAGCATGGTAATCCAGATGTTTTCAGTGTTGTTACAGCTGTGAAATGCTGGCATGACATACAAGTAAGAAATAAAGATACAATTCAAATGTGTTAGCGTGGACTTTGCTGTAGATGAAAGAAAGAGGCTGTTTACGCAGTACTGCTGTTCCTATAGAAACAAATTGCAAACTTTATGTTCTGAACCAGGTCGATGGTGTTGGAACTGCCTGTCCTCTATGTTTGGGAGTATCCGAGTACAAGGAGCAAGCCAATGGGTTGTATGTTTTATTTCACAGTGAATTTCTTTGTGGCTGTCCGTGTTAATTGGGAACAACTTTAGCTTGCACTGTTTTTACAGTGCTGGGTGCTGTTCTGTTCCTGCTGCTTTGGTGCATGCTTGTGGCACAAGAGGTAGTTGGTCACTCTTCTCAGCTAGTGAGGCTCCAAGGTCAGATACAGTACCCAGTTATTTACTTGAAAAATCCTTTTGTTTGCTATGTTACCAAAATAATCATGTAATAAGGAGGGAGAAAAGCTCAGATAGATCAAGTTTTATTTTCTAACATATCTTGAATGATCTTTTAATAAAGTATTGCTGCTTTTTTTGCTTGTTGGCATGCCTTGGTCTTCCTGGGGTTGCAGGTTGCATCAGAGTTGGTTAGCACTTGTGTATGTGTGGGAAGTGATTATAGCATTTAGACATTGCACTGTCATTAGAGCTGTGTAAGCAGTTACTGCCTTATGATTTTCTAAAACTTTCTGTTTTCCAAACCAGTTCCTCATGTGTTTGTTGTGGCATATTCTGTGCTTTTGGGTCTTAAGGTTAACTGACCAAAAGTCATAATTAAAACAAGTATGCGCTTGGTATGGAACAGTATCATAATTGTATTTTCCCTTAAGTATACTTTCTGAATAACAGAAAAGACCTGAAAGGTTTCAGGTTTGCTCGCCTTGCGTGAGGCCCAGAGAGCCGTGCTGAGGAGCAGGAACAGAAACCTGTCTTCTGTGCGAGCTGGTGCAGCACAAGGAAAATGCTGCGGCACAGAAACAGGAGCTGCCTTTCTTTAATTGAAGTCGACTCACAGTGGCAGCTGCAGCTTCTGTATTGCTGGTTAGTTCTCCTAACTGCTGTCCTACCATGGGATAACCACCTCGTCAGCTTTGTTGAAACAAAAATTTTGAAATTCAGATCTGTGTTGGCACTTGTTCTCTGAAAATGACAGTATCAGTCTGCCTTTTGTTTATTTAGCTCTGATTTTTCTGAGCTGATACTGAGGGATTAGTTCGTGGATGTCATCAGCCATCTTCAAAATCATTTCACCGGTGACTTCATTAGTCCCATTCAAAATGCAGTGATGAGGGGAGGAGAAGAAAAGGATATCACTGAAGAATAATTAGCAGGATGAAATTGAGTTAGGAGGTGTGACATCCAATTATTTTCTGCCCTGGAGATAAATATCAAGTGAAGGCTGGGTATTGCAGCTTCAGTGTAGCACCTCTCCTCTTCCTGAATCAGGCGGAGTGCGAAGCCGCGTGGTGTGAAGCAGTTCGTCTGACACGTGGGTGGGTTCAGGAGTGGTTCAGTCACTTGTGATTGCTGCTCCGGTGATAGCTTTTCTTCATACGAATTACTGGTTGGTGGCTGGCTGCTTGGGAAGCTTTATTTCAGTAGTATTTCTACTCCATGGATTACAACCAAACTTCACAGTTGCATCTAGACAGCTATTGACAGTATTTTGTCAGTACCATAACCTTAAAACGTCCCATTTGCAGTTTTCTGCAGTGCTTTAGGCTGTTGTGGACGTGGTTTCATCTCTGAAATGTGAGAGCTCTTCCTTTCATTACAAAAGAAAACAGCACGTTGCGTTTAAAACCCTGGTGGGTTTATTCTCGTTTCTTTTGGAAATGCTGTATCACTGCCTCAGGTTGAAACTGTGCCTACATTGTGCTTAGTATCTATGCGGTGTTTTCTTAAATTTCACTGTTCCCTTGGGATGCATTCATAGATCGAGCTTTTCCTATGAATTTTTTTTGTGCGATTACAGGTATTTCATTGTCCTTCCTTTCTTGTCCAATTCATTCCTGGACTTCTGACAATAAAAGCTTACGCTCTATTAAGAAAAACACAACTGTTTAAGTAGTAAGCTGTCAAAAACAGTGTCACAAATGCCTTTACTCCCATGCAAATTTCTGTTTATGGAGAAGAGATTCACTGCTGCTTAACCAATGTTGCACTGGGTTAGACATTTTATATAGATTGATGGGAATAGGTGAAAAATGTTGTTATGAGGTTCTTACATCTTGTGAGTGATGTGTTTCTCATGAACTAGATATGCTATCACTCCATATTTTTAGCTTTATATGTGTTTTTCCAATGCATTATTTTTCTTTAAACTTGCCCATTATGTAACATATATAGCCAGCACTTCTTTTTTGGGGTGAGGGAAATTTTTTATTGATATTTCTGGAGCTGTAAGAATTTAATGATATGGGTAAGATGTGGTAGTGTTTATATTCATTTCTTGATGTGGTTCTTGTATTCCTTTCAATAAAGTACCCCACTTCAGGCTGTGTCCTCAAATTGTGTTATATTAAATGTAGATATTTGATGCAGTCAAGTGGGTTGTTTTTTTTTTTCTTTGAATGAGACTGAAGATGACGGAACCTGGCTTACTTGGATGGAACGTAGTACAGACATTCAGATCTGCAGAATAAAGACCTTTGATTCCAGGTGCAGGGGTCTGAGGAAGTTGGTGGCCTTCGTGTGAAGGAAGAAAGCTGTTGGGGCAGTGGAAAAGATAACTCCTCGCAAATGCAATCTTAAAAATATGTTGGTGCTATAATGAGATTTAAGGAAATTGACTTCCTATTTGGGTGAGAAATTTTCATTTCTTATGCCTTTCACTTTTGTGGTTGTTATTTTCAAGAAATAAACACAAATTTAAAGGAAGTAATTCTGTAGTATTTTAATAAATGGGAAGGAAAATGTGATCCATGCTCACAGTTACTGAGATGTTGCTGTATCTAGAACTAATGCAAGCAATGTGATGTTGGAAAGTTTTTTCAGACTTCTGTGTGTAGTTGGAGTAAGCATACAGAGCACAGGAAAATTATTAAATATTCACTATTACATAAGAAATGAGGTTAATAGACTTGTTCTGATATGCAAATGAAATGCTGTGTGTTTTAAAACAGTGTTTCAAAACTGAGCTCTATAATGTATATGTTTTTGTATGGAGAGAACTGACTTGGCTTGTTGCTCAGGGACAAGAGACAGCTCTGACTAATGTTAATGTTTCTCGCAGTAAGATGTTATCTAAGTGACTGCATGTGAATGTATTTCCCAACAGGGTGCATGGCAAGCAAGCATGTACAAGTACTCTAGGGACAACGGAATTCCCGTCAAAGTGGGCATGCGTATTAGCATGAGAATACGACAGTTTTTTTCAAAATAGATCTCAGCATATGTGAATTCTGTCTGCAACATTATAAATGGCAGATCAGTTTCCTTTGAGTTACAAGATCAGATTGAGGATATGGACTACATAATTTTTACTTGCAAGTGGTTAGACTTTGTCCTCTGTTCTGTTGAAAAATGAACTCCCTCACTGCCATGTTTTTTGGACAATGTGATGTAACTCGATGGGTCTCTGAACTGTGAAATCAAGTTGGATGCAGCAGGCCTCATTTTCTTTTTGGTTATAGTTGAGTTAAACTGCAGCATTTTGGAATTTGTTAGTTGTAATCTTCCTGTCCTTGTTATACATTTGCTGGGAAAGGAATGTCAATATTGTCTACTATATTATTTCAGTGATTTTGAAGATAGGTAACACAGTTATTAGTCAGTAAGTCTGCAATATAGTTGTTGTGGTTGGGAAATGTTTTTTGTCTCAAAGACTGCTGCCTGTGAGCTGACTCCCCACAAGGCAGCTCAGCAGTATCCCTGGTGAGGCAAGGTTGCTTCAAAAGCTGTCTCATTTACAGTTTTTCAGTGGTAGCAATAACGTATAGAATGATGACAATAGTAAGGTAGCCAGTGCTTTTTTTATGTTGGAATTTTGAAATAAATAGATTTCTTCTGATCAAATAGAGCTTAATGACTCCAGTGCCGTATTAATAATTCTGTGATTAGAAAGCAGTTGTTCACAGATCAGTGAGTCTGCACACTGAAGGAGGAAAATACTCAGTTATTAATACTCTGTAATCACAGTTTAGACAGAAACCAAGGTTTTACTACATTCCAAAAGAATGTTTTTGACAGTTATTGTTATTCCTGCAGAGCAGAACCTTAAAGCACATCAAAATAATGTTGTTCCTGGTGGTGTGACCCAAGCTGCATACAGATCCCTTCTTTGCAGCTGTAGAATTGAGAGGGGATTTCAGCTTAGTGTGTGAGATAAAGTGTATATTGTGTACTTCTTTGGAAGGGAGAATCCACAGGAAAGCCTGCGGGATTTATCTTGAAGGATTCATCTTCAGGGATTCTTCAACCATTAGTCCTCAGTAAAACCGGTTGTTTTGGAATCCCGGGAGTTCTGGGCAGCGTGGCGCGCTATGCAGTAGAACTGCACTTGCTTGTGCGTGTCTTTGCACAGTTGTGCAGGAACCTGTGCAGTTCCACCTCACTGGGATCTCTTGTTGCCCGTGCTTTCTGTCTGGGGAACTGCCATCCAATCTGTTGCAATTCCAGGAGGCTCCATGGCTTGATGCTTTTTTCAAGTGTTTATGTAGTTCATTTCGTATAAATGTAGTTGTGTGTTAAAAGGTTTGCAGTATATGTTTTTAAGGTCCTTGATTTGTTTAAATTGCGTCGCGAAAGTGAAACCTGTGCATGAAGATGTTATCAAATGATGCTTCGTATGGGCTTCTGGTAGAAGGTGCAGCGCATTTTGAAACATATCTTGGATATAGAAAATCTGGCCACCGTAAGGATTTCGGAGCAATCCCATAAATAGCTGGATTCTTACAAAGTAGGATAGTGTGATTGCTCTGACACCTCATAATTACGGTGAGTCTCTTCCATAATTTGTAGTGTTAAAAAAAAAAAAACAAACCAACTAAACAAAAGGCATTGTATTCAGAGTAGACATCAGCACAAAGTACAGGCCAAACAGTATGTGCTGTTTATTTCAGACTTTCTGTGAAAGTCCACTTGTGCTGGAAGAAGGATGTAGTGGATTTTGTATACGTTCACGCTTCCCCTGTAAAGTAAGCGTGCACTAGCAGCTGCAGGGGAGGCTGTAATTCATTAGTAATACTGTGTTTCTGTCCAGTGACATTTTTGGCTGAGACAAAATGAATTCAAGGTCATGCTCATGTACTATTTAAATAAAAGCAGTCCTTTAAATGCTGTGCATTTCTACATGCTGTGAAAATGCTCTGTATGTAGAACTTTTTTTTCTTGAAGAAAAGGTACAGTGTGAAGAAAAGGGGAGGATGAGTGGGTGGGTCCTTACTGTGGTTCATACAGTTCCATACTTAAAGTAGTCAACCCTAACATTGAAAATAATTAAGACTAAAGAAGTATAACTGCAAAGTAATGCACATTATGTAAGTATCGATATAAAAATTCTCATTGGATTTCAGTATGTTCAGTACCATAGCTGGGTATATAAAACATGAAGGCAATTAATTGCTGTGTCTGATTCCTCAAAGGCTACACATCCTTCTGCAGAATAGCGTAGTACTGTTGTATTAGGAAATTAAGTAACAATTTATCTTTAAAAAGCAAATCAAACAACAAAAGAAAACCCAACAACAAACTTTTCTTCCCCGGTGGCAGTTAATATTTTGGTTAATACTTAGTATGTGCAGGTGTTCTCTTCAAAATGTTGTAAGGGGTAGGCAGAAAGCCTAACAGATAGATATGCTCTGATAAAAGGGGGAAAGCATGATGTACACATCCATTGGAGTTCGTTTGGCTCTTTGCTGTGTTTTAATATTCTGGCTTCTTATGCAGTACCCATCAGTTCTGGCAAGTGAAATACCTTACGCTGTCAATTTGACAAATGGTGCATTTTAGTTTTTACAGCGTATTTGTAGCTTTGTACTGCCTTTAAATATATTCATTTTTCTGTAGTGTATCTAAGATGCTGTCTTAATGTACTTTGAAATCTTACAACATTCACAGATATTTTTGTCCAGTTTACCTAAATTTCATTGTAATGTTCTTACAGCTTTCTTTAATAGAAAAACCTACCATTGCAGAGCACTGTTAGTAATACTTCTCAGCTCCTGGCTCCCCTAACTTTGGCTGCAAGCACTGGCTGGAGGTGGGTGAAAGGTGATGGTATCTTAACTTTTTTTTGTACACGTAAGTATCTGAGGCTGCTCTTTGCTTTATTTGCAGTAACTGCTGTACTCTGCTTTCCTGGGAATGCAGTACTAAAGATCTGGGGTAGCTGGTTGTTGTCACAGGGATCCGTGAGTTCATATGAGTGCAATGTACTTTGCATCAGCAGCATCTGTCAGTGTTGGCTTGCAAGTACAGCTAATCAGCCTCTTCATTGCTGATGCACGTATAATACGTATATTTATATTTGCTTATTAGCTTTTAATTATAATAGTTTTCCTTATCAAACTATGAAAGCCATTAAAGTAATGTTAACAAGAAATACTAGAGTAATGTCATCATTCTGTACTTTCTCCAGTTCAGCCTCCTGGTCGTCAGTTCTGTGTGTATCTCATCATATCCATTACAAAGCTTTTTGAAGCAGTGTTACTAGGAGTGTTCTCAAATTGGAAGGGCAGATAGTGTGTTATCTGCTCATACCAGCAGCATGATGCCTTGACTTCACAGCTTGAGCTTATTTTTTTTTCGTCAGAGGACAAGATCCGTGTACCCAGAATTGCTAGATTTTTGTGCCACTGGCAAATGTATGATTAAAGTGCAAGCTTTTTTTTTTTTTTGTAAGGCCCCTTGCAGGTTTTCTTCAAGACTTGGCGTGTGTAGTGTTCCGCTCTGTGGCACGGAAACATCCCCAGTTTTAATTGCCCAGGGTACATGGGTTTGTGCTCTGTTATGCCATCTCAAATCATATTGCTTCAAGACAAAGACGGGAAATAATAAAACAGTCTGACTTTGGTTAGGTTTGTACTTACCTCCCTTGCGTGTGTTTTTGGGGTGTTGGGAGAATACAGAGAAAATAGCTTTTCAGTGAACTTCACTGTGTGACAAGCCGCTTCTATTTCCTCCTCTGCTGATAAGTAACCTGGTGCTCTGCCAGTGATGCTCTTCCCTTCCCTGCTGCCCTGCTCCCCCTAGATCAGAGTTAACGCTTGCATTGAATTAAATGCTTCAGTGAAAAGCATGAGTTTAAGACTCAGCAAGAGATAAAAATTGATTTAGGAAGGCCAGCAGTGCTGTGTGGGAGGCAATTGGATTGGAGTGCCAGTGGGTAAGTCCCTTGGTGCTACATGAGGCAGCAAACAGAATTTAACAGCAGCCATTCTGGTTAGAGCCCTCCTCTGGGTCTGTGTCCTGGGCAGTAGCTGCAAAAGCTTTCCTGGCTGCTATCTGTATGATAAGTAGATAAACCAGTTCCCAACTAACCAGGTTAAGACTTGAAATGCATATGTCAGGCTCGGCAAAGGAGAAGTAAACCCTGCTCTCAAAATATATCAGTAGCGCTTTAAACAAAAATTAGAGATCAAACAGTCATTTGTATTAAACTTACCCACATTTCTAAATGTACCTTGAACATTTCAGTAGGGCTTCAGAGAAGAAAAAACTAGTAGCACAGCCTTAGCCTAAGGTTAACCCCATGCTCCGTGGTACAGAACAGAGAACTTTAAAAAGTAGTCCAGTGCTAAACTGTGAAGGGCTTTTTGGATATGGTTAAGTAAACCTTGCATGTTTGTTATCAGCCTCAAAACTCACTGGTAAAAACTATTCAGACTCTAAACCATGGTCTTTATCCAGCAGATATGTCGGTGTAGCACTAAGCGTGAGTTCAGCTGCATTCACTCAGTGAGAGTGCACTTGAGCCTGGAATTCCTGTGGCTCCTGAATTAATTGCCTTATTTTAGCTTTTCGTTGTTAGTTTTCAGTCTGATGCTTCTTTTGGAAGAGTTGTTCTCAGAATCAGGTGTTTTTGCTGTGGATGATGTTAAGACCCTACGGTGCTGTAATTTTTAACTTGGGAAACATAAGCAGGTTTAACAACACTGTTGTAGCAGCAGTATGTTGGTAATGTTAGCAATAGCTTCAACACTTGCGTACGAATTGGGTATGCCAGGCATTGAGTAGTAGCACTGGAGCTGGTGTCAGTAGGCAGCTGCCGTGCCATGTACATGCCTGTAGGTAATTGGGCAAGGGATGGCATTTCCTGTCATGGAGACTTTCTCAGTTCTAGGAGACTAACTGGAAATCAATGCTGTCATACAAGTGAATTCCTTATGTATGAGGTGAGGCCAGATGTCCAAGGGGGAGTTCCCTCCTTCCTGGCAGGTAGGGGCCTGTGAGAAGGGCTCAGCACTGCGGGGGCCTGTGAGAGTGAAGGGGCCATGCTTGGGCTTACCTACCTAGTGTAGGCTTGTCAGAGAGGCAAATCTGCGCAGATAACCTTGTTTGCACTTAAATTCCTCTGATTTTAGCGGAGTAACATTAATAATAAAAAGAGTAATTTTAGAAATTAACTTCCTAATATTCTGCAGTTGTTAGGAATAATACATAAAGCATAGCAGGGTATATGGAATTTAAAGAACTGAAGTAATAAAATTTGAGATGCTGCATTTCCAGAGGTCATGTTAATTTCATAGGAAATTTAATATCAGAATAACTCACTGTAAAGACTGAAAATACTTTGAAATTATTACTTCAAAAAGTTTTATGGTATGTTTTCAGGATTGCCAAGAGATTCCTTGCCATGATCAGCATAATTCAGAAATGTAAATATCAGTGTTTATTTTTCTCTTGGCCTTATACATTTAGTTGAGTCGCTAGAGTTGTAAAGCAGGAGTCAGAACCTCTGGCTGGCTACTTAATTTTTAAATACATCGTCAGTGTCAGCAGAAAAACAAGAAGTCTAAAAGCTTGTTTCTAATTTATGTGCTGTGAAATTAAAAATAGATCTCGTTGTTTTGCCTTCTTTGCTTTAAGAACGGACCTAAGCAATATTCTCCTAAATAGACATAATTGAATTATAGCACTTGAGATAGTGTGCTTTATTGACAGCTTGCGTGGAGAATTATTTTAAACTGTGTGATGTGTGATGGAATGTTGTTGAGAAAAAGGAAAAAAAGCATCGAGTGGCAGCTCTTCTGCAGCTGCTTCTTGTTTGACTAAAATGAGAGAGTAATTGTTCACCAAACTAATAAAACCACAGTAGGCACGGCCGCCTGTTCCCCATGGGGAGCTGGGAGCCGCACAGTGACCTGTGTGCAGCTGAACCTGAGTGCTGTGGGAGGCCCTTGGTGTGCTGGGTGCTGCTGGCGGCCGCACGCTGTACGGAACTGCAGAGGAGCACTTCTTAGTGATTGAAGCATGGATTTTAATGAAACATCTTTTTAGATAGGATGAGCAAATGCCTTGGGAAAAAAAAAAGTAATTTGGGCAGATGTAAAAGGAATAATGTTGAATATCTTAATTTTCAGATTTATTTTAAACTTTAATTAAAGATTTAATGAAGTTTCTTAAAACCCTTTAAGAAGGGCTCTTATGCATTTTGGTCTTGTGAAGGATTTCTTCTGATGCGTTGTCTCAATGCTAATTGTGTGATTGGTTACAGAGCAGTGATATTCTGAGTTTTGCTTTCCAGGTTGGTGGCTTGGAACAAGTCTGTGTGTGAATGTGGGGGTTCCCTGTTACCACCTGTGTGTGACACACGGTGGGACTGCCCAGCAAGTGCCAGCACTGTGGCCTGCTGCCCCCCCACAGCTCGCACAGAAGGCCACGACTGCTGACCTCATGGGACAAGGCTCTGGGCATCAGTGCGGCTTCCCTGAGCTGCTTCAGGCTATGCTTGTGGCCTCTTGGAATTACTCTGCAGCTTCTAAAATGCTCTGCTTAAATCCATGTCTACTCAGTGCAAAACTAGAAGTGCATTTCAGTGCTAGCTGAATCTTAAGGTGGAACTGAAAAGTGAAGTGTTACTTAACTCAGAATGTGATGCTTTGTTGCACGTGAGAAAAGATACTTCCAGCATCTTTCAAAAAGATTGACAACTCAGTTTCCAAGTCAGAGCTGCACTTGCAAGTCAAAAATAGATCCTTCCTTGATCTTGGGTCATGAAGAGAAAGTACATTTCCATGAAGGTTTTGTTACCGGGTGACCCCCTTTGTTTGTTCCTTGGAGTCATCGGAAAGAAATTATGAAATAGTTTGGTTCATTTTTAACCATATTGCTTTGAAAAGTTGGAATAGAACCTGCAATCTTAAAATGTAGTACTAAGCTCAGTTTTGAAACAGTTTGATTAGATTGACTTTGAATAAAAGGATTTGTGTGTGAAACGAATTGGAAATTTCACTTCATTCATTTCACTTTCTCCTATGTAAGTGTTCCCAGTGTGCTTTCTGTCTCCCGTTACATTCAACATCCTTTTTGACAGTCTGACAAACACAGCTCAGCAGACAGTGAACCTGAACTAAATTTCTTTATTCTTTTAACTGCTGATAAAACAGTGGTTATGAAAACAATAAGCTGGCAACATGAATGAAAACACAGCATTCAAAATTGCAAATGCTTAGCAGCTGTGAACTCCCGTGAATTCTGCTGAAACGCCTCTTTGAAACTTCAGCAGAGTCTTTTGCTTGGCGTTGCTGCTGCTGTTAGGTGACAGCACTGTCCCTACAGTTTACAAACTGCTTCAGTTCAATTATGCAACATTTCAATAAAATTCAGCTGTTAATTTTGCTACTGAAGTAAGAATGAAACCTCTCCTTCTGAGCTTTAGTTGTGCTCTTGCAAACGGAGTGCAGTACTTTTGCAATGAAGTGATGTTAAAAGTTTCTTCTAATAGGAAGTTGCCTGAACCTGGTAAATTCTTGTAGTGCTCTGACGTGGGCACACTGTTTGTAGAACTGACATCTTAAGAGTTAACTTGTCGTCAGGAGATGATCAGAGAAAGGGGAAGCTGAAGCAGAACCCCATTTCAAGAGTGAGAAATTAATGCTTGACAGTTGACTTCAGTCTAAGCAGAGAATTTCTGGGGATCATTACGTTTCCCAGAGGGCGAAGTCAATTTACCTACGGCTTGTGCCTTAATGTAGCAGGAACAAGGAGTAATTCTGCAGACAGACAGGTCCCTGGAGTGTCTGTACTCTTAATTGTGTAAAAGTTCTAATTATTCCATTTTTAAGTGCTAACTTAAATAAGTTGTGCATATAATTTAATTTCAGTGTGAACATTCTGAATCAATCTAAATGAAGCAGCTAAGTCTCACAAATATTCCTTCAGGAAGCAGAGTTAAGAACATCTTAAGGAAGCACGAAGTGAAGGGCTTCAGATGCTGTCCTGCGGTGTGCTCTGTG
Organism: Numida meleagris; assembly: GCF_002078875.1. Lineage (NCBI taxonomy): Eukaryota > Metazoa > Chordata > Aves > Galliformes > Numididae > Numida > Numida meleagris. The sequence goes on along the minus strand of NC_034413.1, from coordinate 46,935,907 downwards.
TAGCTGCTTCCCAGTGGAACAGACACTGCAGGTCTTAGCAGAGTGGCTGAGGAAGTCAGCAGCTTCCCAGTGGAAGGGGACTAAGCCAGTGTTGAGCCAAGAATGAATGGTGGCTGCTTGGACGTATCTTAAATGGGATGGAACTGCCAAATCACTATAAATAGAAACATTAAGGAGGTAACCACTCCCTAAAATGTACAGAAGGGTTTTCTCTGCTATTCAAGGAAGAGAGAAGAAAACAATAACTCTGAATTTAAAAAAAAAAAAAAAAGTAGAAATGTAAAATGTGTTGTGCAGTTCAGTCTTTGCATTTGGAGATGTTGATACTTTCTTGACACTGTTAATATTACTAAATAGTGGATATGCAGACATTGTGATGATTCTTTGTTTCAGCTGGGCTATAAATCAGCAACGCGCTGTTTAGAAATAGTGAATTCTTTGGGGAGATTTGAGTGCTTTTAAAACACTGCAGTTACCAGGTAAGAAGAAAGAAGAGCAAAACTTGCTCAGCACGCTCAGTCTGCTGCTTCAGCATGACAAATCTCCTCTCTCACTGCACTTTTGTATTGGAAAAGGTAGTTTTCAAGATAGTAAAACAACTGGAAAGTATTTCATTTCCCTGATAAACATATATAATTTTAATGTATCTAAAGGGAACTTACAGCATATGTTATGTATCTTAATACAGCTGTTGCAAAATGATTTTTGAAATGAACTTCAGAGGGCCAAGTGCACAGTTCTGTGGGCTCCCTAAAACCCAGGCAGTTAGGGCCAGTGGTCTGTAGCAGCAAGTTCTTTGCATTATGAACACAATTCTAACATCTCAGCTATTATTAGAACAAAAAAGCCTGGCCGAGTTTTTGACGGAGTGCTAGCATAATTTTATTCCTGGAAAAAAATACTGGAAACTCTGCTATAAACTTGAGCCCTTTAACATGAGATGGAACTAACCAATTAGGCAAGGAAAGTCATAAATACCAGCATTCAGTTTAAAATAAAAACAAAACTACCTCAACAGCACAAAACAACCAGCAGCGAGCGGCTGCTGTCGGGAAGCTGTGAGGTGCTGCTGAAAGCTGACTTGGTCATGGGCTGCTGGGAGACATTCAGCTGAATGTGAGACATATCGCGTAGGGGAAGTAAATGTGGTTGTAATTGCTGCCACCAGCTTCCTGCGCAACACTTCAACTGCTGTGTTGTTTGAAGTAGTTACACATGTCCTCTCTGCCTTGTCTTTCTCTGCTAAATTACTAATCACAGCTTCGCTAAATGGAGCCTCCCTAAACAGTGATTGAATCGTCGGCTGACGTGTCTCCTGGTCTGGCCGAGGCACGGTCTGTGTTAGGCTGTGCTCCGTTGTTTTTGGAAGCTGTCTCTGGTTACTCTGAGCTTTGCCAACATTCCTGCTGAAATAAGTTATCTTGGAGCTGTTTTTCAGTAAGTCTACAGTTCAGGCAGTGACCTGAGCAATCAAAAAGAAAATTATGTTTAGGTCTATTTAGCTGTAGATTTGTACATTCGTTGTCAGGTTTGTTTAGAGTTGGATATCTATAGCAGCTGGGTTGATAAAATTCCAAGTTTCACAGTTGTTACACAAAAGAGTCGCAGATGTAAAGAAAGAAAAGCGAAAGGTTATGGTTAAAGAAGATCAGCTTGGTTTTGATCCTGCCCTTTCAGCATCAGGAAATGCATTAGTACACTAGCAGTGTGTAGTCCCCGTTATCATGGATCCATTATGGCAAATTACCACTTTTTTAAGGGCTTCAGTTATGCTCTTGAGTGTCTGGAATTTAGGCAGATAAAACTGTTATTTCTCACAAATGAAGCAGATGCTTGACAGTCAGTTAAAACTTAATTTATGTGGGGGATATGGAGAGTGAGCAGGGCAGAATTCCAGATTTGTACCGCTGTTCACTCTATCTCTGACTCCTGATGAGCATCTCAGACGACGTGCCCCAGAAGGAGATGGGCTGCTGTTGCAGACGTGAGATAAACTCCTTGCCTTTGGGCTGCCAGAGCAAACTACCCTAGAGGGTAATCCTCAACAAAGCCAAAAATTTGCTTGCTTCAGGGAGTTTCCTGGTAGCCTTAGGGAGGGTATTAATAGAACCTCTCAAGCTTAACCTTGTTATAAGCCTGTAATGCAGCCCTTGTTCGTTCTTTAAAGTCAGGAATTTTAAGCAGATTAACATGGAGCCTAACGCGGTCCAGACTGACTCATGATTTATGATGTTGTCAGTGTCCAGTTAATTCTTAAGTAGAAGTTATTTGTTTTGATGAAATACACATTAAACCTCAACGGTAGTTTCAGTCAAATATCTGTCCTTACTTTAAAAAAAAAAAAAAAAAAAAAAAGACAGCTATATAACTTTCTCTTAGTTTATGGCATCATGAAAATCTTAAAGGTTTTCTGTGAACTTCTTTTAAATTCAAAAATAACAAACTGAGTATTTGATCTGGACAATTTGAACAACGTTGTTGTCTCTGAAGGGTTTTTTAGAGTGTGCAGAGGTGGAGGAGAGGGTCAGCATGGTCTTAGGGTGAGCAGAACAGAGAAATGCAAAGACTAACACGTACGGAAGGGAATATTGCTGCAACATGCCACAGACAGTTGGACAAGAAACTGCTGAATGCCATGTTGAACAGATTATTTTTTTTATTGAAGCAAACTGCTTACACAAGAGGCAGTGTGCAGGACTTGTAGAGTCATGGGGGTAGGAACGGAAATTGAGAACTTGCAGAGCAAATTGTTTATTTTAGATCTCAAATATAAATGATGCTTATGAATAAAAAGGGATAATGGATCAGTGAGTGATGTTGCACTGTTTTGTGGTTTGTTTTTTTTTCCCTGAGTTCTGATGCCGGGGAGGGGGAAAGGTGAATTTGTGGTGCTTTTTGAGTGGTATGCAGATAGCCAATTGTAACTCTCTTCTGCATAAGAAAATTTTTCCATGGCTTGCTTTCTGCAGATTTTTTTCTTTTTTGGGTCCTTGCATTGCAAACCCAAAGAGAGTGTGAGAAGATTTTAGCACATGGTGACTGCTCCTGGTACTGACTATCCTGCAAAGAACTTTCCTTCCTCGTTTCTCTTGAATATCTTCTAGCTGGGTCCCACTAGATTTTCTTGTACAGCAGATCCAGGCTGACATTTTATATTTCTGCTAGCAATGTGTTCTTTATCTGTGTTAACAGATAAGATAAAATTATTTTAAGATATCTACTATGATGTGAAATAAATATTGATGTTTTAATGATGTTTAATGTTTCTAAGGCTAAGCAAAAACACGTAGTTCTTAAAGTACTCAAACGTTTCTGTTACCTTCAGCTTTGTATGGTGATGAGCAGTAGCTTGGCAAAGATAAGTGACCATAGGAGGGAAGGACATGGAAAGCCTTGTCTATAGCTATCCTCTTGGGATCCCATGAGGGAAATGGCCAGGTATGGAAGGACTTGTAACTCTCTACAAGGTGAGAGCAAGTGATCATCTTGAGAAAGCTAACTGCGTCTTTCAGTTGCTAAATAAGGGAGATTAAAGGGAAAATGGTATTGTTTACATATTTATGGCTATGGAAAATTAATCAGAAAATTTAAGTTAAGATGTTACAAGTGAACATATAGAACTTCTGTGCGGGAGGTTTTCTGTAATAAATGATCACAGCTCAGGATTTTTTGAAAGCAAATTTCTGTTTCCTTCTATGGGGGAGCGGTTAGGTCAGGGCTTGAAGTGGTGATGGAGCACCTGGTGAAGGAGTGTGTTTGGCTGGCCCAGGGAACACAGGCAAATTGTTTGCACCTGTGCTCCCCACCTGACCAGAAGGGGTGGATGCAGGTGGAGCCCCCTGGGCTCATGTAAGGGCCAGCCACTGCAGGGAGAGCATCTCTTGGACCTAGGCTGCTGCTGAGAAGGAGTGCTGCACAGCCAGAGAGCCCCTTCAGCAGTTGGGGGAGTGCCATTCTTCTTTCTGTATAGAACTATTGGCTTATCTGTGAATACTTTCCCTGGTATCTCTGAGAATGTGTCAGAAGCCATTTCTCTTCTTCATAAGCAGAACATTTTCCTTTCCTGCTGTTATTCTAAAGGGTGCAGATAGTAAAGTGTGGTCACACTTCCCTGCTTGCTTGTCCTGGGATGAGTAACAGTACCACTAGCAGTATGTTATTGTGTGTAGGTAACGTTTCTGGGTATGAAACAGAATCCATCATCATGCTGAAGCGATGGCCTGGTTGTTGCTGTTCAGCCCAGGGCAAGGTGGTAAAAGCTCTGCTTCTTGGATACTGCTGAATTCACAGCAGATGCTTGGATAAGAGCTTTGTGGTGCTACGAAATTTGTTGGTGACTAACTGATATTTGTAAAGATCTTATTTCTTCTGTTTGGCTTACGTAAACTCAGTTCATTAAGCGTGCTTCCTTTTTCCAGGGGCTGTTCACAAGCACACTTCAGAGACTTGTCATGTCTCCATTGCATGTGCAAGGAGGAGGTTTATATTCCTCACTAATCTTCAAGCAGAATCTCATTGCCTTAGAATAAGACATGAAGCTCTAATGACCTAAGGGGACCCCTCTTCCCCAGCACCTGATGGTTTTCCTGCAGCACATTCTGCTGCCGTGTGGTGGTGGTGTCATGGCATCAAAGCACTGGTGTGGTTCAGCAGCTTGTGCTGCTCGGCAGGATCGCCTTTCTGGGAGAGTGAGCTCCCTTCCTCAGTGACTGTCGTGGGGTGAGAACTACAGACTGCTACAAAAAAATTCTAGGTGAGCTCATTTTGCTAATTGGAAAAAACTAAATATCACAAGGGCTGTCTTCAAGATGTTAGTTTGCTCTAATAGTTCTATTTTTCTTAAGACGTAATAGTTGTAATGTGTCATACCTTTTGAAGACGTGCTAAAAAAGTAGACTTTGCTCTTTAATAGAAAGGATTAAACATTTCACATGGGAATAAATAAAGAGTTTTTCATTTTCTATATGAATGGTACTTGAACTTGTTTGTTTTGTTGCTGTGTAGCTGGCAAAGTCTAGTTATCTGCCATGTGTTCTACTACAGTTAGCAGTGTTCTATTCCTTTTTTGTTATTTATTTAAAAGTAAGCAAAAACAATCTTGCTGACAAATTAGAGTTCTTGGTTTGTGAAATGGATATGGTTTCCCCTGCAGCAGGCAAATTTGACACAAGTACACACGTGAGGACTTGAAGAATCTTTAACAGGAAAGCTTAAACAGTTGAAATTATGCTGTTAATTAAAAAAGCATCAACATAAATTGACGAAAAATGTTGTCAGATTATATTTTATAAATATTCTTAAGTATTCAGGTGTTGCATGTTTTTTTTTTTTTTACTCCAGAGTCAATGATTCTACTTCAGATGGAGCACAGAAGTTGTGGATTGGTGTAGGCACGGGAGTGAACCTTTGTTCCCAGAGAGAGGGGATTATGACCTGGTTTTTGTCCTTGGATGAGCGTGTGCATATCCCTTTGTTTAGCAGTGTTGAACAAGTGTTCTTCCTAAGCGGTCATCCTCTGGTGAGGGACCCTCCTTGTAGGGCTGTTGGACTCCTTGGCTGCAGCAAGCCATGGCTTTGGGCATCCCTCAGCAGCTGCAGCAACCCTGTGCTCGCTATCTCCGCCACTGTGCCCCTGCATGGGAGCCATCATCTCCCAGAGGCCTCTAGTAGCATCTTGTAGCTGTAATGCCGGTGAAAAAGTGAGGCAAAGAGAAGTGGTTTAGATCAAGAAGTAGCAAGTCCTCTGTAACCCCTCTCCTGACAAAGCTCTTGTGCTGTTCATCAGCTGTGTAACTGAGCAAGAGGTGGTTATGGTTACAATGGAGAATAAAAATGCATTTACGAAAGTGGTTGAATTATTTACCTTTTAAAAAGAGGTCACTATTGTGCCCATTAAGAACTAGTGTATCTACAGCTAGTGTTATCTCACGTCATTGTGCGAGAGATAGCTGGGATTTCTTGGTTTTGAGTTTGCAATTTCTTGGATGGCTCAGTGATTTCCTTTGTGCAGAGCTAGATGGAGCTATAAGATCTTCTGTAAAATAGGTGCAGTGCTGGGGACTCCTCTTCCAGGTTCTCCTCTCTGAATTTCCCTTTGGGCTGGCTCTGAAGAATTAACACCCTATAAGTCATGAATACTTGCTAGGTGGAATGGCGGTGTTTAACCAATTCTGGGAATGTAAGTGTGCCATAGCCCACAGGCACCCTACTTGAAGGGCACAAATTGGAATTTGAGAAGTGCTTCTCTAGGGGATGAAGGTGATATTAATGTTGACAAGAGAGCTATGGGGACTGCATTCTGCATAAGACTATCTCTGATAGTGGGGTAGATTGTAAATGCAACTGGCCTGGCCAGTCTGATAAAGATCTTGCCACCCTCCAAGGGCTGGGCTAACCTCCATAGATTATTGTGCTTCACAGGCACAGGGAGGCAATAACCACCATCTAATTCGTACTGGTGCCAGGGTTTTTGAGGTTACAATTGTGTTTTCCCCATTATTTTCTCTCGTCATAACCGTGCTGATGCTTTGTGCAGCGAAAGTCTGAAATATAAAGAAGTAACTTGAGATATCAATGTTTTGTTTAGTGCTTAAATAAGAATCTTGTGTGTTTTTAAGATAGTTTAATAAAGGTCACCTTTGAAGTAGTTAATTACAGTAAATTACTGTGTTGGATACTCTAACTGGATTACTCGGGTCCTTAGCAGTTCATGTATGCAGATAATCAAGATGGTGAGCACCACAATTTGCTAAGTGTTCAAACACTACTGAAATCAATTAGGCTCCTTGCATAGTGTTTAAACTCTCAAAATAGTCATATTTTGCATTTTTTATTTTACCTCTGTCATTTTGACTCTGGTGCAGGGGACAGACATAGACTGCATGCCCTTTCCAAGAAAGGAGAGAAATATACCTTCTGCATTCCAAATTTATGTGGCTTGGATATTGCAGAAGATGCTATCTTGACAGGCCTGGTGACTGAATTTCTATCTGTAGAGAGCAGGCAGCACCCGAGGGAATGGAAGTGTGAAGTTTTATCTCATCCATGTGATGCTCCTCAGCCCTCGTCTTGAATGAGGTGGCTCAGTCTCCAGTCTTTAGTAGGTCTACCTGCAGCAGACTGCCAGTGTTGATGCTCTTATATGTATGATTGTCTGGAACATGAAAGCAGCATTGTTAATTGCTCAGAAAGATAGGAATTACTTTTCTGAATCAGCTGCTCTTGTTTCTATATTTGTTGTTTTTATGTGTGTGTGTTTAGTATTCACATGAGTACAATATCTAATCTATTTACCTCAACAGTGTTGCAACACACTGTACTATTTTACAGGCATTAAATACCATTGAGCAGATGGTGATTAAGAGTTGCATAAGACTTGGTGTAACAGGTCACTGAGTAAGAGTCAGCGTTCTGAGATTCTGTTTTATATCCTGATCCTAATCAAAATAAGCCTTGCTTTGGCTTGAGGTGTTTGTAACATTAGGTAGGTAGTGATAGGTTGGTGTCATAGAAAACATAGTATTTACTACATGTGTTCATTCTTTAATGAACTGCCCATGTTTTCATCTGTACAGTTTTTATATCCTATTTTAGTTTTTAAATCTGAGACTGTTGGTTAAGTATTGAAAATTAGAGATCTACAATAGTGAATGCTGTATAAAATAAAGAAAAACATTTAAAGAAATAGGGTAAACTTGTATAATGCTGTATTCAAAATTTGGAGCACTACAGATTGTACACTGCTGTGTATTAATTGACATTCTACAAATATTACAACACTGTACGAAGTTTTTCAACGTGTAAGTTTCTCTTGCTTAATTTCAGTCAATGCTCTGCCGCAGTTTTATGCACCTTCGTCGGCAGGATTGGCCAGGCTCTTGCAATATCGCTAGCTGAAGTTAAGCACTGGATTACGTATTTAAGCACCTCAATGTGGACAACCTAATTTATTTATTTCTTCAAGGGAGGGAGAGGAGTGTGGTTTGTGTACATCTGTGTGGCCTGCAGGCACTTCAGTCTTGTGAGCTCTGAGAATTTTCTGGGTGTGGTTACAGGTAGCCGATTCCAGCCAGGGATTTTTCAAAAGTGGGACACAGCCATTAAGAGTCAGCTTATGACCTCTTGTTCTTCCTGATTGAAGGTGATTCTGTGATGCTGTTCTGTCCTAGGAAAGATATTGTAAGGAAGTTTGCAACAAAGAATTGTAAGATGGGCTGAGTGTTTAAAAAAGAAAAAAAGAATACAACATCATAGTACTTTTTCTCTTAAATGAACGCTCTGATCTGAGTAGAAAGCTGTAATTGGTGGGTGCTGGCTCTGTCTTCTGCTGTTCGTGCCATGATCACCTCCAGGTGTAAGAGTACATGCTACTGGCCACAGCTCCTGCTGTTTTCATTGTACCAGAAATTCTAATTTAGTTGTTTGTTAAGGAAAGGGAGGAAGTGGTACTGATAACACTAGAGAATGTTCTCTCAAGCTAAGATTGCTGGCAATTATCAAATTTAAATATGATGCCTTCACACATTGTTTAGGAAGGAGAATAGATATATTTGCCGGTACAATCTACAGTAAAGAGGTTTTGATATGACAGTTGCTCTGTAGGTTGTAGTGGGCTTCAGTGTGCTTGGATTTTATCCCCAGGCTCTTTTGTTGGGCCTTATGGTCGGGAGAAACAGCCTGTGATCAAAAGAGAAGTTTAAAAAAAAAAAAAAAAGAAGAACAAAACTGATCTATAAACTATAAACTACCTAAACTTTGCTGAATGTTTAAAGGAATCTTTAATCTAGTCCAGGCAAAAGGCTTCTAGAATTCCTTGTGCATTGCTTGTTGCTTAGCTTTGAGTCATTAAAATTGTCCCAAATATAAAAGCTAGCTTAACAGGCCCATGGGACTCTCCTTATTTACTTGCTTTCCACACTGTAATGATAGGGCTTCTGTTCTGATTTCAGATACTAAAGAAGAGATTTTATGTTTTTATTTTGTTGGTTTTTTTCCAGTTGCTATCCTCATTTCTGCAGTGATATATACTAAATGGCACTTGTCTGAGAAAGAAACATAAAGCGTAGAGTTTCATCCACCTGTGCGTATTCTGTCCATGCATCCTGAAGTTTCAGTTTCTTGCAGGCTGGCTTCATGCCTGCTGGAGTGAAATTTGTGATATGATGTCAGTTAGTTTTCCAAGATGTCATAGAGAGCACAGCTGGCCACTGCACTGTTCGGAAAAGAAAAAGATGGAAATGCTTGTAGGGACTTTAGAGCAGGGTGGTGTACATGTGCACAGTAATGCAGTGAGGGAGGAGTGGGTCTTCTACTATGTGTCGATGAAGGAAATTCAAAGTACTCTTTTAACTAGGCACGTGAGGTTTTTTTTTAATATTGATGCTAGAAAAGAAGAGAATTTGTACTTGTTTGGGTATTTGTTTTCATTACAGAAGAGAAATAATAGAGAAAAGATAAAAACAAATGATCAGCAAAGTGATTTAGTGTTGCATGAGTACTCCTGGATTAATGTAGTGATTATGTTCCGTCTAGAGCTGGGAAGATGCTCAGTGGAAGAGTTAATGATACTGTATTAACAGTTAGGAGCATACAAAATAAAAGCTGTCATGCTTCATTGTCACTGTGATTACTTGTCCTGTATGTTTCTTTGGGAGCTGAAGAATGTCTTTCTACCCCATGCGTGGGTGCACATGCTCTTCTGTCCTTCTGTATCTTACTCTGTTGTGTGATCTACCTCTACCAGATTTTTCTGGTGTCAGTGATCTCAGTCCTGAGATTGACTTGGCTTTAAATGATGTTTAAAAAATAAAAAGTGTTGTCCCCAGTTGCTTTGCAACTTTGCTGGTTGATGGGCTGCACTCATGATCGGAAGCATTCCTACAGAATCCAAAAACGTGACAAACTTCCTTCAAATAAAGCTGGAAATCTCTTCTCCTGATATGCATCCCACAGCTGCAGCTTGGAGATAACATCAGTTGTTGTGAGATATACGTAGATATATGTGAGAGATATGAGATATATGTGTTTTGAGAGCTGGCGACTTCTTGAGTTTAAAAACTCCTCTCTGTATCTTGTGACAGTTTTCTGTGGGAGGGAGGGAATGGGTGGGAGTCTAAAAGACTTCCTATCTTTGACTGAACGCTAAAATTGACAATAACTGTAAAATTAAATGCAACTTTTTAAATATCAAATTTTATGGCATGCTTATGACAGCTGTGCTTAAGTTTATGGTATTTGGATATTCACCATGCTCAATTGCCTTTGCATTGACAATGCCTATTTTTTAAATGCCCCAACATCTTGATTCTGGCTTTGGTTTTGTTAAATACATCCTTTATAAGGGTATTAAAGAGAGGCAAATGAATGGAGATCTCTGGAATGGATCAGTAGAGGTGTGCCGTAGGTAAGTGAACTGGTTTCCCCTTGCAGTGCAGTCTCTGATGCTCCACAGGCTTGGCAGAAGGCTGGAAGAGCCATCCTGTAGGTATCCATGCGTGCCTGTAGGTTTTTATTGGCAAAATCTTGACGGGACTAAGTGCTTTTCAGATAATCTTGATCTTTGTGTATTGTAGTAGCTCTCCCTACTTATTTTGAAGGAGTGGAGTGCTAGAAACCTGCCTGGAAGCTGCTGTGCATCGTGAGGCTTGGGATGTAGCGTGGGGCGGTCCCTGGGACTTGCAGCAGTGTGCTCTCCAGCTGTATACAAACACCCAGCACAGTGCATGTTTAATGGTACACATACTGGAGTTGAGCAGGGATTTTAGTTTGCATGGGGAGTGATAAGTCGGTGTGCTCTCAATAATTAGTTTATCTGTGTTGTGTTTGCCTTAATAGGAGAAGATGTACTGATTGTGTAACTACTTGGATGTGCTTCACTTCTTTCTTATGTGTAGTAGAAAATTCCAGCTGGAGAAAAACTCTTCTGTCTGTGAAAGGGAAGGGTGTGGGCTATTACCTCCCTTTCCCATACTGCTAGCTGCCTTGCCTGTGCTGTATAGCTTCCAGCTGAGATTCTTCTTCTGAATCTTCTGCTGCTTTAGTACCGTGCATTCAGAATGGTGTAAGATTGAAGGCTTGTGGTGTTACTGTCGGGTAGAGACTTAGAGGAGATTTTAGATGTTTAATGTAGCTGTAGGATATCAGAGTAGGTGGATCTTCTGTGCCTTTCTCTCTTTTGAGACATTCCCTGCATTTATGAAAGCAAAATACATGTTTTAAAAGCAGTCAAGTGACAGTCAGCGTTATTTTTCAGAAACTTATAACTGATGTGTAGCTACACACCAGTTGCTTTCCCAAGGGCTGGTTGTCTTTAAAATAAATAAATTTGCATAACTCTATAGGGAATAGGATAACTGATGTAATAATTACTTAAGAGCAGAGCCAGTGTCCTGCAATTATTTTAGAGCACATGTGCTACCATGTCTCTCTATATTGATGTGCTTCTTGTGATATCCTTCTTCTGACACATTCAATTAATGTTTTATTACCTTCTTCCTACTTAAAAAAAAAAAAAAAAGCACAATAGGCTGTTCACTTACTTAATAAGAATGGTTAAGTGGTATACCTTTGCTGAATGAGTTGACCTCATATCACTGCAAGTTATTGATTGTATGTATGCCTGTGGTTGGCTGAGAGCGAACAGGTGGTAGTGTTTCCTTCAGTGAGGAAGATGTAATCATATGGAGGCGATATTATTGATCAGAACTTTCAGATCTGTGGAGTATCCTCATCTGCATTCCCTATGCAGCGCGTGTGTCAGCTCCCAGCCCAGAACAGGGGCGTTCCTCCTCTTCCCTTCAAATTCCTTTTCTTTAAAATGCTCCAAAAAGACGACATTGCAAAATACTTCCATATGCACTGCATTTCTGTATGGGTTGTATTTCTTGCTGCTTTTCTCTAATGTATTGCCTGCTGTGAAGATGGCATTTCCTTAATTGTTTAAATTGTTGTATGTTTTATTACATTTTAAAGAACAGTATGTCAGGGAAAAGATGATGAAGCTGTAAAACTGTGACACAAGGCAGTTTCCATTGGGTTTAGAACTGCAGAGTTGGTGTCTATAAAAATTGAGCCGCTTTCCCCATTTGCCTGCATGGAGGAGAAGGCAAGCTGCCCCTGAGTGCTGGCTGCCATGGCAGGTGTGGGCCCGTAAGCATGGGGCAGCCATCAGACCTGCTTCTGGGCTCCTCCCCAGTAGGCAGTGTCTTGCAGCAACATGCAGGCAGAAGCTGGGGCCAGATGAGTTGTATGCACAAGCTGGCTCGGTGGCTGCAACCAGCAGCACATCCAGTGCACTGTGCACGTATGAGCGCACTTGGACTGACAGGCAGTGGTGCAGCTGGAAGGTGTTAAGGGATGTCTGTTTGTACAGGTGATAACCTCAGCTGTGTGCTGAGAACTTTTCTTCTTGTTCAGTGAGAGCAGTTTACAATGAGAGCACTATGACAATTTCAGTGCTACGTTGTAGTTGTGGTAATTAATATTTAGCATGGTATCTAGTAATTTTCAGCTTCAGCGCACTTTACAAACATTAATTAATTGTCACAGCACCCCTGTGCAGTAGGTAAATGTCTTCTTTTCTGCTGACTTATCAGCAGCTGGAACCCCGAGGCTTGTGGGCTCACCAAGTGTGACACATTGATCTGCTGCGTCATTTTTGAAAAGGTCTTTGTTAAATGAGGATATTTTGTTATTAATGCCAGGCTGAAATAAATTTGTCACTGTGTTACTGCCATCACTGCATCACCTTCTGCAATGCTGCCTGTTTTGCTTTAGACCCCACAGATTGCATTAGGAAGTGAAAACTGAGAGCCTAATTATTTTGGTTGTATTTTACTTCTGTATTTTGGTTGCTGATCCAGCTTTTTTTCTTCAGCTTGTGGGGCAGGAAAGCAGCAGAGTTTCACTGTGACTTAGCTCTGGCTTTGCCCCTTTTGAGCAGCCCTGCTGCTCCATGGGGTTTTGGTTCTGCCCACAGCTGTGGGGTCCCACAGAGCAGGAGGGTGGGCACTTCACCATGTCTGCACACCCATGGGGTCGGAGCACGGGTCTGCTGCAGGAGGGTACATGTGCTCCCTGAGCTTCCTGCTCCGGGGCACCTGAGAACTTCCCACTGCTGCCACAGTACTTTGCCCCAGTAACTGCTTCTAGTAAGAGCTGCTGACAACTCATGAAAGCATTTGAAAAACATTTTGCTTACAGGAACAATTCTGCTGACATATTTTTCTTCCTATCTTTTTATTACTAGCAAAATTTGCATGAAAACAGGTTTCTGTTTATTAAGAGTTCACAATCCTCAGCTTGACAGCGTAATTAGAGCGGTGTTCAACTTTCACAATGGAACACGCTGAAACTCTCTGGATTTCCCTGTGAACCTGAAACTTCAGGGCCTCTTTAAAGATGTTAAAACAAATTTGTTTAATCCATGCACCAGTTTAGAGCTGAGGCAAGACTGAAAACAAAGTGTGACCGGCAGTGGAGGGCTCCGTACGTGAGCAGTGCTGTGTGAGCCAGCACTGCCCTCTTGCCCCTGCTGATGGTACGCATCAGAGGTGGGGCCACTGCCGGGCCTGCCTCCTGTGTCCAGGAAACAACTCATCTCTGTAGCCCTAATGATGATGCTGCAGTAGACAGAGGTGTTAGGTGAGGAGCCTGTGCTTCCAGGAGAGCTGATGTAAACACAGGGAAATCCTGCTACTCTGGATTGTGTTTCAGCAGTATGTTTATGCATCTCCTTCCCTTTGATTTTTTTTTTTTTTAGTGCCCATCACTTGAGCTTAACAATACATTTGCTGCTCAAGAGCTGATCAGTGCCTGCTCATTTTGCCCCCTGCCTGCCCCACTGTTTGCTGGGAACCAGGGCAGTGAGGTGCGTGTCTGGAACTTGCAGCAGACCTGTCAGCCTTCTGCTTTATGAAGCAGATACTTGATGGTGTGCAGCTGGGCCTCATCAGCTCTTTACTGAAAGAATTTATGAATTCGACATGTATATTATCTTCATCTGAACAGTTTCTCTATGGCAATGCTCTTTTGAGATCTGGGAGTATTCAGGAGTGTTATTCACTCCTCTGACCTGAATGAATAGCAGCGAGCTATGGTTTGGTTGCTGTTCCAGCAATTTGGAAGTACTTTTGAATAAAATTAAGAACACAGGCTATTTGTGTTGAAAGTTTCTATTGATGTGTTCTAAGAAGCTGAGGTTAGCTTCTGTGGCTTCTGAATAATCTGGATTTTTGCTGTTGTACTGTATTTAGCTTCAAGAGGAGTTAAACCAAACAGATTTCTCTAAATTTTATGGTATGGAGGCTTTTCTTTTCCTTTTTTTTTTTTTTTTTGGAGGAGATGATTCAGATTGGGTAGGTCAAGTGCTTTGAAATCAGCCGTAGTACTTTTGGAACAGCAGTCATATATACTTGTAAAAATAGTTATCTTCCATTTTATTTCCTTGAATAGCATAAAGTATTCAGTACAGTAAACATGTTAAATATTTATGGCTCTGTCTATAGACGGTAGAATTTTAAAGCGATGTTCTAGAATATTCTTGTATTCTCCTCCTCCTACGTTTCCAGTTAAAGAAGCAGCTTTTGTAAGGCATACAGAACTGCTGCTGTACTCTCTTGACAGTAAATCAGCCAAGAGGAATCTGGCTCACCGAAAGAGGTCACTTACCGTATGGCTGCTCTCCACTTTCCCAGGCCTTCCATGAACTGCTGGCCAGATTCATTTCACTGACCAGCAGCTTTCTTCTGTTCTTTTCCACATGGGCACCACAGCCCAATCTTCACTGTGGGTGAAGTCTGATGGCCAAAACTCAAATGCTTTCTGCCACAAAATGGTTGTAATTCAAAAGTCTTGTGGTGTCAGCCCGTGTCCCCTCATCCAGGAGGTCATACTGAGACAATATTGCTTTTCTTCTTTGGGCAATCCTAAATTTCTTTCTTAGGTGCTGGGCTTTCTTGTGAGCGCTGGTCGAGTGACAGACCTGCTGATCATAGGGTAAGAGAAGCCCAAAGGCTCTCTGCCTGCAGAGACAGACCTGCATGCATGGTAGCTCTGACAGAAGGGTCTTAAGGAAAACATCCGTGTCTATCTGCTACCTCTGTTAAAGTGGCTTGATCTATGCGTGGAATTACTTATTTCTATTCTCCCCTCTAGAGGGAGGGAGAAGTTGATAGGCTGTTGGTCCTGTGTGATGTGCACTGGGCTGTTGGCTGTTGGGCTGTTAAACAGCCTGTTACTGGGATGAATAGGATTCACCCTATTCTTGTTTGCAGTATTTCAGAGGACTCTGGGTGTTCAAGTCCAAAACTACTGTATAAATGTTGGTTGTCGTTGAAAGGAGCCCTTTTCATTGGAAAGGAGGAGGTGGTCGGGAAAAAAAGGACCTTTGAAAAGAATAATTGTTAAATGATGTTTCTAAGCACAAAAGAAAAAATAAAGCTGCACCAGAATGTGTTTAAAAACAATTTTGCATTTTCTTCCATCTGTATCAGTTAGTTTGGGGACAATGCAAAGATTTTTCCTGGACTTGTTTTTGGCACTATAGATTGAGATGGAGTAGAGCTTCATTAAATAATAGACTAATAAATGAACTAGAATGCTTTTAACAGCTTTGTAATACATGAAGTATGCCTCAGTGATAGATACAGTTTATATCTTGGTTTACTAGCTGTAGATGAGATTTATTGAGCTCCAGATATAATGCTAGTTGGTTCTGCAGATGAAAGAGAACTCAAAAGATAATGACTACTTATAGTTAAATTTCTTTATACAAGAGTAGTACAGTAGATAGCAACTAACCATGAAAACATTACTGTAATAAAAGTTTGCAGAGCTGTTATGTTTACAAAGACATTTCTTAATTGCAAGGTTATCTCTCAGTATGTTGAGTGAGAAAGTTCTGTAAGGATTGACCATGCACATGGCTGTTACTCAGCGTCCTGCGGCGCTCTTGGGGTGTTCCCAAACAGTACGGTCTGATTGCCTCTTAGAAGTGAAGCAGAACCACCAGCCTCATTTCTCTTCAAGGTTGTTCTTGGTGAGCTATCCTGGATTGCATTCTTTGGTGGCCTCTGACAAAATAGTTGCAGTGCCGGTGTAGTGCTTGTGATTTGCTCACGGTTCTGTTAATTCCTGTGGCAGTGGTGCCCATAAACATTAAAAAATATATAGATGTTTAATACTGCACTTTTCATTTTTATATATCAGCATGCTGTCCCTGTAGTTCCATTTGTTTGGTTAGCATTACAGTGGTGTGACAGGGCAATATATCAGAAATAATCGATCTGATTAGTATGGAGATGACATAAACACAGATTGCATCGATGTTTAATAGTATGAGCACCCAGGTTCTGTGAACATAGATGTTTGCTTAGGCTATGTGAAAGGTCTCTATAATAAAGACAGCAAATACAGCAGATTGTTGAGCTAAGTTGTTTTTCTGCCAGATTTCATAGTGAGTTATGGATAGTTTGACTTTGCTGTGTTGAAGATGACAGTCAGATGGGCTGGCACCAAGTGTTATAATTGTTTTGTGAGATACACTATTTTTTTCCCCAAGGCAGATAGGAATTTTAGGCTGCATTAGGCTGAGTGAACTGAAACACTCTATTAAATATGGCAGTATTATTAGGCATCAAAACAAACACTTTATAATTTTGGTTTTGATAACAAGATTGTCTACATCTGATAGTAAAATCTTGATCTTTGGGGATGTGATGGAGAATTATTCCTTTTCTGCATCTTAACTTGAAAAGGGATGTAAATAGTAATAGAACGTGAATTATTGTCTGTCTGATATTAGAGGGAATGGAAGAAAATTACCATGAAAGAAAGCAAATTTCTGTATCACAGTTACAAGAAGAAGGTGTTATTTACTGAGGAGGAAAGGAAGATTAGTCTACGTTTAGTTCTGTGGAACGTTTTACCAGAGTTCTCCCAAGGAAGAAGATACAACTGATGTACTCTCAGAGAAATGGAATCTGAAGTCTACTGCTTGCTTTACTAGCTCAAGTGCTTATCCTGTCCTGGTGAACATAAGGCCCAGCAGTACCTTTGTCAGGCAGCACGGCCGCTCCCGCCTGCGTGAGATGGGAGCTCTGGGCATCTCTGCCCTGGGTGCTGGAAGTCCTGCTCCACTTCACATAAGTGAATGCTTGGCAGGAACTGCCAACTATGATTTCTGAAAGTAGCTCGCTGACTGCTGCTTGAAGTCAGTTTTGCTCTGGTTGGTGTAGGTAGAACAGTTATGCAAGGAAACGAAACGACAAAAACTGTTGGGAATTTTCCTTTTTTTAGGGGGAAACATTTTGGATCGAATCACAAACTAATTTGTGCCAGCTGTCTTGTATCAAATTCAATTTGTGAGGGAGGAGAAGGGTTTGACTTACCCACCTTCCTTAATACCATGGAATATATTTCATAAAATATGGAAAAATATGCGCTGACTTGCACCTGTTAACACATGCAGCAATAACTGCTGATTATAGGTATTGCTGGGGATTAACAACATGTCAGTATTGGATTTTCAGTTCCATAGCAGAAGTATAAAACAATGTGTGTGCGCGCCAAGGAATTTAATTCATTCATATGAAACTCAAACAGTTGCTTTAAAAATATATGCCCTTGTAGAAAAGTCTCTTCCTTCAGTGACTGTTTTCTTTCTTTAGCCTTAAGAAGAAATAATATGTATTGAGATGGGCTGATGGGATGCCTGCATGGAGTTCCTGGCATTGATGCAACTTAGTGCTGAAGTCAACAGTGCCTGCTGTAATTCTTTTATTTGGGGATTTTGTCTTTGCGAAAAAACGTTGGTACTTCCAATATCCAGTATTTAGTTTGGTTATGTTTGTGGCAATTTCTATTTTGAAATACAGTGCTTCAAAGGAAAGATTCAAAGGGGATTATGGAAATCTAGGTTGTTTCTCTCCCTGTGGTGGTTTCAGGCTGGCGTACAGGCTCTGCTCCCAAGGTTGTTGCGTGTTGGCAGTGAAATCTTCATCTCTGGGAACCATGCAGTATTTCTGGTAGGTACTGCAGCAGGGCTTTGGGTTCTGTGGCCATCAGATTAACTCTCGTGGCATGAGCACCACTGGTTTCATTTGAAAAGCTTCTGTAAAGCAGTAATCGGGGGTTCTTTTCAAGTTATTCTTTAAGTACCATCTTCAGAGGTGGTGAGAGAGTGCTGGTTTTTGTAATGCCAGGTATTTGAAGGTGGATGGTGTGTTTATCTCCATTCTAGCGCAGTATTTACTGGTACATTAAATGCTAGCTGAATGGCACGTGTTGCAATTCCCTTATGATGCTGACGCATTTTTCTGAAGTGCCTTTTTCTAGTTTTCTCCACTTAGAGCGATGGGTTAAAACTTGATGATGGATTGTTCATGAAGGTGTTATTGTTTAAAAGAAAATAAATGTTCTCTGAAAACTATCTCTTCAGGAATCAATGCCATAGCACTTGCACGTTCCAAAACATTGTGTATGAAGTGGTGGTTGCAATAGAGAAAGTAGAAATGAAACTGAGGATTGTTGGAAAACTAAAGATTGATTTATCATTCAGAGTATAATTACATGTGCCTCACAAGTTCAGAGAAGTAAAAGCTGCTTTACTCAAGCTGTTTTTAAATTTAACAAAATCTTGAGTATTTTTAAAGGAAGTGGTTTTGTTGGTTTTTTTTTTTTTGGGGGGGGGGGGGGGGGAGGGGAAGAAAAATAAAAAAGTATGCCGAAACATGACTTGATCATTTTTAAGAGGCCCATCTGGCAGTGACAAGTTTCCTGGCTGGGCCATTATGACTCTTCAGGCCAGCTCCTCTTCATGGCTCAGTTTTAGCTTTTGCTGATAGGTTTGTCCATGTTGTCAGTGATTTATCCACGTGGTCACTGCATGTTTCACAGCCACTTAATAAAATGGTGTGGCCCTTACTTAAATACCTTTATCAAATTTATGAATAATTAAAGACGCAATACAAAGACGTGTGTGCCTAGGCTTTCTGTTGCTTGTTTCTGGATAAGTTTTGCTTGACATTGCCAAGCTTCAGCTTGCTGTAGGGCTCCCATGCTGGGCAGAATTGCAGGGCCTTATTGGAAGTCAGTATACAAGGTAATCTTATTGCTTCTGCTGTTGGTGTTCTCAAACAGCTCATGATAAATACTTATTTCTGAGTTCTGAATCCCTCATGGAACTTGAAAAGCATCTGCATTGTCCTTCTGTTTTAGAGTTGGAAGTCAGAGCAGCAGGGCAGTGCAGTTGACGTCTTGAGCTATGCAGAACGTCCTGGAAGCACCCAGCTTAGCAACACACTGGGGCTGGAGGGCTTTTTCCCCCTGAATTGAAGTTGAGCATGTATTTAGATGCCATAGAAGTAATAGTAAGTTACTGGTAAGTCTGACTTCAGGTTTTCTAATAGATCTCAGCAAACTGTTGTAAAATCGGGTGTACATATGAGAGCATTTCCAATTTCCAGCATTTGGCTGAGCGTTAGGGCTGCATCCGTGCTTCTTGCTTACTTTTTTTTTCCTGGATAAATGCTAGACTGGTGCTGCTGGAAGTGTGCAATTGTTCAGCGTGTACTTTTTACTCCTTTCTTTAATTTGAGGATTTGTTTTGACAGCTAAAATTCTGGTGGTTTTCTGGTATTCTGCTGCAGTAGAACCTAAGAACAGATGTCGTAGCAGAATGTTTGTGTCCCCTTTTGAATAGCAAAACTTCAATTTCTCCATTAACTCACAGTTGTCCCACTCATATTTGTACTTTTTTTTTAGATGGTTGTAGAGCATCCCCTATCACAAATGTTGTTGCTTCATTCTAAGGGCTTAATTAAAGCTAAAATACTTGATATATTTTTATTTGCTGAACAGTAGTAATTTTATTAAAATATAGTTTCGGTGATTGACCATTAGGTATCCATATTTTGTTTGTCTGATAGTTATGTTTTTTTCTTGGATTGGTATGGTTAGTTTTTTGTTCTAGAGCAGTTTCTATCCTGCTCAAAGAGCCAGTGAAATACTCTGTGCTGAAACACAGGGTGCCTCTGGCTTGCCGTAGATCTCAGAGATTTTTGTTGTCTGAGTTGCTTCTAAACCAGCATTTCCTTTGCATGTTTGCTTCTAAATAATTCTGCTTGGCCTCATTTGTACGCTGAAATGAAAATCTGAGAAGGCTGGAACTTCTGTGGTTCACTACTGGTATGAACCAGCTCTCAAGCAGCCAGCTCCCTTCTCACTGCAGCTCATCCCGGTGTGCCAGCTGGGATGTGAGGTAGGGCCACAACGTTCTGCCTGGGGTTAGGGTCTCTGAGACAACGTGTGTTGCGGGAGCTGGCGTGGTGGCTGCAGTTTATTAAAGTTGTTAAACCCAAAGTCAAAAAACCTGATGGCATGTGTTACTTCTTGCTGGGAGGGTGGCTGGTGGTGTGTGTTGAGCTCCAGTGCCATGGCTGCAGGGACACAGGCAGAGCCATGGCCTTTCCTTCTCGTCTCTGTGCTCGGTGTGACCTGGGGGATGTGGATTCCATCACGGGGGATTTATTTTCTGCTGAGATCTTCCACTGGCTTCATGAAGCATTAGGGACGCCTCACTGTTACTAATAGTAATACATGGAGAAATCAATGCTGCCACAAACTGGGTGTTTGTTATTTTGACATTTTATTTTCTAAAGTTTCAGCACGAGGCAAGATAAAATACTAGGATCTTGTTTTCAGAAATTTTTCTTAGGACTCTATCACATTTTTTTTTAATTTAAATGTTTACTTAATCCACCTCTTCTGAAGATCTCCAGTGAATTCTAAAAATACAGTTTCCTGAAACTCCTGAAATCGGTAACCTGTGACGAAAGAGCAATGTGTAGCTTTATGTAAGTAATACAGATTTGGAGAAGGTTTAATTGTGACTACGCAGTGGAATTAGGCTTCTTCTGAATATAGAAGCAATACTTCCTTAATGCTGAAGTGATTCATCTGCGTTACAATCCACTCAGTGTGCTTTTCAGTGGTGGTTAACTGAAAGAAGGCTGTAAGAACAGATGTGAGTACCATAGCGTGGGTTTTTATCTGACCATTTAATACATTTCAGATCTTTTATGTGATTTCTCAGGTCCATCTCGGATGTGGTCTGAGTGTCAGAATCTAAAGCTGGAAATAACTGATGTTTTGGCCAGTTTTTTCCTTGATAAATAATACAGGTGTTCATAGAATGTTTAGGTAACTTTGGGGATTTCTACAGTAATGGTTCTGTTTTCTGTAAACAATCAGTATTATCCTTTAGATCAAGATCTATTTTACAAGAATTCTTAACTCGTTGCAGGGAGTGTAGCAACAGCACTGAAAACCAGCTTATCCTAAGTGTGCAGCTGCCCACCCTCCTCTCAGGAGCACCAATCCTCAGTTATTTTGGCAAGCTAGTAGGTGTTCATGAACTGTTTGTGCTGGCATTTTGACTCCTGAAATACGGTAGATAATATCAGGTAGTCTGTTATGGACCTGGGTGCTAGCGAGTAAAGTGGGAAGCTAATATCTGGAGGGTAAGAAAAAATACAATCTGTTAAGGTGTTGACATCTGACATATTGCAGAAACACTGAGGGAAAACCTGTGACTATTTAAAGAATGAAAAAATGGGCTTTTTATCCTTCCTGGCTTCTCATTCCTGTATGAATCTTAATCTCTTCCTCATTCCTTTCTTGAAGTAGATGTAAGACTTGTTACAGGACTGCTCTAACAGGAGCCCATGGCAGGCAAGACCATGAGCTTGTGCTGAGAGTGTTTTCTAATAGGTGTTGTTTCTGGCATACTGTTTATCATTGATCTAAATCCCTGTGTGAATTTAATCTGCAGCTGATGCCTGTTGGGTAGGAAGATTTGATTTTTAGGAGCCACTTTTCTGAGTAGTAGTAATGTTATTTCTTGTGCAGAGTTATTGGAGTAGTTTTTGGTTTTTTAGCTAAGTATTCGAAACATCTGTGCATTGGGCACTACATGAAGTTGCTACAAAATGTTTTATGACATAGATATATCGATACTAAGGATAATCTCCAATGCAGTTGTCTATTTTAAAGGATTTTTATTGTAGGAATATGTTTGGGAGATATTTCCATATTTTAGATTTATGAAGTGAGGTTGTTAGTTGTTGCAGGTTACGTGTCAGATGATTACTCAATGTAAAATCGATGCACTGGTATCAGCTGTATCTGCTCAACTGCTCCAAGCAGGTAATAGAACAGTTAAGAATTTTGCGCTCTGTAGAACACAAATTACTTAGCTTATTTTCTGAAAAGTGTAGCGAGTTTCTAATTGTTTTGCAGTACTCAAATCTAATTATAAAACAGATTTGTTTGTTTACTTTATTTATCTGATGCTACTCTCTTTGCCCTCTGTGGAACACTATTATTTTTGATCTTAATTGCTTCTCAGGAGACGGGACTTTTTCTCTTCATTCAAGGAAACTCAGGGAAGGTGCTGTCCAATGGTACAGGGAGAGTCGGAAGCACAAATGTTGTCTATTAATAGAAAAGCTGCGCTGTTGTTCTGATGCAGGCTGACAAAAGGAGAGAAATTGAAAGGTGTTGCTGAGATGTTGCTCACAGCCCTGGTTAGCCTGGTTTATTCTGCATGCCTACTATAGTGGAGAATGGTGTAATGTCACTTTCTGTTTGAAGTTTAGATGTAATGTGGAAAGTGGAGATAGAAAGGCTTAACTTAGAATTTCCTTGCATTTTTGTCAGCTAATATTTCACCTTTAACACTAAATATTTGTTTAGGCTGACATTTAGTCTGTTGATCTGTATACATGTGCTTTCAATAAAAAACATGGCATTTGTTATTTTGCTAATAGCTTATTTGATATGAAATGCTTGCAAGCTAGACAGAGTAATCAATTTCTTCTATCATTAGTTTTGCATTAGTGCATTTCTTTAAAGGACTGTCACGTTTCCTTTAAGAAAGCAAGTTCTAAAAAACTCATTTTGCTGGAAGTGTTTTGGATTTGTTCTCCACAGCTTTTCCTTCTCTTCCTTTTTTTTTTTTTTTTTGAAGATATTTGCATTGAAGTCATAGTGATTAATCCATGCCGGTCACCCTTGATACTATAATGCCATAAGAAATGAAGAAATGGGGGGAAAAATGGGAAAGACTGTTCTCTGAGCCCACTTCCCTGGTGGGTGTACACCTGACCCTTTGCAGAGGCTCCCAGGAGGAGCAAGCTAGTACCTAAAAATGTTCCTTCTGAAAACATTTTAAATGAATGACCTGTTTGCTACTTCAAAATTCAGCTGTTACTGCACACCAAAAAGGGTTCTGTAACTTGTGTGCAATTCTTGGTGTTCATATCCCACTGATTCCACATGCTGTCTTTTAGCCCTCCATTAAGCAGACCTGTTAGCCTCCAAACTTGCCTGCATCCAGGATGGTTTGGTTCTTTTTGTCATCCTCCCAGCCACTAGTTTTTTCAGTTTCTTCTTTTCAGAGAGCTGTCGCTGTGACTCATCTCTGGCTCCCTGGAGGAAAAGAGTGAAGTAGCAGTGATTCTTGAGGTGTATGCAGAGAAATTTATTGCTGTGTTGGCTCTGGGTTGACACTGAAGATGGTTGCGGTCCTTGTGGTGCCACTAGCCAGCCCTCAGTGGGCTTCAGATGTCACAACTCTGGCCTGTGCAGTGAGCTGCTGTGCAGGCCAGGTTCCATTAGGGCCACGGTGGCTGTGCTGACACGCGGTCCTGCTTCCTGAGCCCTGCTCTCTGGAGGCACGCCTTGTCCCATGGAGCAATGACTGTCTGCTGGGCTGGCAGGAGTGGGGTGTGAGCTGTCTGTGAAGGGGCTGTGCTGCTCTCACTGGGAACCACTGCAAGTTGTTTGCTGAGAGGTGGTGGCAACTACACAAAGCTGCAATCTGTGGCAGTTTTTGCTGTGTTTACTGCAGAGGTTATGAGAGTTCCCCACATTAGACTTGTCCTGGCCTCCAGTCCGTGCCTGGAGAAGTTGTGGATGCCCCATCCCTGGAGGTGTTCAAGGCCAGGCTGGATGGGCTCCTGGGCAGCCTGATCTAGCGGTTGGCAACCCTGCTCACAGCAGGAGGATTGGAACTAGATGATCTTTGAGGTCTCTCCCAACCCAAGCCATTTTATGATTGTACTAGGTCTTGTATAGGAATCTTTGTGTTTATGAAGTCTTCAGATTTTGGTGTTCTGAAATATTTGAATATTTGGTGCAGTTCCTTGAGCTGGAGGATAAGGGATGAAATGGAATCACGTGGAGTGCAATTTGTACGTGTGCAGCTCTGCTGTATGTCTGAGCACCACCCGAAACTTGAGCAGAGAGGATAAAGAGCTCGTGGCAGTTCCTGAACAAGGGAAATGCACCAGGCAGGTGCTGAAAGAGTGAGACAGAAGATGAAAGGGTGGAAGGAGAAAGGAAGTAAAGAATGGTTAATTCAGGCCTTATCTTATCTGCTCACAAGTGCTTGTTGCTGCATTACCATATTGTCTGTGATCTGCTCCTTGTCTCAGCCTGTGGGCAACTTTCCTGCAGTAGTGAAGATGAGAAGATAATAGGAAAATGTTTTACAAAAATTGTTTTAATTGAGCAGCTGATGTTTAAATAGCATTAAAAAGCTGGTCATGCCTTGTATCCTGGCCAGCTGTGAAATTCTCAGCCACAGCTGAACTGTGGTAATCTGCTCTGCACCCTTTAGCAAATGTAGCTGTAGGTATTTAAAAATACCTTTTTCTTAAAATATACCTTTTTGGTTAGATGTTTTACTCTATTTTCTTTAGTTGCCTACCTTAAAAGCAACCGAAGTGCAAGCACCCTGCTCCAGGGTACGCTGCAGCAGGTTTAATCATATGGCAGGCTTTTGTGATGCTGTAATACAGCATTTCCACATCAGAGCAAGTGGTGGCAAAAATAATAAGGTATTCATGCTGAAGAGTATACTTCTGACGTGCTTTAAAAGGGCAGCTAAGTGGTGGGAAGCAGCTTGTCCTTACCAGGAGCTGTCTTGTATAGGATTTCACTGTGCACTAAGCATTTCCTGCAACTTCATGCTGTACAATTTCATCATTTTTCTTCCCTGCTCTAGTTATACTCTGAGGAGTTAATGTAGGCCATGTAAACTTCTATATATGCAAATTTTGTGTTACTGAAGGCTTGAAATTGAATGAAAATTTGGAATTAATTTTTAAGATGTTTGATGTAGAGGTGATTAAACAATTTTTTTAATAGTGGTTATATTGCCACTGATGCACACTATGCTGCCTTTTAAATTGCTTCTCTCAAAGCACTGTAAAATCAGATATGAAGGAATTAAAGATTCATTTGAGGTTATGACTGAATTTGACCGATTAAAGGTTGAGTGGTCAGTTCCTAGATGTCCTTCGCTCATGCCCTCTCTGGGCACTGGGTGCTGACAGCAGAGGAGTGCAGGAAGATTGTCTTCAGGCAGAAGGTTGGGTCAAGCACAGCGGCGGAAAGCACAGCCGGCCTGACATTGCTGTCTGTGCTAGTGCTGCTGGTAGTCCTTGCTGGTATGCACATGTGGTGGTGCTCCATGCAGCTCTGTTGGGACACAAGTACAGGGACTTGTGTTGTTTTTTGGCCTGAATGGGCTTGCTGCTTCCAGGGATTGGTCCTTGGGTTTACTTTGCCTTTTGCCTGCTGTAGCTCTTTCTGGCATCCTTTTGATAAGTGTAGTAATAGTATATCTTGCACAGGAAAATTTCATTTTGCTTTGTATGGCTCCTGCGTGAGTGATCTCAGCCTTGTTGTTTTAGCGTGGTGCGCCACTAGTAAATTCAGTAACCGCTGCCTTAATGGATCCGTGCATTAGTCACTCCTATCAAAGGCTCTGTCCGGTGTGGTTCAATGTAAGAAATGATTCTGTTAGATTAAATGCAAAAATCTGTTTTTGCTTTTTCGCCTCTTTTGTTTCTTTCTTCCCTCCCACTGTGTGCATTGTATAGGCTTTTTATTTACTCTGCCAGATTGACAAGATTATAAATGAGAGCCGTGTGTGGAAGCCTCTAATTTTTCATAAGTAAATGAATTAATTTATTATAGCTGTTGTGTTTTATTGCTGTCTCCATGCCAGACTGGCCAGCTTCTTTATTCCCCCTTTTACCTTCTAAATACTGAATCCATGTCATTGTGTTTGACAGCTTTCTGATTCCTCTGTCAGATGCAATTTGGTGCTAATCACATTTTCTTTACTTAGTGTCAATGATACAGGCCGTGCATAATATTCCTGTATGTCCACTTATTTACTTGAAACACAGCTGAAATGTCTTGGGCATTAATCTGATAGAGCTACTACATTGAAATGCAAAATGATGTTCGAGTAGTAAGGTAATGCAGTGTGGCAGATGTGCAGTAGATAACATTGAGGCTAAACTACTGATCTTTACTCAGCTCTGATGCATTTCATTTTTTGGTTTTGCATACCTTTTAATAAAAAAAGATAGTAATCAATACTCGTTCATTAGAATGGTATCATTTATAATTGAATTCTTCTCTGATCAAAATACAAGAAGGTGTTTCTATTTTTTCCCTCCTTTTTAAATGCAAGTTATATATTTCTCATAATTACAGTACTTGTTTTGTATATGCCTCCTTCCAGTGTGAGAGTCCTTTCAGTTATTTGTGTTTTTTGAATTTTTTTTTAACTTTTTCTCATACATGTGCAGTTTTCAGAGCTGCTGTTCAGTGATTCCTGAATGTTCTGCCAGTATCACCACTTCCTGATACTGAAAGCTGGAGCAAGCTGTAGGTGTTCATCTGTTAGCTCCTACAGAGGTCGGTGAGCAGTTTTGCCTAAAATGAGCTGAAGCTACATTCATTTTTTCCCAGTGACCTGTTAGTGCCTTCTTTGTTTTGAAATCCCTCTCACATGACAAAGAAAAGTGAATGTTTCTAGAGGATTTGAGGACGTTGAAACTTAAGTCCCCGTAGCACTTATCAAAGAATTTGATCATGAATTTTTATCAGTATTTACCTATTGAATTATGCATTTTCTTTTGATTTCCACATGTTTTTGACTACTGAAATACTTGTGTCTACTGTTCTGCTACTTTATAGAAACGGTGATGATGGGTTGCGAAAGACCTAACTGCTTTATAAAGACTGTTGAAGTTTATTCCCTCTTTGTAAAAGTGCATTTAAGTGGGAGATTTGGGAAAGGGTGTAGTGTTGCTCTGTCATAAAACTGATGAATTTTTAGAAACTTATATTTCATGAAAAAATTCAACTGTTATACTTGTCAGCCACATCGATATTGAAGATGTTTTTTTTTTTCTAACACCACCTTCTACATATGAGCCTCGCAACTGAGTGTCTTTATCTTAGTGTGTATATGGATGTCAGAGTGAGAGGTTCTGCAGCTGGAATCATCAGTTGTGAATTTTCAGTCTCCTGGTATGGGAATTCTGTTCCCAAGGAAAGAAATAAAGAACCCCTGGCTGGAGTTGTGCTTTTTGGAGAGCATGAGGATTCTGTTCAGTGATGCTCTCTGTAGACATGATTATGTGCTTCCAGTAAAGCATTTTGGCAAATAATTAAAGTGCAAGTATTTGAGTGTACACAGTAGGGTTTGTGTTATTTCTTAGAGCAGTCAGTTCTGTGTACTCTTAAGAGCTCAGTGTTCTTGAAAGCAGGTTCACCTGAAATCCTGAATGAAATCTGATTTCTAGTCACGCAGAATGCGCTCACTTACGCAGGAAGCAGGCTTCATCATGAAGGTCCTTCTCCTTTGGAAGAGAACAGGCTTCAATTTCTTCCTGCTCTTTGTAGCAGTTTGTCCACTGGAGCTCTAGGACTTGAGGGATTTTACTTACTTTTGAGGAGTTGCAATGTAGGTGTTCTGCATGGTTGTTTTCTTCTGTGGAAACATAAAGTGCATATATATTTTTTTTGTCATCCACTAATAATATGGAGAAATACCCTATATTCTTTTGCATTATTTGTTAAATAATTTTAAAATATCTAATGGTTTGTATTTTTGTTTAGTAGCAGAACTGATCATTTGTAGTTCATATTTCTTTTTAGGATCCTTTAAGTAGAAGAGCACACTCTAAATTTTGCAGTTCATCAGTCTGCCATAGTTTACCCTTTATTTGCCCACCTAGGAGACAAGCCTCTGCTGGGGTGGAGAAGTGCTGTTTGCATCACTCACTGGCACTGCAGCCGACTCCTCACCCACACTAATACTCTCTCTTTCTCCCAAAAGTATCACATTGTGGCTTTAAAAGGTGCTGAAGGAAACCTCATAGAGACTAACCGGTTTTGAAAGCTTGCTAAAAATGCTGTGACTGGGAGGGATCCTGCCCAGGGTGTCCTGCAGCACCAGTGCTTACCTGCTTAGTGCAAGGTGAAAGCTGGAACTGTGTTGGGTGCTCCTGGGCACTGCAGCTGTCAGCAGGGGCTGGGTGCCTAATCACATCAGCAGGTGTTGCCTCTTTTGTTCACTTGTAACTTGGCTGCTAATGGATTCGTTCAATTTTTCCCCAAACATCAGTTAATGTGAGAATTAATATCTGATAATGGGGACCAAGAAATCTCTGAATGGTAATGGTATTATGCATGCTCTCTCTACCCCCTTATATTTGCATTCTAATAGGATTGGAATATTTTAATGGCATTAAAAAAATACAACAAAAAAACTTGTGTAAAGAGATGGTGTATGGGTAAACCCTCAGTGATGTACCTTTGGACAAGAAATCTGATTCACCAGTTAATTCCCTAGATCCTGTTTCCTAACCGGAGAGTGAAGCAACTGAAGTCTAAGTGATTGTAAACAAAAATGTATTTAAAGTGATCAGATTTGAATTAAGTATATTTCTAGATGGAAAAAAAGATTTTCTGTGATCACAACTAAAATGTTAATGTGCAATTAAATATCTTTACATTAAATTTAACATTTTTTTATGAGGAGGAAAATGCATTATATGCATATTTATGCAGTGATACTTAGCATACATTTATTCAGAGTCTTAATTTTTACATTTAGCTTAGGAAATGCTGAGTGACAGTTCTTATTTAGTAGAATATTAATTTCTTCATGGCTTCTGTCAAGCTAGTTTTAGAAATTGGAGTTCAATTAAAGCTGCAGAGAAGTGAAATGAACTTCAGTTAAGAAAAAAAATGAGAAACGTTCTGGATGTGTATTGGAAAGAGCTTTATCAAGAATTTTTCATTTAAGTGTGCTGTGTGGAACAGAGTAGTTTATTGGTGATGCATGATATTCTGTGCAGTTGATAGTGTAGATGAGACCCGGAGGAGTCTGCCGTGCTCTTGGAGCTAAAGGTGCTCACCCTCGTGTTCAGTGCTTTGGGGGCTGAAAGAAAACAAGACCCGCAAGCTTTCCTGCTCTTCAGTTCTCAGATGATTTTTCACTTGGAATGAACTTATTGTTGACTTGAGTAGCTTAAATAAGCTGAAATAAAGAGAATGTGCTCTGTGCCTAGAAGCAGCAGTGATGGCTGCCAGGAGCTCAGCATTCTCTCTCTTCAGGCAGTTTTAGCTTCATGTGGTTTGCTTGAGGCTTTCCCTTATTTGACAGCTTGGGTTTCCTTTGAGGTTTTTTTCACAGGAACGTGCTACCTGTGAGCAGCCCTGTGGAGGTTAGGAAATGGCTGTGGAATCCTTACCGCTTCCCTGTCTGAAAGCCCTGAAGGTCCAGAGGCTGAGGACTGCGAAGCACAGCTCTGCACACTTCATTTTGATTAAAAACTGTAAAATTTTCTCAGGTAATATAAACAGCGTATATAGGAAAAGACAATAAAAAATAGATTTTAACCATAAACTTGGCCAGAACTGCTGTTAGGTCTGTGGGGCCCATCACGATATGCTGCAATGTCTTTGTGTTTGACTTGTGTTACGCTTAGAGTTAATTTTAAGTTCAAATGCAACCATGAGGGGAAAAATAAGTATTATTCTTCTGTTTCAGTATCTTGTGCAGTAGGTACTTGGCAGATTCCACTCTGCCTCTTGATGTGTCTAAAGAGTCAAATTTCTTTTATTTTCTGTTCCCCTGCTCCGAAGCCCCAGATCCCTGTGCAGTGAGCCGCTGTGGCACGCGGCTCCTGAGTGCCCAGGGACTGGGGGCAGTGTGCACCATGGGCACCCTGCTTTAGCTTTCAAGCAGCAGATAGAATGGGAGAGATGGGAAGAAGGAGAGGCGTTATTTTGCCTCTTAAACCTCGCTCATTTCAATCTGTGTCGAAATGGAGAGTGAACACCCTGGGATTTGCCAGCTGAGGCTCCCATTCATTGCTGCTCTGTATGTGTGTGTTTTGTAGTATCTTGGGCATCCAGACCTTTAAATTAGAAGTGAAGTTATTCTGGAGACCTTCCTGAACACCAGTGTTAGGCTCTGCAATGTGTGTGCCTGTTGAATTACTAATAGAAATCTATTTAACTTACACTAGGTAGGAACCCATGAGACTTTATTTCAGTTAAGTGTGAAAAAACACTCATAGTCTCTTGAAAAGAAAATAATTTGACTGGAGGATAAGAATTCAAGGCAGCATGAATGTGTGTGTGAGTTATCTTGTCTGGAACATCTCTCTGAAGTCTTTTCTTCCCCATGGGTTTTGGAAAGCCCAGTAAGCCTTACAGTAGTATGTCATTATGGAAATGGGGCTTGCTGCAGGGTGTGGGAGCCCAGCTGCTGGTGGAGGGACTGCTTCAGAGGAGCAGGGATGTTCTTCTCTTAATAGGATACTTTTGTTTTTCCTGGAGGGGGTAAAATGGTGCTCAAAAGTCTTGCGATGAGGTAGACAAAGAACTGAGTCAACAATTCTGTTAGCATTTTCTACCAACCTCGGTGTTGGTGTTTCAGACCATTAAAATAATGGCAGGTAACTAGGCAATGTGATGAGAAAGGCAAATATAATTTTGCTACAAGTTCATTCAAGAACTAGCAGCAAAGCTACGCAAACACAAACTCCCTTTTACAGCATCTTTACAGGTTTGGGTTTTTTTTGGGGGGGAGGGAAGTCTAAAATACTGAACTGGTTTTGTGGCTCCAGTTCTGGTCACTTCTCATGATGTTCAAGGTATTCAGAAATTCATGATGACTGAAACTGAAAATCTTCGGTTAGCTGAAGGGATTTTACTCCTCTCTCATTGCCCTGTTTATTGAGTAGTTTAGCTTATTTTTTAAATGAAGTGTCATCTATCATTGAAATTTTTGTTATAGAAATGTTTTGCTTTATGAATAGTTTCCTTTATCATTTGTAATGAGGAGTGGAGAATGAATGAGCAAGCCTCACTCTCAAAAATCACATTTGAAATTTCTGAGTAATGGTCTGAATAGTTTGAAGTCATTTATTCCGAAGACATATCGCTGTTTTGCAGAGTATTCAGACTGCTGCAAACAATATTCAACCATGCCCTAAGCATGAAGATCTTAAAACAGAAAGCTTCAGACTACATTTAAATATCTTGGTTATTTAATCCAAATATTATATGAATCTGTTGATTGAATTCAACTTCCTGCTTAGGTATATTTGGTGCTTAATTAATGTAGGTAAGGAATAATGCATAGTATTATACCTATATTATTATATAATAATATTATAATATAATATAATTATATAGCATATATAATAATATATATAATACTATATAATATATGATTATAATATGATTATAATAGTATACATTATGTTCAATACAACAGAAGAGTTTACTTTTATTTCAGTGCTTTTTACAGGAGATAGTATTTCCTAAGGAAACTACAATAATTTTATTCATTGCTCAGAGGCCAGACTTGTAGTCAGTTAAACTTACAAAATCTTCATCAAGTAAATGCTCAGTGGTATATTTCATAAGGCATTGAATTCATCCTTGGAAATGAAGAACATGTCAAAATCCATCTAATGAGCAATAATCATATATGGAAAAAATGGTTTAGTTTTATATTTTGGATCCTGTACTGCTCTGGAAGGAAAAGAGCATTCCTAGTGCTATAACTTCTTAAAATAGTGGTTCTTTTTTCTTGTGTATTGTGTTTAAATAGAATGTGTTCATGCTTGAATAGCAAGTACCAATGTGTGGATGGCAGAAGGGGTCTATCTTTGAGATTGTTTGCAAGTACATTTATGTCCGAGGGTTAAGCAACATACAGTTATACATACATAGCTGTTACTGACTCGCAAATAGAGTTTTCTTGACAGTTGTTCTCTGGATTCGGAGTTGGAAAACCTTAAAATAGTATGTTCATTTTTTGCCGTGAATTTTGAATGTGATGTCAGCATTTAATTTGTTTACTAAAAAATTAAGAAACTGAACTCTGAAATTATGCTGTGGGCAGCTAATGCTAGGGTAAAAAAGTGATGGAAATTTATAACATGTAGATCATTCTTTTAAGGAGTATAATGAGCAAAGCAGCAGTAGGATGTCTGTTATGAACTGATTGCTGAAATGAATAATTGTCACTGAAGAGTTTTTTTGTTATTGCCAGAGCTGTGACTATCTTTGGAAATTTTACTTTTAGTTTCATTGTTTTCACAGCAATGGTGCTTTAAGATGTCAAGTCAAAATATTTTTTTCTGGTCCTTCTGTTCTGATGGTTCAATTGAGAACATGTATTTCTGGAACTGCAGTGTTTGGAACCAACACCACACTTCTTTTAAAGTTTCTGAATGTTTCACTATTTTGCACTGTATTGATCTTCTGAGAGAGCATAACTTGATAGTAGTGTTCTTCTTCGGTTGTTGTAAACTTCTTAAACTGGTTTGCCTTTAAAATATATATATTAGAAAACAGAGTTCCGAGTGATAATGATTGACTTCATAGGATTTATTAATGTGTGGTGTCACAAACCATGCTGTCCAGCCAATTGCTAAATAAATTCCAAGGATATCCATGATGTTCCCATCAAACTACTCTCCTCTTCCCCCTTCCATTTCCCCCCCGCTGTCTTTTCTCAGATGTTATACATAAGTGGCGTCTCATTTATAAGCTTGCTGTATGGATATGGTTGCTCTAGGCCAAGGTCAGCTGCAATACATGGCTGCTGCTGAGGCATGTAGGGCTGTGACTTAGGAAAATGAGGTCACTGTGCGAAAGGCAGAAGGTATTTATTTTCTGCTTTTTTTTCCAGAAGGGTATGTGTGCAGTACTATAACGTGCTGGAAATCTCCTGGGAATACTGTTTATTGACAGAATTAATAACAAACTAGTAGAGACTGATAGCACGAGTTTATTCTTACAGACAGACCTTTTCTCACTGAGGTGACAACCAGTTCTGTAAGCTTACTTTTGCCTTTCTGGAGCCTGACACGTAAACTGTCAGAGGCAGGACAAATAATGCGGTCTAACTAAACTAGGCATCAGTAAGAATAGGACTCTTGGCAGTTGTAAATACTGAAATGTTTTTCTGCACAGACAGAAACACAGTGTGAGAACTGTATGACGTGTGGCAACATCCCAAGATTTATCAAGCCTGTCTATACTAATGAAAGTTGTTGTGTGTGTTGTGCTGTACAGATGGTTTTACACTTTCTGATGGGTTTCACAATTCAAGTATATTTTGCTTTTTTTCACTCCCAAAGTTCCATCCCATAATGTCCTCTGAAAAAAAAATCAAAGCCATTTAAAAACAAATGGTCAGCTAATTCATATGCTGTCATTGACTAATTGTGGCTGAAGCAAAAACTGTTTTTGTATGATGCATACTGTCAAATTGGTGGGAGAGGAAGGAAGAGTGATTTCGTAGTTGGTCTGACTTTTTAGCTTTCATTCATTCAACACCTTGAATCTAATTGGTTTTACAGAAGTTACTCAGATGTGTTGAATGGCGCTGATTGTATCTACAGATGGGAATCAGTTTGTGGAGAGGCCTGAACCCTGTGGTCCACACCTCATGGCCCAGGTGGAAAAGCAGTGGAGCAGGAGCCAGCAGTGTGCCTCTGCGGCTGGGGAGGCTCCATGCGACTTTGGTTGGTAGCAGGGCTGTAGCCGTCAAGTCAAGGGAAGCAGCTCCTCTGCTCTATTCAGTCCCTGGGACCACAGCTACCTTCAGAGTGAAGACAATTAATGGGTAGTCGGGGGGAGTTTACAGTCCACAAAGATTTATATGTGTGTGGTCTGTAAAGTGTGCACAGGGTATGAGTGCAGTGGGAATGAAACTCCTAGGAAGAAAAATGGGTACAGTGGATGCTAGTAAGTGTGACTGTCTGCTACCACCCTACGCATGGTTCCATCCTGGCTGGATTAAGGCTTGTTTGTTCCCACTTTGGGTTCCTCAGAAACCTTGCTAGAAAGCCCTAGCAATGAATATTTCAAGTACAAGAGCTGCAGTTTCTTCTCTCAGTCGTGCTTGTTTTTGATTGAAGGCTCAGTCCACTACACTTTCCTTTGTGCCTTAAATCAGGACTGCCCGACAGGCTGGATTTTTACAACCCATCAGCTTTTCCAGGACTTCAAATGCACTCAGAAGGGAGGAGTGTAAGATGGCGAGGAGAGGGTCTTGCAGTTGGCTGGAGAAATCTGCTGAGTGCTTCTGACAAAGCAGGTGCCTGCTGAGAGAGGAGTGGGCTTCAGGAGCACCTTGAGCCACAGTAGGAGCTCTCCTCCTTTGGCTTTCCACGCTGTGGCCTTACTTCTCCACTCATGATTTGGAATAGTGGTCATTACTTTGGGTTTTCTGTTCAATGAAGGTGCTTGTTCTATCAAGAAGTGGACTTGTGGTGGTGCTTTTATATGGTGTGGTCCACAGGAGGTTTGTGTATGGAATTTATCCCAATTAAAGTAGTAATTTAAGGTAGGAAAGATACTATAGCTCATGCGGGAAAAAAAAAAAAAAAAAAAAAGAATGTTTATCAACACTTACCCACAATATAGTAGCTGTTATTTCTCATTCCGACAGATAGACTGTCTTGCTTCAGGTGCTAGGACACCGTATGTTTCACCTTTTCAAAGGCAGGCTACCATTAGTGCATTGTACAACTGTGTTTCTAGTAAGTAATGCAGTGTTTGATATAAGTTACTACACTAATATCTTCTACCACCTCTGTTTTAAATGGGATCTCTATAATTAGCTTGTCCTCTACAAAGTCAGTGTAGGTGAAAGTAGTCAGCTTCAATGCAACCAGGAAGGATCTGATCAATCCTGTTCTTTACCCTCCTCCTCCTCCTATTTGTTTTTTCCTTCAATAGAGGAGGACTGAAAACAAAGGGCATTTGTTATCTAGCAAAACTCAGAAGCTATTTCACTTGAAAACATAATGAGTATGACAGGCTACAAATAGCATTGAACATGAATCTTTTACTGAAGAAAGGAGAAATGTCCTTTGGTATATTTACTTCAATCAACCCTAATAAGGCTTGTTTTATGTGTTTTATGCATCCGCCATCATAATTATAAATCCTTGACATTTTAGCACTAGCATTTATATCTGCCAGGGAAGCTACCCAGAGTCAACCCTCAAGGAATGTCTGTATTGTTACTATGGATCTCCATAACAGCTCTCAAGTAGCTACTAAGTGGCTTAAAAAATTACATCTCTGTCATGCTTGAAGGGCTCATCAAACTTTGCCACAAATATCAATGTTAAGTACCCAATCAGCTGCATTGTTTGAAGTACCATCACGTGGGGCTGCAAAGGAGCAGGTTGGACAGGAAGAAGAAAGTGGGTAAGGCCTCATCAATGAAGTAGATTCTTTGCTGTGACCTTTCAAAAAGGGAAAAAAAAAAAAAAAAAGGAAAAAAAAACACGAACTGCCTGTTCAGCTACAGTGAAATAACAGAAGGTGAGGATATCACACAAAAAAAACACAACAGCTAGACTTTGAGAAGCATGCACAAAAGCGTTTTCTCAAGCATGATATCTTAACAGGTTTTTTTTTTTTAACCTTTGCAGAATAGTTTAGGACCTTCCCAAAATAACAGTAAATAGTAATAATAAATAAGAAAGGGTGTTAAGAAACTGTTAGAAACCTGGAAACTTGGGTTCATTAAACTTGGGTAGCAACCCAAATTCAGTGTCAGGACTTGAGAGTTCAACACAGTTTCTATTAACAAATCAATCCAGAAGCTTTGATACTGAAAGAAATCTGAACAGTAGGAGTAGGAAAGGTGTTGGGTGGTCTTTGGTAAGACACTTTGGTGTATACAGTTTTGGCATGTAGGTAAACAAGATGGGCTAATCACCATAGCTTTCATGTGATGTATCTATAATTTGTTTTCATATGTAGGTGTGAAGGAAGGCTGCCATATGGTGCATACTTGGGTATTTTTCTTTGACAGCCTTTAAGTTAGAGTAATTCCAAGGCAAGCTATTTTGCAAGAAAACCAATTCATATACTTATCAGTACATGCCAGAAGAATACCTTGAAAGGGCACTGAAGGAAGGTGGTAGAGCTCCAGGTAAGTTTTAAATTGAAAAATTAAATAACACTTTCATCCATTTTTGAGGTACCTTAATTACCTTAGTTCTATCTATGTCATACTATTACGAGACTTTCATCTTTTAACCATTTGAACTGAAGTTTTTCATAAGTAATATATAAAATCTGATTTTACATTAATGAGTTTATGGAGCTCTGAGGAAGTTTCCACAGCACCTTTCTGAAGTTTTTTGTTCATAATTCACTCTTTAATGTACCTATTGTCTCAGCCTAAAGTGGTTTTGTCCCCTTACAGAGTTGAGGGGAAAGTGTAAAGTGTGCCCATAGAAAAGGTTCCTCAGGGGAGAACATCTCCATTGGGCCTGCTGTTGCATTGAGGCTTTGCTGTGTGCAAGCACACAGTGCTGGGCACTCCCAATGGCACCCATCATCGTTAAGCTGCTGTTGATGGCTCAGCAGGGTGCTGTTGGGGATCTGGCATAGCCAAACATGGAGCCTTCCTGAAAGGAGTTGAAAGGAATGCAGAAAGGATGGTGGGCATGGAAGAAAAAGAAGGGGATCCCTTCCTGTCTGTGTGGGCTGTATGGAGGCTGTTTTCAGCTGCTGTCGACTGCAGCCTGCCTCCGTCTGTCTGTGTGGCTGGTTGTTTGCAGGTGCAAACACCTCTGATCTTTTCTAGTCTTATTTTGAACTTTGCTGTATTCTGTTGTCAAGATGTTATGTACAGAAACACTCCATGTCTTTCTACCTCACTTGTGTGTTTGCAGGGGTAAATAAAAACTTAAATCTTAGAGAACCCACATTGGAGGGTCAGAGAGCAAGGTAATGTGATGCTGTGGAGAAATTGTTGTTTTGCTCTAGCTGTCTTTTCTCCATATTTCATGAAGCTCAGTGGAACAGTCACTGAGCTGTTAATCCACCCCTCTAAAACAGTTCTTGTGAAGATGCAAGTGCTCTGTGTGGAAAGTCTTCAAGTGACCAAAAAAAGAGAATTTTCCAAAATCATTTTTAAGATAACTGATAATCACTCCCATGGGAGTACTGGCTGTCAGAAATATAGATACAGTCTGCAAAAGTATGTGTGTATATGTGTATAAACAGACACACATACACAGGCTTTTCTCTTAAATGAGAAATGAAGTGATGAACAGGAGGTATCAGGGAAACGAACACCACAAACAAACAGAATTGTACAAGCTTTCGTTGCTTGTAATGAGAGAAGAATAGAAAGTAGATGTTCTGGATATGGAGAAAACTAAGAGGAAAGTCTTCCATCCAACTGAACTGAATCATTCTGTACAAGTTGAGCATTTAACTCTTCTGTAACACTACTCTGCGTGGTGTTTTGGTACAAAAAGGAAACAGTAACGTCTGTTTTCTAATTCAGCACAGAAAAGCTGTAAAATACGCACTTTTTAGCCTTATTAACAGTAATCTAATTGTCAAAAGCATCAAGCAAAAAGAGGAATAATTACAAAACCTTTTATTTAAAATGGTGTCTAGGGCAAGGGAAAGCCAGTTGTTACTGGTTTAACAGACAAGTGTCATAAGGCAAGATCTGTAAAGTTGTACTACTCATTCAGAGGTGGTGATGGTTTTCTTTGAAATTCTGAAACTCTACCATTTATATTTAATTGAGTAAATTGTGAGCGCTGAAACAAAGATGGTGCAGCTGTAGCTTCGGAAGTGTTTCCCTTGCTGCTATGCGTGGTGTCTCACAGCGCGGCGGGTCTGAACAGGGTGCTGTAGGACAGTGGGCTGGGAGCACCTCTTGTCTGTCTTGGGGGGGATTTCACAGGGAGCCCTGTGTCGCCCCGTGGGCAGCAGTTACCCAGCGTAAAACAGTCTGCTGCTTTGTGTCCAGACCCATTCGCTCATTAAGGTCATTTTCCTCTTGGCTATTTACCCACCTTTTTGTACAGCACTGTTATTCTTAATTGAACGTAGGTGTGTTGCTCTGTGTTTGGGAATACAGCCACTTGATTTTTACTCAATTTTCTTCTATTTTTCTGCAAGTTTCATAATTGGAATATCAATAAAATATTGAAAGACCTGTACCACAGGACACAATTCAAAATTAGAATTTGACCTTAGTAAATCACCTTGTGATAAGTTTGCCATACTTACTAATAATGAAAATGCTGATAAAATATCACTGTTTGTTACTGCCGTCTTATGTTGTGGCTATGTTGCTGTAAGTAGGAAGGAAGGAGCTGCCTTAGAGGAGGTTGGGTTGGAGGTTCTGCACCAGAGGGTAGTATGGCAATGCACAGCCTCCCTGGGGCAATGGACATGGCCCCAAGCTTCCAGAGTTCAAGGAGCATTTGGACAGTACTCTCAGATACAGGGTTTAGTTTTGGTTGATGCTCCGTGGAGCCAGGGGCTGGACTTGATGGTCCTTTCCCTGCAAGGGAGTTGGAACTAGATGATTTTTAAGATCCCTTCCAACCCAAGTCATTCTGTGATCTTTGTAGGGCCCTTCCAATGTGGGATATCCTGTGGTTCTGTGATACAGAAATACATAGATACCTTTGGCAAATATTCATATGTTCCTTAAATAAACTTTAAAAAATTGAGACACTTAAGTACAGTAAGTCTACAAAACCACAAAGGAGTACTTGCATAACTTCTGCAGTTCACAAATGTATAGGGTCATATCTTAATCTGTTCAAAAAAAATCAGCTGCCCTACAGAACTCAAATCTTGAAATTTTAAATGGTAAAGAACAAACTAGTATTGCAACAATGTTGTTGCTATGATAGGTTTGGGGTGGGTTTCTTAAGGTGTCCTGAAGTTCTTTTCATCAGGAGGAGTTTGCAGTCTGTTCCAATTAATGGATTTTCCGTACTGGAAACATATCAATTACTTTTGAATAGCTGATACATGTAGCTTGGTTTTCATTCCCTCTGAAAGGCTAAGGCTGATATTTGTAACGCTTTCATCACTAGTAGATTTACACTGTTGGGATTGCTACTGGTAAAGCTCTCCTGCAGCTGCAATCTTTGAGTAGTTCTCTCTTGAGTAGACATTTAAAAAAAGGAAAAAAAATGGTGGTTTATTTCATTGGTGAGGAAAGACATTGGATCTTTGTTACTAGTTCACATTGTACTTGCAGTATCTTCTTTCAACACTCTGTAATTAAAAAGTCTCTAAGTCATGCTACTAATGATGTGTTGTCTTGTGAGTTTGGAAAGATGCAAGCACTATCTCATTTAACGGTTCTTGCTGATCTTTCCCTTCAATTTATTGAAGTGTTTTGATCCAGTCCCTACTTCTGGCCTTTAACATCCTGGGCTAATAAGTGCGGAGTGCTGCAATGTAATACAGCATTTTGTATGCTAGGGCATGAAACCATAGAGAGGCTCAGGTTCATCCAGTGGAGGAATACACTTTATTCTCATCAAGTCACTGCTGAGCTCGGTTTACTGTAGGCTAAGTTGCAAATGCTCAAGTGGATTTTGTATCCTACTGTTGTCTTCAGTGCTTTCATTGTGATGAATCTACACAACCTTGAATTTCCGCATTGGTGGTAACGGTCACTTCCTTAGAAAATAGTTCACATGGCAAAAGTGAGTATGATAAGGAAAACCCTCTTAGACATGGACAACTGTTGTGAAAGTTCTTGAATCATGATGGACTTTCATAACAGCAACAATATGGGTAGTGACTTTGAAAACAAACAAAAGGCACCATATTTTTGTTGTTGTTGTTGGAACTTCACTGGAGCAGTTACCATGGTCTCTTGGTGTCTAGCTCTAAAACAGCCTTTTTGACTGGGGGTAGTTGCAAGAAATAATGATGTCTGGTGGTAAATGCAATGCAAATGTCTCAGTAGTTTCCTTGTAATGCAGTAATAAAGTCTAGAGAGTGTAGGTTTTGGTTCTGAGATTAATGTTTACCAGAAGTTTTGGACTAATAAAAGACAAAGTGTATGCTCTAAAAGCTGTTTGCATGGCTGTGGAGAGGGAACAGGCTCCATGTTAAAAGAAAAAAGAGCCAGTTTTCTATCTGATTATTTAAGGGGTTTTCTGCGCTTCTGAAGTGCACGTTGGTAAATACAAGTTGACAGATTTCTAGCAACAAAATTATAAATGAGAGAAAGACCTGAAAATGTCAGTTTCTTCCTTAGAAGCACTTCAGGATTTTTCTTTTCATTTTTCCTTTCTTTTCCCTCTCATACATTCATTTGTTCCCTTAGGCAAATGAGGTCCTTTAAATATTTGTCTCTTTGTTTCAGTATCACAGGATATAATTTCTGACACATGTCTTGGAAGTGTCAGAGGAGATTTGATCTACTAATATTTTTAGAGAGAGTGAGTGTATATGCATACCTTAAAATAACACAGATGGATGAGGCAGTGTAGTAAAATGAATCCTTCGGACTGTTTCTGCGAATGCCTTTACGTTGCCTAAGCAGGTGTGTGTGATGTGGTCTTATTCAGAATTTGCTAAATAGAGCTTTGTTAATCTTAAGGAGTTCAGGAAAAAAAAAAAAAGAGATGGATAGCAAAAGACAAAGCTCACTTACACAGCATTTTTTAGGCAAAGTATTTATCATGGGAGTGGCAGGAGAACTGTATGCATAAGGTATTGGGCAGGACAAGTTCATGGGCTGAACTGCTACTGCCATTTCCTCCCCTCCTGGAGAGGGCTCTGGGATGTTTAGTATTGCATTGGCTGGGAACAGGCAGTTGTCTGGTTTGTTTAAATTCATTAGGAAATTTTTCTTTTTAGCCAGCTCCTTGAACTGTAACAGCAACCTACACCAGGCCACGTACGAGTCATTTGTTGATGAAGCTGTGTCTGATATACATAGTAGGGACCAAGAGGAAGGTTCTTGTAGGCCAGGCTAGCTGATGCAGAAATTATTTCTGTGATCTTTTTTGTTGTTGTGTTCTTATCATCGTTATTGTGAGTTTGGATAGCAGAGTTTGTAGCCTGTCCATGCTTTCCTGGGGGCCTAATGTTGTGGATAACCTGTAGCTAAGTGAGGTTTTTCGGAAACAAAGTAGCTGGGATAATGAGAGAAAGGGGAGAAGTTACTAAAGATTGGTCTTTGGTGAGTGGGTTTGTGTACTTGTCTGTACCTTTTGTACCTTTGCTCTTACAGAGGCACAGGTTCAGGGATTAAGGGAATTCCACACGCTGTCATTGTGGTGAATACGACTCATCCTTTGAATATAATTATGTACTCATAAATAAATGAAAGCTTTACCTGCTTACTCCATACAGCTTCCATGGCTGTATTACATCTCCCTGGTGTGTCAGTCAGTAGCACTAAAATTTTAAAGAAATATAACACTCTTCTACCCATAAGGTTCAAATGCTGATTTGTGTGTTTAAGCATATTCATCTGCAAGTATTTTGGAACAACATAAGATGTTCCCTATTCATACCATGCTAACTCCAAGAACAGCACGCCATCACTGAGGAATGCGGAAGTATGTACTTAAGTCATATTGAAGTGAATGTATTTAAGCACAAACGTATGTGCTTTCCTGAATGTTTATTCTTATTGCTAGCTGCTCTCAAGCAAGATTGTTTTCTACTCCCATAACTGATCACTTTTTATTTAAAAGAAAGTAAATAAGTTTGGGAACATTTTAAAATATACAAATGGTGTTTTATCTTTTGTTTTCGTAGCTGATTGCTGTTTACGATGAACAAGAACCTCACCGTAAGTTGGATGGCACCAATGGGAACTTGACAGACAGAAGCAGCCCAGACCTGTTTGAGGCAGAGGTAGCGGCTCAGCTGGCTGCCTTTCAACCGATTGGAGGTGAGATTGAAGTGACTCCTTCTGCTCTAAAACTTGGTATGTATATTTTGCATGGTTATTTTTCAATTTTTTTTTTACCAATATGTAGTATTTGTTTCTTCCATGGTTTAATTTCGTGTATACATAGAATTTTTTGGGGACTTGACTTTTTGTCGTGTCATTTAGTGAAGATAATTGTAATGACGGAAGTTAGACAGTTTCTGCATTTCAGTAGAGCTCATTGTCCAGTTCATGCTGTATTCTCAAGTACTGTTCGCAGTCTTGTAAATATGTGAAATAGAAGTTCTGACTGAAGTGGATGGCATGAGATGGAAATACCACCTCTAGCTGTGCTACTCTTATTGCAGAGGAGTCTACTTTTGACTTCAGAAGTTGAGTATTCAGCTGTCTGTTTATTGTAATAGTACTTTAAAGGAAAAGTCTGATTTTAAAAAAAAGAGCTACAATAAAACATTCTGATAAACTACATTTGGATGAGGATTCTCAATATAACTTATGATGGAAGTCTGTGCTCATTTTTGTGCATTTTGTAGAATGTATTGAAATCCAAACTGCATGAAACTGTTTAGATCCAAATTTCTCTTCTGACTGGTCATTCTGGTTCTCTCTATACCCTAATGAATATTGAAAAATCTCTTAAATGACACACATGGAAATTTCTCATTTATGCCATAACATTTACTGTGTATTTTTAAATAACATGATATAAATGCATTTTAGGATGCTTTGAAAAGTAGATATTGTTCTCTGCGTACCTCTGTTCTGTATTTAAAGAAGTCATTAAAAATTGCGTAGGAAACTGTTGAGCACAAGGTGAGTGTTGGAGAGAAGAGTTTCAGCCTCATGCAGTTTTATGTGGAACAATTAAATGCTAGTGCTCTTGTGCTCACCAGATTGTTCAGTTTTCTTAGCATTTATGGAATCCTCGTGCTGTGGAGTTCAGAGGAGATGAAATACCACATGTGAGAAACAGAGCCAATTAGGCTTTTACTTTATTTTTTTAGTGCTTTGCTATACTAATATATATTTGAAATTAAAATGATGGGATCTTGTTTTTTTTTAGAAGGGAGAACATAAATATAATGTGTTTGTCTCAGTGATTCTCTTCCAGATTTTCTTTTAACTTGTAAAATAAAACAGATTTTCTACCTGTCAGTTTTGTAAAGATGGTCTGGAGTATGAAATTTAGTTGTTTTCTCTTCTGGACTTTTCATCACTGATAACAGTTCTTTACACTTAATTTTTGCCTTTATCTTTCTTGTGTAGCTTCCTGGACTCTAAATTATGTTCCTATATTCATTGGAGGCTAATTGGGAAATATACGAAGAAATAAAAAGAGGATTTGATCACATCAGTCTCATTGATACATGAACCACATGGTTGCCTAATTATTGAATTGACTCACACTTGCTAGCAGAAATAAATAGTAATAATTTTAAAAGGCTTTTCTTCAAGAACAAGGATGTGATTAAATGTACATACACATCATGAGCAAGTGTTGTTACTTTCTATAGTGGAACTGTTTGAGGAACTGTTGTGTGCTTGGCCTTTTAGAGTGCGTTTTTGCAAATGGCCTTTAGGGATGAAATGTAGGGAATTTGTTGTTAAATCAATTGACAGATTGTGGAACAACTTCGTTAGGTTTTTTTTTTCTGTTGCTTAGTATGCTATGAAACCAGATCCATGGTTTCATGTAGAAACAATGCCTAACAATTATGTGAAACTAAATGCTGTTGCTCTCAAACATGAGAGAATCAACACAGATTTTAGAAAAGGCACGTAAGACACTGCCTTCAAACTTTTTTAAAATAAATTGTGTGTTTGATGGATTTAACTATGTGTTATATCTAGTCCTAAAGCATTTACTGACTAGGTAGAAATCACAATAAAGGAGGAAATGTATTTTTCTTATTTTTTTTTTGTGGTTGATATTTTCTGCAGTGACCATTCTGATTGTCTGAAATCATAGTTTTTCCATTTTTCCATGTAGTTAAGTACCTTTCTTTTCTCCTTTCTTACCTAAAACTTTGAAAATAAGCCAAAATAAAGGCAATCCTATATTTGACTTGAAAACTAAAGATACCATATATTTTACATTGCTTTCCACATATGGTAAAATGTTAGGGCAAAAATGTTTCTTACTTTACTTGTTATCAAATTAATTTCTTAATACTTGGCACATGCATCCTTAAAATAGTTCAGGAACTTACTCAGCTCTTTGATGGTTTCTAAAATAGTTGCACTCGTCCTTCTGAAACAGGTGAAATAATGGGTTTTGGTGGTTAAGAAAAATGCAGAAACACTGTCATGCTGTTAATAAACACACTTGTGTCCATTACATGGTAAGGTGCAAATATATTTGCAATTTAATGGAGGTGAACATAAAAATCTGTAACCCCAAGCACTCTCCTAAATTTATTGCAATCTTTTTCTGTTGTTTCTTAGTACATTGAATTCTTTAGAGCTCCATAACTTTACTCCATGGTAAGTATAAGGTAATCAGCACCCCAGGGGTAGAATTGATTTTAAAGTTGTGCTAGAGGTGGTCATCTGGCTAGCTGACTCCACGCCCTTCCAGCCTAACATAAAGGCTCACGTAGGTTATTTCTGAATGTCAATGTGCCC
Source organism: Numida meleagris (assembly GCF_002078875.1). Taxonomy (NCBI): domain Eukaryota; kingdom Metazoa; phylum Chordata; class Aves; order Galliformes; family Numididae; genus Numida; species Numida meleagris. Next base: position 46,891,170 of record NC_034413.1, on the reverse strand, counting down.
TGAAGACTAGACTTCAGCAGTTTGGCTGGATCCAGATCATGCCTGCCAAACTGGTCCTTTTCACATTGCTACCACAAGACTTCGGTGTTCTCTGGGATTAGATGTCATCCCTAGCGATGTTTCATTTTTGGTCTGTGTTGTTCCTGTACCTCCTTTTTTTCTGACTGAACAAATGTAATGAGAAGAAAAACTATTTTGAATAGGGTAAATTGAGATACCATAATATTTACTTAAAATAGCATCTTGAAATCATTTTAGAAACAATTAAGAAATTTCCTGTATGACACTCCAGTGTCAGGTTTTGCTGTTCCAGACAAATCCTATTTAGATAGATGTCTTCTGCATCATTGCTGTTGTTGATCATTTCATAGCACTAAAATGCATTATGTTGAATTTTTGGCACATTATTAATATATCGTTTGATTCAATAACCAAACAGCTAACAAGTATTTGGAATGATGAGACATTCAGAGAGCCTTGTATATAGGTAGTAAAGTAATAACTAGTATTAGTTTCTGTTGGCACTGTATTTTTGGATTCTATCACAACCTATTATTTCTCTTTGACCAGAGATTGTTGTTGAAAGGACTTTGCAGAGTAGGGACTAGAAGCATAAGACCTTTACAGACCCCATGGTGACTGGGGTTACATATATTAGAGATACTCACCATATGTGCAAATGGTTCCATCTGGTGTCCTAAAGATAATATTTTGAGGGTTCTGAGGATGTGGGTGTTGTTAGAATTGCTAAAAATTATAGACCAATGTAGAGTGGTAAAACAACTTCATGGTAGCAACTAATGTCAAGTGTGAACTAGTATGATCTTCCTAAACTATTTTCAGGTCTTCTAGATATTTAACAACTTCAGAGTAGACAGGTTTTTTTCACTGTTTTCATAAGTCTTTTCCAAGTGAATAGTTACCACCAGTTACCTGCTCATGAAACTAATGCATCCATGCCCTTTGGAGCAGCTGCCCCCAGGCTATTGCTAAGTGATTTTCCAGTGGCAGCATCCCTCTTCACAGACCTTTGGTCAGTAGGCGGCGCTTTGTGCAGCCAATAGCCTGATCTGCCAGCTAGTGATTCCCCCAGGTCATGGGATACAGTTGCTTCGGGATGTTCTGTTTTCTTTAAAAGCACTGCTTTGTCACAGTACCTCTTCTAGTGTGTGACATACCAGTGTATGTGAATTGGTTTCAGTAGCAGAATTTTCACCATATTATAAGTAAGGCTATTCAATTAAATCAGCAGAACAGTCTGAGATTCAAGTGCTTGTCGTTCTGTTGGCCCTCATCAGCCATCTTAAAGTTCACAGTGCACCTGCAAGCAAGCTGCTGGCCCTTTTGCACCTAACAGGTCCATGCTCTTTTACAGTGGTTTTCTCTATATAGTAGGTACTGGATCAGGAAAAACAAATAAGAAGCTTAGGCTTTTTTCTTTTTTATTTTTCTGATGTCAGTTTGTTTTTTCCCTTTCAGTCCTTATAGGCAGGAAGGAGAGCAGTAACTTATTTATGGAAGATCTATTTTATGGCCTTGTCAGTTTGAGTTGGAAATGCCATCTTGACTGGCTCAGAGTAGTTGCTTTATTCAGTAGATGATGGTCGAGTGCACAGAAACTTGCTGCTGTTCTCTGGGTCCTTTGTATTAAGTGTGCATGATTCTTCCTGTTTGGGTTGCTAAGTCAGTCAAAGCTGTTTCTCAGTTGTGTTTGTAGCAGCAGACATGAACAGATTCTTCCACTGGCAGTGTCCAAGCTGGAAGTACGAGGGATTGAAAGCAAGGTTTCTTCTGGGTGCTCTCCCTTGGGGTTTCTGATAGAGCCCAGTGGTTCCCCATGGCGTAGGGATGTCAGCCCTTCATGGGCAAGCTTGGGAAGAGATCCTCTTCTCTCTCTTGGATGGTTTGAAGTGGAAGTACTGAAGTAGGCTTGAGGGCATTGTAAATAACATCTATTTGGTTAGTCCTCTTTCAAGTGGGTGTTGAGAAGCTATGCAGTGGATATGCAGATGACGTACTTTCAAATACAGAGAAAAAAGCATGGTTATGCTTTTTTAAATGTTACAAAAACGGATATGAACTGTAACTATTCATCTGACAAAATGTTACTATTGCTTGTATACAGCATACATGCTGTTTCAAATTGGAAAGGTTTTTTTAATGTAAAAGCGATCTTGTTCATCTTAATCTTGCAATGTCAGTTTATTGGCAGAGTGTACCAATGTTTGTCAGTACATTGAGTAATTCTCTACTGTATGATTCAGGACAAATTAACATTTTGAAATTGGTAATTTTAAATGAAAAATGCATTGTAAAAGTTCTGTTGTTTGAAGAAATACTGTTTATTTTGTTAACCAGATATGACTTTATTTTCTGTGCCCAAGAGCTGCTCTTAGACCAGTGAAACTAAGCACTGTTCTGTGCAGTTTGTCACAGGTGTTGTGAGGATGGCTCTGTGCTTGATAGATTTTTCTCCTCTGTGGCATTTGGTTTAATCTGATTTTAAAGAATTGTGATGATCAATTAAAGTCTACTTGAGTTCCTAAAACAAATGGTTTCTGTTCCCAGGCAAGCTAAAGGTTTGAAGATAACTTTTCATTTCAGTCAGAGTGCAGGCATGGCATATTTTGACCTCATGACTTAAGCTTGATATTACTGAGCTATCCTTGGTTCATGGAAATGAGCTTTGCTCTAGCAAAGCTGAAGTTTATCTTTTGTATTGCAGCAAAGCCAATACAGGCGTGCTTTTTATAGAGATGTACATGTGTATATGTAGATAGAATCACAAAATGTATTGGGTTGGAAGGGACCTTAAAGTCCCTCTTGTGCCAATCCTCTGATGTGAGCTGGCTGCCACCCACCAGCTCAGGCTTGTCTAGGGCCCCGTCCAGCGTAGCTTTGAGTGCTTCCAGAGGTGGGGTACCCACAGGTTCTCTAGTCAGCCTGTGCCAGGGCCTCACCACCATAAAGAATTTCCTCCTAAAACCTAACCTGAATCTCCCCTCTTTTTGTTTAAAACTGTTCCCGATATGGGAAGCCAATCTCCCTCCTGTTTATAAGTTTCCTTTAAGTAGTAAAAGGCGGCAGTTAGGTCTCCTGGGCCTACTCTTCAAGGCTGTCCAAATCCCTTTGGATGGAATCCCCTTTTTTTGTTGTGTAAAAACAAACTAAACAGTTGTGTGCCAGTCACCTGCAGGCCACCTGGCAGTAAAAAAGAAATAATATGTCTCATGTCTTTCTCTGTGTTATCTGTTTAGAAAACAAACCAGCCCTTCCTTCCTTACTCCATTCTCAAGAATTTAGTAACACTACTGGTAATAAATCTGTGTGTAGCATGTTAACAAAGAGTACCTCCTTCTTTCTGATAGTCCTCCTGCTTTCCCCAGTGGTTATTGGTTCTCATCCGTTATTCCCCTTGTTTCTACTCCCTTTGCACTTGGTCTAATATATGTTACTTTGGGGAAAGGAGCTATTCCTCTGAAAATATGATAAGTAAGGAGAAAAATACTTTGCGTCACAAGTTGCATACTTTCGTGATGGAGCTCTCCAGCGGAAATGTTCATTTCCAGCCTTTTATTGCCTCAGGGATGGATGATTTTGGGGGATGGTGATGGATGAATGGGGCTCAGAATGATGGAATAAATTCTATCTCAGAACTCTACTGTTTTTGATACTGTTTACTCAGTGTTAGTATTTTTTCTTAAAATTTTTCTGATATTACTGATTTTGTCATCTTGTTATTTTTGTGATTATTCATATATTGTTATGATGCATAGCTAGTTTCAAAGATGATATTGCTTTAAAAACAGACCACCCCACTTCTGTAAGTGAAATATTTGCAACAGGAGGATTGGGAAGGATATACTGTAACATTGTATTGAATGACTGTAGTGCAGTCTCAGTCAGTAAAATAGTGCTAGGTAGTATAAGAAAATGTAAGGGTGCATACATATGCTAGTAAATCACTACAGCACTATGTGCTGTATTGCCTCTGAGGCAAGACAGTAAAATCTCTATTTCAGGTCGAAAATGAACCTAACACTGGCTGATTGATAGCTGGATATTATTCAGTGTAAATAAATGTCTTGAGGTAGACAATCACCTTTTTTAATTTAAGAAAGTAAATTTATACAGTTTTACACAGTTTTGCAATGTTCACTCACTAATGGTTTTATTTCCATATGCGCGTGTTTCAGTGTACAGATGAACACATCAGTATGGAAGTCATCATTAGAAAAACAAGTAAAAGTTAAATGATTCAGCTAGTTCACGCATTGCTGTGTAGTTCTTTCTCATTGCTTTTGATTTAATTTACCCTTTTAAGAGCTGCAGTTGATAATTAATTTTTTGGCAGCTTACTTTGAAGTACTGCTTTAGAATCTGATTGTTTCTCAAAGCAGAAATGTAGAATCCCAGCCAACTGAAGAGGAGAGTTGTGTATTTACTTCTCCTGAACATAGCTGACAAAAGCTGCACCTCCCTCCCAATGCATTACACAATTTTCCCATAGACACAGTGACTGCGGATTTGTGTTTTGAATTCATCACAGGTCACTACTTCATTGCAGGGAAGTCTCTTTACTGTGGACATTAGATGAAGCAGGATGTTGTCTGCTCACTGGCTTTGAGATGAGGATGACTAACGGAGGGAACCTCCTTTGGCAGCGGGTTGGACTAGGTGGTCTGTAGAGGTCATTTCCAACCACTACTATTCTGTGAATCACGCACTGTATTTTGGCTCATCTTTTTAGACCAACCACTAAGGGGGGAAAAAGGCGATCCTTGGTAACTTTGTGACTTCTTAACTTTCTAACAGATTAAAAAACAAAAACAGCCCCAAACTACCTCTTTGAAGCATTCAGCAAAATTCTGTAATTCAGTATTACAAGTGGAAAAAATCAATGAGGTAAAATGGAATTAGATGAATTTGCAAGATGTGGCTCATTCTAGACTTAATATGTAGCAATCTGGCTCCTGCTCTGATCTAGAAGTCTTTGAACCACACATTTCTGCAAACCAGAGCATTGGCCACTCCATGGTTGTTCTTGGTCTTCTTCCCTGAGTATTTGCTACTAGTGGGCATTGGATAGTGGGTTGGTGGGTGCTGGGCCCGACACAGTGTGGCTTATCTACAGTGTTCTTATAGTTCCTTGAAACCTTCCTGAAGGCTCTGGTTCCAGAGACTTCCCTGTTTCGTCTTAATTTCTTAGAACTGTCAGCAGAAGTTTGAAACTTGAGACTAAAAGTAGTTTGCCATCACTAGAATGGAAAATAACCATAAAGGAATTATTTTTGAGGAAAGTCTAAAAAAAGAAAAGGTTCTTAATTAAGGTGAGATACAGAATAAATAAATAAATCCCAGATGATATTTAAATATTACAAAAATCTTTTTAATGTCTAACTTCATATATTTCTTTTAAAATGCCATTAAAACATTCAAGAGTTATATTTTACTGCTCTACTACCAGCAATAAAATGCTACTCAAGTCATATTCAGGGTGTACAATTCAGCTGCCGAAGTTTTCAGAGAAGACCAAGGCGCTGAACTGTGGAGGAGTCCCTGCCTGAGCACCTGTAACTGATGTAGCCCAAGTGCTAAACCAGCTCTTGGCAGCATGGCTGCAGGTGCAGAGAATGTTTTCTTTGTCAGTTTATTCAGCTAGTGAAGTTCATTAAGTGTTTCATTTGAAGTTGAGAAATGGACTGGGAATTGAAATAGAAGAAACACTTATTTTCACCTTTCAATCTGTGAATAAAAATTAGTTGTGAGAGTCTGAGATCTATTAGCTTTAAAATCTTGTTGGATGGATTAGCCTAAAATGATTGATTTAAATGCAGATAATATGCTGTTTAAATACAACATTCTGTTTAGTAAGATGAATGCCTTTTGCTGTGTCCAGCAAGTTGGAGGACTAACAAGAAACCATTCTTGCTTGTGTATCTGAAGTTTAGTTTCTGTTTGCATTAAATACTATTTGGAAGAGATTACATTAAAAAAAGAAATTGTGTGTAGGGAAATTCTAATATAACAGAGATGAGATTTTTTTTTTTTAATGATACTTGAAAGACCTGAGGTGATTGCAGCTGACTTGACCTTTAGCCTGTGTGCAGAACAATGAGCAGGGGATGTGTCCCAGCCCTGGTGGTGCTGCACCCCTGCTGGAGGTGCAGTGCTGCTGTGGCAGGGACAAGGCCTTCCCCAGGCAGGAGCCAGCAGCCAGGCTGTGGTGGTGAGCACTGGTTTGTCAGCGCTGCAGGCTGTTCCCACCCTGCTCCTCGTCAGAATTCCCAGCCAGGAGAAGAGTTGTGTATTTTGTGAGAATCCACGCTGGGCAAAGCCTCCACTCTGCCTGGTGCTGGTAGTATGATCAGGCCCCGTGCCAGGGCTGCTACTGCAGTGCCTGCAGCTGAGGCCCCTCAGAGCACCTTCACAGCACCCCCCCATGTCCCAGCTCTTGTTGGGCCTGGAGCTGGGAGCACTGCACTGATGGAGGTGAGAACAGCCTGAATCAGTCTGGATCTGAGGTGTGCTGTGACATGAAGGGTGGGAGGAGGATACCTGATGGAGACCCCACCTGAAGGCCTGCCCTGTGGCTGGAGACCTTCCTGACAGAGAACACAGCAGTGGTACACCTATGTCTTCCATAGGAACGTGCATAAGCACCCTTATGCCTTAAGATGAGAAGTGGGAAACATCTTGTCATGTGGATGTTTGTTTAATTTCTGCAAATAGAATCTAAAGTAACTTAATTAATGAAATATGTACATGGAAAGTTTTTACGAGTGATATCCGTTACTGAAACCTCAAAAACTATAAATGTAATTATCACACAGTTGTTTCATTAGGTACCATTTCTTATAACTACAGCAGAGACAATTCTGTTCAGAAACTATGGGAACGGTCTTTGTATTTTGTAAATAAAATCTGACTTGATGTTTTCTGTCACATACAAACAGGGAAAAGCATTCTGCTGAACTACACCAAAAAGATGTTTACAGTCTCTTGGATTTTCCTTGTAGTTCATTGCTTTTGTTTTCTTTAAGAAGATACACTCCTTGTTTAGAGCAATGGGGAAATACTTTGTTCTGCTATTAGAGCACTGGGCTATAATATATGAAAGAGAGCTGATTGGAAATTGATTTTCATCTGTTTGTAGATTTAAGTCAATTGTCTCACTGTTACATCATCCTAGTTCATTAATCTAATCTTGTATCCATGGGAATTTAACAGTGCAGTGTGCACTTCAGACAGAACAGATAGCTGTAGATCTTAAATTGTATTGATAGGTGCTATTGCAAGTAATTTGGGTTAGTTTTAAACATAGGAGCTATGTTATTGGAGCAGTAGATACTCAAGGAAAAAAAAAAAGGGTTTGCAATCCTATCACATGGTAGAATATACAAGGTAGTGTCAGCTGCACTTTAAGTACGTGGCAGCACCATTATGTGGTGCCTCAGGTGGAAGTAAGCAATAAATCCAGGGTGACCGGATTACCCAGGCTGATTGCTTGCTCTCTCAAAAAGCCTTGACCAGCAGAACTGTCTGCGTGCCTGCTAATGTGAAATGTCTCTGATAAAAAGAAGAAAAATGGTCATGTATTAATGACCTTTCCTGTATTTAAATATAAATGACTGTCCTGCTTGTAATACTTTGTTTTCAGTTCCTGAATTGTTTGGTGATGGGACCAGTTTAAAAGTCATTCTGCCTCTCTGCTTAAATGGCTGTTGTTGTACAGCAGTGGATGTATGCACAGCATGTCAGGGATCTTCAAGCGCATTGTTGTCTGTGTTGAAAGGCAATTTCACACTGGGGTGTGTGGATGGATTTACTCTTTGTAGAGTTTTGCTTCAATACTGGCTTGACATTTTGTTGGGGTGTGCTCAGAGGAAGCTCTAAAAAATAATAAAATTGTGACATGTACAGGTGTGAGAAGGTATTTTATCCTGGAGAGCGTGTTGTGGCAGCAGGCAGAGGAGTGACTGTCATTGGTATGGCCATTAGCAGCTGACAGTTTGATAGACATGTGATGGACAGCTTTTTTCCCATCCTAATCAGCATTTTTATATGCAGAAGCAGAACTTAAAATTAGGACTTTAACTGTGTAGGTGATGTACTGTAAATGTCTTTCTACCCACTTACAGTATTCTATCCATGTGTATCATTTGTTCTCCTTAAAAATAATTCTTCCCTGTTTCACGACTAAGCAAGCAAACCAAACTTGAAATATATTAGAGAGCTGCAACAAATGCAGTTAACCGCATGTGCTTATATTTCCTGTGTTCTTCAATTTGGCAGCTTACCCGAAAGTCAACTGAGTATGTTTGCACCCAAAGGACTGCACTGTAGATAGCACAGCCTATATCAAAGGCTTTTGGGTGAAAAACTCTGATTATCTTCATCAGTTTTCTGAATTTGGCCCAGTGACATCAGCCTGCAACCTAAATAACAGAGGTGGAAGGTTTTCAGATGGAAGTGAATTATTCTTTCCCAAGCAAGGAGACTTAGAAGCAAAAGAACAAAATGAAAGAAAGGTTGGAATAGTCGTGTTTGCATTCACAGTCACATTGGGTGATATTTAGCTATCTAAATCTAGGCATCAGATTTGCCACTGGTACTCAGAGCTTAGAGAGAGACCTTGAAGAGCTTAGTGTGACCGGGAAGGTGAGCTGCAGCTCCAGGCTTTGTGACCACGCTGGGGTCCTGACCTCCAAACCTTGTGTTATTTTCCTGCAGTTGTGCAGTATTGCTAAACACACTGTTTCTTGTTAGCCATCCCCCTCCTAACCCAAAATGAGTTTTGATTCACCAAAGGGTGCAAGCACTGTGATGTGAGGCAGAAGGCGCTCCTCATCAGGGTAGGTAGACGTTAACATCTCTTTTTACAGCTTTTTACTTAATTTAAAAAACAAAATAAGTAAATAGGATTACATCCAGCATGGAGATGTTTCTTTTGCCATTGTGTTGATGCAAGATTTCAGTTTTTAATTGAGCACAAATGGCAGAACTTCTCTTCTGTTTTTTTTTTTAATGTAACCAATTTAAATGTGAGGTTTCTACCATATGCTCAATTCAACCATATTTGCAGTTAAAAAAAAAATATTTCCAAAACATAGGAGTTTAGGGAAAATATACTGTTAACCATGAATCTATGTAGAGACGAATCCTTGAAGGTGATGCTAGCAAAAGGGAAATCGATTGCTCTGCATGGCTTGAAACAAATTGGTCCAGAGCTTTTAGTGCCACCAGAAAAATTCCTCCTCAGCTTTGTTGAAGAGAATGCATTGTGAGTAAGGCTGGGACAAGGTAATGCGGTACCGCGACAGAAGGAGCTCTGGACAAAGTTTGAAAGGGGGAAATGCACCCTGAGGAAATCAAGGTTAAAGCCATTAGGAGAGTAAAATTTTAGTTCAGGACGCATTTGGCTCTTTATTGTCCGTGGCTTACTGCTGCAGTGCAGTGGGAGGAGAACTACTTTTGTAAACCAAGTTCCAAAGTTTAAGATACAAAGTGCTGCTCTGACACAGAACAGTAGTGCTTATAAATAGCATGTCTTGTATGATCAGCTTGGTATGCAGAAGGGAACATGTTTTGTGTTTCATTCAGGGAAAAGAAATACTTTTTCTGTCTTAGCTTAAAATGGTTATTATAAATGCTCAGCACAAATGCTGTAGCACGAGTAGAATAATACAGAAGCATAACATGACAAAAGAAAAGCAGTAAGAAAAAAGAAAGCATTATTTATTGACCAAAAGAAGATAGTTGAGAGTATCTCCTAAATGAACTTGTGTAGTTGTCTGTATAATCACATAATAAATGGGGTAAGTGCTGGTTTTCCATTACCTCTTGTTCATGTCTAAAGAGGACAGTGATGAACAAATTAAGGGCATGTACGTATAGTGGATGTTTTAACATTTTTGGTATATGCTGTCAGGGTGCTCATCTACAGACTCACTTTGCTCATTCTGTTATAACCCGTATCAGGTGTTAGTACTGCCTGTGTCACTGTGCAGCACTGAATGCTTGTCCCAACCCCAGCTGGTGTTGTGAGCTGGAGTTGCACAGGAACTGTGTATTCTGATTACGATCAACTCTGACCTTCCTGCAGCGAACGTCTTCAGGGTAGCATGCAGGTGGAAAACACAACCTTTACTCTCATGCCGTGCCTAGACTTTCAGATTAATACCCAGTTACTCTGTTTTTATGGGATGCCTGAGGGAATTAACTACCAATCAGAGTCTGCTTTTGTCCTTGCTTAATTGCAAGAATCAACTGGCAGAAATGAGAAGAGTGATTGGGATGATGGCCTTGAAAGTATAAGGAACAATGCATTTGAATTTGAAATATAGCTTATTCAGTTGTGAAAGTTGCAATTAAAAATACCAGCAACTGTCTTTTGGGTAGTTCAGCAAGAACATCTTTGCAGTGTTTGTTTTTATGTGAAAGGGATTTGGAGATTATATTAACTCTCTGTTTTGTCTCCTAGGCATGCCGCTTCTGGTACGAAGGAGCAGTGATCCAGCTTTGGGCCCACCTGCTGACTTCCACCCAAGTGCCTCTCATCCCAGTGACCTCAGTCACAAACATGCTGTGGCAGTAAGTGCTGTGTAACTCATCTTTATATTAAGGGCAAAAGCTGTTCTTAGCTGTCTGTACACGACTGTTTTATAAGCTAAATGTATTTGAATCGAGAACACAATGCTGTAAAATTTCTGTAAAGGAGAGAATTTCCTCTGCATAAATTGGATATTTTAGTCAATTAAGAGTGGTTCGCTTTTCTCAGTAAGGTAGTTACATAATGCTTAATGATGACATAAAGCACTGAAATATGAACCGAAATTTAGTAATTGTTTACTTGATCAGTATTGTATTGTCATTTTTGTTGGTTGGTGGTAAAAACATGTACTTCCTTTTAGTATTCATCAGCAGTCTTGTACTTTTTTTGCTTCCTTTGCCTCCGCATGAGATTTCTGCTTTCCCTTGTAATCCTGTTGCTATGCTGCATGGTCTGTCCTTTCTCCAACCTGTTTTACAACTTGACTCTTTACTTTTGTGGACAAACTCATGCTCACGTTGTTTTTAAGTATGAAAGCAAAGACACAGTGTAGATGCTGTAACTCTTGATCAGACATTATTACAGGCTGGTTTTGATCTTCTGAAAGTGATGCTGTATGTTGATGACACTTGGACCACGTTCTTCCCTTTGCATTTTTAAGACCCGATGTTTGGGCTTTGGATGTGGGTGGTGTTCCTTTATTACATGTAGAAAGGTGGAAATCTGCTGTAACTGTTAAAGTGTCAGCTGGGATACATGTGTGTATCAAGCAGAATAGAACTCACAGGTAAACTTGATGTTTGCTTAGAAAGCTCTGCTGTGTCTATCTGCACTGCTTTATGCCAAGTGAATGTTGTCTTAATTGATGTTGCTGTTGCACCTGCATTTTGTTTACTTGTGAAATTTCTGACTTTTCCTCTTTACCTTCCCTGAACAGTATTGCAATTTGCTCCCTGTTTCTAGTTGCTGGAAACAGTCTGTATATTTCCCTGCCCCAAGCAAAACAAAACCAACAGGCTCCTTGTTTCAGCCTGGATCACTGCGTTTTGAGGAGGGGGAAAAGTGAGTTGGAGATCAGTAATTAATGATGGAAGTGGGAATAGCTTAAGCTGAAAATCCTGTATTTAAAACCATGTCTTCAGTTAATTTCACAAGAATGAAGTAAGTAAATAGGAAGTTAGAGGATTTGCCTATAAATGATGTTTTATCAGTCTTAAAATTCTGAAGACCAATGCAGAATTTTAGTTGACTGTTCATTGTTTCTTTTTGGCCAACTGTGTGTGCATCCTATTTTACAGCGTCATGGCATCTTAGGGGCTGAACTTCAACAATGTCCTGCGTCATTTTTCAGAAAACTGTAGGATTTTTCTTGAGGTTTGTGCTGCCAGTGCTTACATGTTCAGTAAATACCTAGTTATTCTAATGAATTGAAGTAAAAAAGAGAATTCTGTAACAGTGCAGAAAAGTTCGCAAAGTTGAGAAATCTGTAGAGTGAGCAGATGAGTGTGCAGTACAGACTGATTTCTGTAGCCATGAACCTGTACAAAAGGGACAAAATGGTGAAATCATTTGTTTCCTTCCAGGAAGTGTTGTATGTGTGCAAAGAGTTGTACCAGTACAAAGGAATCCTGTAGGCATAAGGGGAATCTCTGCCTAAAATGTAGCGTATCCCTCTATCAGCTGTAGGGATAATGGTAAAAGCTGGACAGCTAGCAAGAGTGAGGAAGGTTCTGATAATTAAATGTCATTTAAGTAGAGAAGCAAGTCCCAGAAAGTTGGAAGTTTTTATTGTTTATGTGAAAATCTGCTACAGCAAAACACATTATACCAGCTCTTATTTTTGCAACAGAACTATTTCTAAAACTCATCATCAATCATACTGAAATATGCTTTGGCATAATGTATTGGAAAGCATAAAAAGCTTAAATAACTTAGGTTAAATTAAGTACAGATTGTTTTAAAACACAGGGAAGAATTGATATTTGACAAATGAAAGAATGTACAAACAGTGCTGCATTTTGAACATAGCCGTGCTCTTTCACACAAGCTTTAAAGCAGTATTTAGAGAAAGTTCTCTTGTTCTAGATATTGCAGCTGAAAGATTGAAATTACTACTACATTTCCTTTGCACAGGCATATTTTTTCTAATTAAGCGACTTCCATGCATTCATATGCAAATTAGAAGCATCAGAGCTATTGGTAGTGTAAACTATCTTCGGTGTATGTAAGAAAAATTGTCTCCCTATTTATGCGATAGCTATTGTAGCTGTCATATTACATTTGAAACTAACTTCAGTGAAGTGTTTTTGGCTCTTTTGACATTTTGGTGTTTGACACACGTGGAATTGGCTGCGGAGTACCGTGTAGAAATGCCCTTGGTTTTGCTGTACTCTGTCTTCCATGAGATGCATGGATACCCTGGTGGGCGCTCAGGTTTCTAAGCAGTGATTGCCTCATGAACAACTCAGTGCCACGCAGCTTTGTCTCTGGGAGAGCACAGGACAGGCATGCAGTAAAGCAGTGTGTAAAGTAAAACAACAAACGTGCAATAGGATGAGAACGTTGCTGCCTAGTTCAGGTGAACCTGTTAAACCCAGTGCACAAGTTCTTTGTAGAATCTAACTAGAGGGCATGTTCAGTTTTCTGATGTCCTCTTGGTGTATGTTCATTTTAAGGAAGGCTGTTTTATGCCATATTATAATTACCGAAAGGACATCTCCTTTGAGTACCCAGGTACTATGAGAGGAATTTGAGCCAGTCTTTCTCTTTTTCTCTGACACTTGTTTTGTCTTAGCTATAGTTATAGCCCTAATTAGCAAAATGTTTCTAGATCAGCCAAAAACTGATTGGGAAGTCCAGCATCTGTTCTCTCAGACTGGAAGTCATGTAACAGATGGCACAGATTTGAGTTTCTCTTTTCATCCAGACCTCTCCGTTCTTCTCATGATAGCTGCCACTGAAAAACCTAGGGACTATTAGCAGCAAAAAACAGGGATCTTGAACATCCAAATATGCTACTGAAGTGAAGGTATTTCGTAGTGAATTAGTTGATTTATGAAGGCAACTGCTAAGCTCTCCTGCTTGTTACAATTGTAGCACCCTGGCCAGACTTACTAAAGTGCAAACTGCCCTCCCTCTTGCTCCAGAGAGTACTCTGGGGAAGCCTGGTTAGCTTAGCACACCTCTCTGCAGAAGCTGTAGCCACAGCTGTGCCCCGGCAGCACTCAAGTGTGGGTTTGGTGCCTTTTGGCTGCCCTCGGGCTGGGGTTGGCAGCACCGTGGGGTGAGTCTCTGGAGTGAGGGGATGCCTTTGTCTGTCAGCCCCTCGGTGCCTCTCAGCTAACCCAAGCAGGAGGTGATGTTTTGTTGCTTTGCCTAGTTTAGTTCAGTGGTGACAAGCTGTAGGAATTACTGAGTTGTGACTAGAACATCTGAACTTTCCTTTCAGGATCCGTTTCCTTTGCTTATCTCAGTTTCTGTTTGGGGACAGAATTCACCATTGTCACAAAACTTGGTCCATCGTGAGTTTTAGACTGAGGATTGTGGCCCCATTTAAGTTAATGGGAGTTCTGCATTGATTCTGCTGGGGCGAGGATTTCACGTCCTCCTGTTAACCTGCTGATTATCATGGAATCTTACGTTCTGTATGACTTTCTTTTCTTCTATAGTTGCATGTTTCCTCAATAAATACTTGGAATTAATCGATAGGAATGACTGATTAAATTGCATTTATTCATATTTAAAGACACAATGAGATGTTGGATCAATTGAAGAGCTGCTCCAGCAGCTAAGTCCAGTTTCCATTTTTACCTAAATGTGACTCGAAAATGACTGTATTTTATGCATTGTGGACATATAATTTGCAATTTTGTATGAGATTCACATATAATCAGAATATTTTCATGTTTCAAGCCCTTGTTAAAGAGGGTCAAAACCTCTCCTGGTTCTTCTGGCCATTAATTGTTTGTAATGTATTAGCCTTTCTGATTAAGTGTCTGCAGATTAGCATAATGTGAGCTTGTGTAAGGGTGCAGTTCTGCTGCTTGTTCCTTTTGCGTGCTGCTTTATATACAGGTATAAATATAAAGTTGCGTGGGCGTCAGAGCTTGGATCTTGCGGTAAAGGTTATCGATAGTACTTCAAAAATTTGGGAGTGTTTTGTGGTAAGAGGCAGAAATGTTTCTCCATCTCGTTGGGCTGCTTAAAAGCAGGGCAGGGCAGAACAGGTCTCATTTGGCACAGTGTTGGGTGGTGGTTGTTGGAACTCTAAGTCTGACTGGTTGCTGACAGAGCTGCAGCTGGGGGACGGTGCTGCAGTGGGGTTGTACGGTCTGCTCTTAGCAGGCAGGAGTTCTCACTGCTATGTTTACCCACCCTGACTAGGCCATGCAGGCTTAACCTCTGGTCCTTCTCACATGCCAGAACCTCAAGATGAAGCTGTCCTGTGATCAGGTCGTACCAGGAGGTGGGCTGCAGGAAAAGAACATTATGAGAAAAAGATTGCTGTTAATAATTTAACTCTTAGTCTTGCAAGATTTAGGGAGATTGAAGTGAACTTCTTGTCGCTCAGCTGGTAAGTTCTGAACAGTGGGATTTTTAAAAGGGAATTCTGATCTGGGTGTATCCATTTTTGAAGCAGGTCCTGTGTGTGCCTGTTCATGCTGTGCAGCGCACACAGAGCACCTCTACCAGCACGTGGGGTGTGGGCATGCTTGCTGCATGGTTAAGAGATCAGAGGGCCATCTGCAGTGAGGGGCTGCAGCAGCATGCTGCAAAACCAGAGCCGTGCCGCCTTCACAACCCCTAACAAGTCCCACTCTGCAGCCAGCTCAGGGCTGTCACAATAACAAAAGCCATTCCTTTCTCATTCTCTCTGTTGTTTTTCAAGCCTGGGCTGCTTTCTTCCCTCCTTCCTTGTGGCATGCACTATGATATTCTCCATCAAAAGGAAACCACTGTATACTGTAGAGGAAAAACTAAGAAATCTAAATGAAAATACTTGTAGTGCTTCAGAACACTGAACTGATCATCTGAAACAGGACAGAAGTGCCCTGTGGTAATTTCTTTTTTTACATGTGCAAAGAGATACATGTGGTGAAAAAATAGACTTCTTTGTGCTTTCTTGCACAGCTTACACTTCAGAACAAGCACATTGTTTTACCTGCACTGTACAAGGTGAGCGGTGGGAGTAATTTACATATTTTTATTTGAGAAGGATAAGTAGACTTTGTGATTTCTCTTAATAAGAGCTAATAATGCTCTGTGACGTTAATAGAGTATGTAAGTTATCAGTTAAAATGGAACAACTGGTGAAATGTTATTCATTGTTAATGTTTTGCTTTCTAGAGCTTGTTTCCAGTGAGAGGAATGCAAGGTTTTCAGTGAATATTCGTGAGAGAATGTACCTATTATGAGAACCACTGAAGTTCTCTGTTGTTATGGAACTTATGTTAGTAGTGGGCTGGGTTTTGTTTCCTTATTAAAATATATCTGGGGCATTGGCTGTCATTTTGAAGATTCCTGACTGTACATAAACCTTCTTCTCCTTTGTCCTCTGCCTTGTGCAGTCAGGTAATGTGACTGCAGATGATGGAAGATGGCTGAGAGACCTAAATGCTTTCTTTTTTTTTTTTCCACATGGCCTATCTTACAAAGAATGTGGAAAAATTATAGGGTGGAAATAAGAACTGCTGACAAAAAAGGGAAAAAAGGTCATGCTTTCAATGCTGCTGACACACATTCATCTCTATAGCTACATCTTTGGGGTCCTACAAAACACTGTCATTCCATCTGGAATGGCTTTTAGCAGGCTGCTTACGCAACAGGCACGCTGCGCTGAAATTGGAAGGAAACATTAGCAAGTTGCTTGTATGTCTGACAGACAAATTAAAAGTGGAAGATGGCAGTCAACATGGCTCATGCATATCATTTACTGCCAAGCTCTAGAAACATTTAGCTAAAATAAAACTGGTTCTCAGTCAGAGTCCTACTGAAATACAGACCATTAAATATATAAATACAATTTTCCAAAAGTACAGTAACCCAGTGGACAACTGGGAATGATGGCAAATATCTTTGATACAAATATCTTTGTAGTTAGGCCTGAATGTTGCTGTGACATTAGGAAAAAACTCATTTTGGATTTCTTTTAATACATCATCTTGCTGTGCATAGATGTATGAGGCAGTGGAAATGATTAGACTCTAGGATAGATCCTGGTGAGCAGCTGTGAAATCAAATTCTTGTCTCTGATAGTACAGAGGAACAGAGACAACAGTTGCCTGTTTGTGAGGCACCCCGGTGCCCTGGTGCTGATCTCCCCAAGGTGGATACACCTGTGGTCTAGTCTGACATGGTCCTTATCTTGTATTTCAGGTCCTAAAGTGTGTTTGCAAGTTCAAGGTTTTACACATCCCAAACAGTATCATGAAGAATAAAACAAAACCCACAAAACTTTGGCCCCCAAGAGTGGTCTTATGAGAATAGCTGCTCCCAAAAGATAGTAGATTTTATTTTTAAGTAGCTCGGGAATCAAGATGGGTATTGGCATATAATTTTACTAATTCTTAACATACTACTGCTAAGTATTGCCTTGAATTCACCTTGGTTTAATCTGAGTATCAGAGCATACAGATCCCAAGTTTCTGTCTGAATAATTCAAGAAAAACAGCTTGCTTGCTCGCATCATTCCCAACAAATGCTCATAATACTGTGTGCTGTGTTTGAACTGCTGAGGGAGCATGACTGGGCTGAGAGCATGTCGTGGTGTCTTACAGACGCTGTTCTAGCTGGAATTGCTGTCTGTTTCACTGTCCAAAGCAGGGTGGTATGAACTTAAACCTTAAATAAAAGAGCTGCTGAGTTTTTTTTCTGTAGCATGCTTTGCTTCACTGAGCTAAATAGCGGTGCGTCTGAGATGACTGTACATTTAACACCTGTTGGATAAAATGACCTCCTCCTTTGCATTCCTTTGCATTGGAATTACCAAGTGCAATCAGGTTCCCAGTGTACCTTTCAGCTTCACAGAAACACAAGGAAAACCTTCCTCTTCACCTCCGTCTAAGAAATATGGTGAGAGCTTCTCAAATTGGGAATTTGCTTCCACCCCGCATCATCCTGTTCTGCAATATGCTGCAGGAATCTTTGTCTGCCCAGCACCAGAATAGGAATCAGACAGAAGAAAACAGGGGGCAAAGTAGGTTCTGCCAGCAATGCCAAAGTATGAATGTTTCACTAAAAATAAATAAAGTATGTGAAATACCGCAGGCCTGAGAAGCAAACATTTGTCACTAAAGTTCTTGTACGGATATTCTCTTAACCAAAGCATGGGTCTTAACTCTGTTTTTGG
Source organism: Numida meleagris (assembly GCF_002078875.1). NCBI lineage: Eukaryota > Metazoa > Chordata > Aves > Galliformes > Numididae > Numida > Numida meleagris. The sequence goes on along the minus strand of NC_034413.1, from coordinate 46,873,270 downwards.
TTTAAAAGCACAGGGGTATGTTCCTTAGATCTTTGAAGCATCTGCAATTGCTGCATAAATGTCAGGTGTTTGTGTGCTTCTTCAGGGCTGTGTTGATTCTTAACTACTTACTGGTGGTGTTGAAAATTCTATGTTATCTATGAAACCAACCGAGATAATGTGCATTATATGGATAAACGTATCTACGTTTCCTTCACATTGAGTGCCTTCCTGCATAGTCTCAGATTTCCGTTTCACAGAGTGAATTCAGTAACTCTGTCTCTGAGGGAAGAATCTTCTACAAAAAAATATTGATGATCAAGGTGGTGTGCTGCACAGGCGAAAGAACAACTCAAAGCAGGAACTGGTTTGCTCCTGGTGGAGAAAAAAAATCTTCAAGAGCTTATTAGGTGTCTGCTTCAAGTCCTCCCTGAGTTCCTGCCAGGGAGTCTCAGAAGAGCAGAGGCAAGCAACATGGACTAGAAAAATTGTTACAGTAGAAATGTTTTATTTAAAAATTACTCTGTGAACTTGTAAGTAATGGAGCTAATTGTTGGGGTAAAAGAAAGCACCTCCACTACGATCTTCAGGCTATTCTTTGTACTTCAGTTCCCTGTTAAAATGGGAAGCACTCCATCCTGTCCTGCAGAAGAGAAGGCAAATTGCCCAGATTACTCCTCATAGGTGCATCCAGCCACTACCAGTAAGGATGCTTTGAGGTGAGTAATTTGTTAAGCTCAGACTGATTGTCCAGTCAATATGCAACAGACAAAGCTCTGATGTATTTTAAAGCACCTGAGAACATAGAATCATAGAATGGTTTGGGTTGGAAGGGACCTTTCAGATCATCTGGTTCCAGCCCCCCTGCTATAGGCAGGGACACCTGCCTGTAGACCAGGTTGCTCAAAGCCCCATCCAGCCTGGCCTTGAACACTTCCATACATAGCAAGAACCTGTCAACGCGTTCTAATTAGGGCTTACTATGTTGGTAATCACCGTGTTATCCTTAGGTTTACAAAACACTGAACCAAATGATCGCTTAATGCCTGGCTATGATTTTCTGCCTTTTTACCTTTCAATGTCTGGTTTGGGTGTAGTTGCTGCTTTCAAATGGCAGTTTTGAGAGGCATGTTGATGAAGCTATTCGTTAGCATCACCAGTCATGCAAACGCTGATATTAGCAGGTAAAGCCAGTTCATTAGAACCAGATGTGCGCTCCTGTAAATGAAAGTAGATTTTTTTTAAAAAGTATGGCACTGTGCCAACAGATTATAACACTTTTGGGAACTGAATCTGTTACCAATTATGCATTTATAGTACAATAAGAAGTGTATAAAATACCATATTAGTGATGTTAATTCCAATAAAATTATTTTTATACAGTCTGATACCAGTTACTTTTTAAGCACAGATCTAAAATATAGTGTTTAGGGGATTTACATTTTATTAAAATATTCAGTGTTCATAATTTATTAGTGATGTAATTACCAGGATGACCACCCAAACGCTTGAGTTTTTTTCTTTTTAATTCTGAAGATTACTTCAGGTCCATTTTTCCATTCCACTGCTTGCCAGTATTTCATGAATAATCAGTGCTGGTTGCCAACTGTGGGTTGCAAAGTAAGTCCTTTGCTTCCTCTCCAGAACTCTAGAGAAGGGGCAGCAGCAGGAAAAGCTCCTATGAGCAGGACAGCTCCTACTGGAGCAAGGCTTGGTGGGAGAACAGCCACAAGCTTATGAGTTTTCTCTATTTGTGTCTGCAGCTAGGTCTGTGATGGCAAACATGGCTTCTTTCATTCTCCCCTTTTGACAGCTGAGAGAGAATAAACCTCTGTCCTTGAAGCATGGAGATAAGGGATGGGGAGGAAGAAGAACAACAACTTGCAGTTTCTTGGTATCGCTTAGTTTCCTGGCTCTCTCTGTGGTCAGTGGGTAGACAGGCATCCCCTGGGGGTCAGTCCAGAGTGATATTGGTGCTCTGAACTGCCTTCTGGAGAAGCCATCTCCAGAGGGAGTGTGGGGACATCAGCTTCGTGTCACTCACACAAACTTTTAAGAATAGCACCAGGCTACAACACAGGGCATAGGGCTCTGAGGGCTGCATGAGGCATTGTCCACTACAGCATACAGGTGAGCACAGTGTGGATCATCCATCAATCTGTTCAGCTCTGGTCAAATTGAAAAAGGAAATGACTGTTGAAATGTCAAGCAAGGAAGCATGAGCCTCTGTTGCAGTTTGAAGAGTTAATCACATGACATGCCTCCCTCCCCTCAGGAGAAAGGTGTGGGGAAGGAAGAGGGAAAAACCCAATTGAGATAGAAGAAAGTAATTTATTAAAAGCGATGTGAGATAATACAAAATAATTAAGAGTAATAAATCAAAACAAACCAAAAATAAAACTGGAGGGGAGAGAGAGAGTTAGAGTCTTTATCAGCAGGCCTTCAAAGGCTCGCCTCCCAGAAAAGACAAGATGGTTCTTCTCCCGCGCCCCGGAATTGGAAATCACATGGAGGCTGCTGGGAAATGTAGTACATCCCAATGTATCTTCGTCTTGGGGAGTTAGAACTCATGTGAGACTGACACATGTACAGCTCCGCAGTGCACTGTGTCTCTGCACCCAACAGCCTGTCGCATGATGTTATGATATGGAATACTGATAAAACCAGGGCAATCTCCAGGAGTAAATTAAGTGAAAATCATCATGGGACCTCTGTAGCTCTTCACATGCATGAGCCCTTATTAGCTGAAGGGGTGGGCAGCAGAGCTCCTTTGCAGAGCATTTCCTTAGGTTTGAGTACACTAAGGTCAAATAATTTATGTTTTGAGCTACAGGAGGTTCTTTTTCAGACCTGCCAAAGACTGTAGAGGTCATTATATGCTAAGATGGTACAGAACTATTCCATGCTTCCAGGGTAGCAACTGTAGGACACACTTATGCTTATATATATATATATCTGAAAATCTGGAAAGGAATCATAGAATAATCATGAAAATTATTATTGGAAAACACCTGCTTAAAATGATGTTTTAAAAGTTCAATCTGCTGGAGCCTCTGCTTATTTGATTAACACTGTCCTGGCTGGTTTCTGACTGTGGAAGTAGACTTATGATTCTATGGCCTTTGCCCCAGGATTATAAGAGGGAGAAACCAGCATGGGTAGGAACAGCACCCCAACTGCCTTGTCAATAATACAGACACTTCTCTTTTTTTCATTTTTGTTTTCTTTCAAAAGCAGACTGAGAGGTCAGTATTTTTTTCCCAGTCTGCCTGAGCTGTGTTCTGCCTGGCAGTGCATGCTGTACAGTCTGATGGTACTCCATGGACCCTGGCTGTGCAGTGGGCTGGGGAGAGCCAAGGTTGGGAAGCCGCTCCCCTCACTGCTGCAGCAGGCAGAAGGTGTTACAAGCTGCGAAAGAGAGAGAAGAGAGAAGCTGCAGTCACACTCTGTCCTTAGGGCAGGCAGCAGTGATGCCCTAGTCCCTCAGCAGCAAATCCCCTGGCCCTTGTTCCCTGCCAGCAACTCTGGGGGCAGTGTGCCTGCACCGCTTACCTCTGCTGCTGTGAGCACACCTTGCAGGGCCCCAGCTGCCTAAGCCAGGCGGGCTAGGGAAATGCTGGCAATGCTGTGGGATGGGCACCAAGAATTGGTGCTGGCACCCTCACAGCACAACCCAATCAAGGTCTCATTCTGTGATCCAGCTCTAGTAGATGTCTTTCTTGTAGGGAGGGGCCCAAAACTGAACACAGTACAATGATTTTGTAATCTGTTTACACTTGCTGAAACTTTGAGGGACACTTTTTGCTTGCTCTAATTTAGATGCAATACAAATTGGTGGCGATCTCTGTTTCCATTAAATGTGTAATATAATGGTACAAATAAGAGCTAGAAAGCAAATTCATAGCACTCACCAGTGCTATAAAAATATTTTTATTCAGGCAGAAGACAGATGAATATCTCTGCACTGAACCTCTCAGGATCTCTTTCCAGTGGGGAAGCATGTCTTTGGAAAGCAATGTAAAGGGATACTACCCACTTAATCTGCACATATGGTTAGCAAAGGGCACTGCATTTATCCCATGTCTTTTAAGATAACTAAAATTGCACCCTAGATATATTATTGTGAAAGGAACAGAAATTAGCTAAATGTATTTCAGTTCAAGTAATGAAAAAATATCTGTTCAGAAGTCTGAGAAAAATAACTCAGTAGAGAGTAGAACTTACTTTCCAGCAACCCTGGAATTTGCAAGCGCTCAACTGCCCAGGCACTACTCCTGCTTGTTACTGATGTTATTGGCATCAGACTCTTAAGCCCTTTCTCTGACCTCGCTCTCAAATAGGACTTTTTAGTTTCATGCCTGTCCTGCCATGAGGCGGAGACTCTTTCTGCATGAGGTAATATGGATCCTGTGGGCAGGCCCCCTGGGCCATTTACAGCCCTGTGCCCCTGCCCAGCTCCCAGGAGGACTGGAGCTGCTCAGAGTGGGATAGCCATGCTACGGCACTTGTGCTGGCGTTGCTGCTGCCTCCTTCCAGGATGAGCATGGGCTGCCTGTGCCATGCTGGCTCTGTGTAGCTCTCGACTCTTGGGTGGCATCAGCTGCGTTCTGTGCTGCGCTCGTGTCAGTGTGGACATTGGGCAGCTACAATTCAAATAAGAAATGCTAGCAAACAGAATCACGCAGCTTCATGTTGGTGATTTTCCCTTGCTTTTGGAGTTGAACTTCATCGTAGACTGCAACTGGAGAACAGGAGGCTCCTATTGAGAAAGACAGATTGTGTCAGGAGCATTCAGCCTCTAGTCTAATATATTTTTCCTGCTGCAGATAGCAGTTCTGGGTTCATTATAGCTCGTTCTCATAAGTCGTCATTTCTATCTCAAGGCTGTTGTGCCTTCCAATGTAAAGCAGATTGATGCTGGCACATTTTTTCTATTTTAATTTTACAAAGTTGTCACACTGAAACTGTTCCTCATATTGGAAGTGCTTTGAAGTGGAGAGATAAACAAAGAGCTAAAATAAAATTAAATAGGAGCATGAACAACATTTCATCTTGGTGTGCCTTTTTTAAAAAAATAAGCTGAATGGATGTAGTACCCTTGTGCTGCTGTAGTATGTCTGCAAACATTAGCTGATCGATCAAAATTGAGTTAGTGTATATGCAGTAAGCAGAAACAGGTGAAAATTGGGTTATCTGTGCCCAACTCCTTCTATTTGCTATGAACAGTGAGATATAAACTAGTTTTGAGACCTGATTAGTTTTGTTTATTTTCAGAGAGGGGCAGAAGCAGAACATGTGCTATATCTACTATATTTATTAAACCAAGAAACTATATAAGGTTAGTGGCTCAGTTGTAACATTTGCAGATAAAAGTGGAAAGCCCTGCTATAAATAAATCTGAAATGACTCCTGGAGGAAAAAAGCAACCATCCACGGTGCATGGTTTTGTATCTATGAGAGACAAACAAAAAAAAAACACACATTTTTTGTCCTTTCAATAACAAAAAAAAATAAAAAAGGTCATTGTCTCTGCCACGTCACAAATGCTAACTGGTTTATAATCTGAAGTATGGCTTGCACTTTCCCTTTCTTTGTTTATGGGCCTTCCCAGACAGCAAGCTAACTTTTCAGTTGTTTATTTTATGAATCTCTAAAATAGTTGAAGAATTTACAGGAGTTTGTTGACCGCAGATTGAAGCCATTGTCTGCAGCAACAAAAATACAAAATACCAGCAGCAAATAATTATGTCTCTGTTACTATTCTTGGATGCACAGTTCTTAATAATTTTTGATCTAAGGATAAATGACAAATCTGTATCCCTAGAACAGATCTGAACACACGTAACAGCTTCTGCACTCATATGATGCAGTTCCTATGCACTTAATTTTTTCCACCCATGAGAAGCCCCAGGTGCACAGAAAACCATGATTTCTGCCAAGTGGCAGGGTAAGATCCTTTCCTATGTACCTAAGTAGCAGGATCCTCTTAGCAGACTGCTAACTCTGTCTTTTACAGAGGTGTTCTGTCACTCGTATCTAGCAGAGCATTATTTTAATAAAATATATAAAGATTACAACTTCACAGAATATTAACAACTTCTGCTGTCCCTGCAGCCTCACCAAAAGCCTGACGTCATTCTCCAGCAGCCACATGCCAGAGCCCTGAGCCCATCTCAGCTGAACTGCTGATATCCTTCATCTCTTTCTTAGAGGAGAAGTCTGTGGAAGAAGGTTTTGCCATTAGGTACTGTGGCACTTAGCACTGCACGTGATCAGTCGTGCCTATTCTGCTTTGTGAGAATGAACAAAAAATGCTCTGAAGTGCTGAGATGCGTTCCATCAGTCCAAACTTCAAGGTCTACTCTTGTTTCTGTGTCATCTCTGACTTCAAAGGTACCTGCCCTTTGGCTTTTAAGTTGAGCTGTTACTACTGGGGCCCCTTTGGGTTGCCTGAGGCTATCAGATGACCAAGTAGCCATAACAGAAATAATATTTACTTTCATATGGTAAACAGTTCCTATTTGATTGCTACAAAGATGTAAGGCAGTTTGGGCTTGAGGGGAAAAAACTGTTCACACATTTTTCGGGTTGTATTCAACATCCTGGATCCTTGCATTTGTGATTTCCAGACTTAACGATGCTTGTGGCTGTTGGAACAGGATGCAGCAATGGGGATTCACACACAAAGGATGCACATACGTTTTCAGTCCTTATCAAGTCTAGCTGCCCTTGAAGTTGTTCTGGTTGGGTTCCTTTTTAAGTTCCATTTAAATAGGAAGGGGATATTTGCTGGGAGAAGGATGTAGCAAATGGAAAACTCATCTATGTTTGTCTTAGAACCTGAATTCCTTTTGTGCTCACAACATGGTGTTGCTAACAGTTGATGCTTGAAGGAAAAGCGCTGTGCAAAGTGGTTTGAGTTGTTGTTCAGCTCCCCAGGTCCCTCTCTTCCTTATCTCTGGGCTCTATTGCTCTGTTACCATTGAACAAGAGCAAGTGTGTACTGCACAGAAGTTTGGAGTAACTTGAAGTGCAATAGTGCATCGCTTCAGAAACACAGATCAGTGTTACCCTATTATTCTCCTGTTTTGTTTCATGTATCCAGTGCTTCCTATTAAAATTTGAGCCCAATTGATGGTCCTTTTTTGCTAAAATTTAAAGCCCTGCAAGAGATAATGCGCTGATAGTTGAAAAAAATGTCACGGCCTTCACGATTTTTTTCTACTGGGAGCTACTTCTGTGTAGGATGTATTGCAGGTGCCTGCAGGATGTACCTTGTTTTAGGGGTCCTAGACTATTAAGTTGATTTTCAGAAGAAAGCATTCATTGTTTTCTTCAGTCGCTTTGGGATTTAGTAAAGTTAATATCCGAAATGCCTTTCTTCGGAAAGTCTACCTTGTTCTTTCCTTCACAGAGTAACTTACTGAAGCATTTTCTACCTTTTCTTTCTAGAAGAAAGGATAATGTCTTTACTTTTGAGTACACAGAATACATTACATTGATTTGGAGCTATTAAATATGCAGATTAGATGTGCTCAATATAAGAAATCTACGAGTGAAGTCTAACAGCTTGTGTTGGATTTTTATAATGCAATTATAAAGACTTCAGAAAAAGCTTCTCTTACGTTATCCCACAGAAACTTCACTGTACAAAATAGTTTATAAATTTGTTTTTTCTAAATAATAAATTTCCGTGGACTTAGCGTAGGTCACTTTGTTTCTTTAAAAACAGACAAACAGAAAAAAAACCACCTCCCTATCCCCACTACTGTAGAAACACTGCTGCTCTTAGAATGTTTCCAGTAACAATCAGACCTCGGTAGTTCACCTTGTATTTATTCATAGGTAATAATATTTGAAATAAAACAAATCTGCTCTGTGCTAAGTATCTAAGCTTATTGTACTGAAGTTTTAAAGCCAGAATTTCTTACGAAATTGAGGAATCTGTTAGTTAAGAATACGCTAGTATAGTGTAAATCAGTCTAGCTCAGAAACATCGTAAAGTACGCAAATGTTCTGAGACCTGATGTTGCTTCTTTGCACACCTGTCTTGTCCCAGCACAGTCTCGGCTCTGACCTCTGCCCTGCTGGGGAGCTGTAAAAAAAAAAGTGCCAGCAGAGTTAAAGGAAGCAATCTAAGGAACGGGGTCTGCAGTTTGGGAGGGATGAGCTGCAGGAAACATGAATCCTAGAAGTCGGTGAGAGGTTTGCATGGGCCCAGGGCTCTCATGAAGATTGTTTTATAGGCTACTTTTATGTAAAACAGATCCGTTAGCCACATTATTTTCAAATGCACCTTCACTGTGTTGGCTCTTGAAACAGCTTTTCACTGTAGTTTGCTTCACCTTCTCTTTTGTACTCACTGTGTGAGACAAAGGGACTCAAACAGGAGCAAAGAGAACGGACTTAGTCCAACGCAGCTACAGTGCTCGATGCCAACTGGATACCATTATTTTGTGGGCCATAACAAATAGCAGTCTTAGAGATGGCAGAGCAGCTGAAACTAGGGGTTCAAAAAGCAATGCTTTAGTGTCTTCTAAATGTTAAATGACTGCATAAATCTTGAGTTTCTTAGCCCCAAAAAAGAGAGGGAAAACATTCTCTTACACCTATTCAAAATGTTTAAAAAAAACTAAAATAAAGTAGAATTCTGGAGAGAAAGCTGCACATGTGCACACCTGTCTCAGCATCGTTGTATCTCACTGTGTTTGTTATCCTGTACAATTCTTTGTAACCTGCTGGAGTGCTGCAGTGGAGACTGCATTGGTTGAGTCCTACATGCAAAAGAAAGTAGTAGAGAGATGTGTAGCTGAAGTGTATGGAAAGCAGTCTGGGATGGCACTAATTGCTGTGTGTGCCACACTTTCGGAGTGTTTGCAGTAAGTTATTAGGATTCTTCATATGAAGAAACTGGAAACAACAGAACTATTTTGCCCTGGTGCACAGTATCTCTGCTGATCTAAAACCAGCTTCAGTATCTTCTGTGAGGAGCTTTGGAAATGATGGAGCCACGTAAAGGCCTGCAGAGAGAAGGAAATCCTTCTGCTTTGTGGTAATCACTTATGTACAGAAGATGCCTCTGGGATATTTTCTTTACGAAAAAACACTGATGTAAGGGATAATATTTATATTAAAATAGGAATAAGTAAAAATCAGGAATTTCTGCTGAAAAGTTTTTTTAAAAATTCTAACTCTTCTCATAATTAACTTTACTTTGGGAGCAAAAGAGAATTGCTTAGGATAAACAGACATCTTTGCCTAGGAACATGTATAATAATCAGCAGAATTGATAGCTTAGGCTATTTTCTGTTTACTGAGAATTATTCACTTGTTCATATCATTTGTTGTGCTTACCTGAGGAACAGCAATGTGTTCTGACATTTGTCCTTGCAGTTAAGCATGTTGATGTTAACAGTTTTAGTGCAGTTAAGCCCATCTGCAACTGTTAATAACAGCTTAAAAAAAAAAAGACAAAAAGGCAATTTCTGTCAATATATACACCTTTGCAGCATGAAAATAAAGTTACCTTTGCAATTCCTTTTTGCTTATTTTTCTCTAAATTTAAAAAGTCACTACTGAGAGCTCGTGGTATACTATATTGCTCTCTCATAATCTGATCAGTAGGTGAAACTGCAAAAAACTGTTATATCTGGAGCTTAATTCATCTGTGTGGCTTTATTATTGCTGTGCTATTTTATTCCCAATGAATATGCTGATATGTGTTTGCTGACAGTATTTTGTTCACCCTGCTTTCTTTCAGCAATATATGTCCCGTTTTCTTCCACTGCAATTTTTATTGCTGTCAAATTATTTACTAACAGTGTTGCTATTTGAAGATGTAGTTAATAATTAACATGAAACCAGATCATTTTATGAAAGGTTATTTTTGGATGACTTCTTAAAATCCTAGGAGAGGTTGAAGATGCCATTATGATTCATAAGGATTTGTTGGAAATAACACTGTACTCTAAGGTGATCTGCTTCTGGTTTAAATTACCTGCTAGGTTTAAGATAAGCCAGTGATAGTAATGTCTTGGCTCACAGGAGTTGACTCAGATTTATTAATAATATCCACTCATAAATTCAGTGTAACACTGTGCCTGTAATTTCAAGTTGTGAAATAGGATTTTGTATACAGTTGCACAGTATTAAAATGCTATGCAGTTGCCTTAATTTCCATTGAGAATTAGGATCAAGATCAAGGACTTTGTGTAGGGCAGTAGGTTTTCCTACATTTGTACGCAGACAACTCTCAATTCATTGAAGAGATTCAGACATTTAACCCTTATTCTCTTGTTTGGTGCTGTGTAGGTTGAGGTGTTCCCATGGTCCCTTAGGAAATTCTTGGAGACTGATGGCCTGTTTTTCTGCAGACAGATTTTTTCTTAGAGATAGATTTCAAGAATGCAAAAGGTAAAAACTCAGAGCATCTCTATTCTGGGGTTTGCCTGTCAAATAGAGAGGCAAGACTGATTTGTGTTGGTTTTTTCTTAGGCTGTCATGATGGCTACCTGGCCTCAGCGTCACGACTAGTTTTGTTGAGAAAGATTGACAATTGAGTTCAGAGAATGCCTAAAGCCAAGGGGAGTTGAGGGTTTGTAAGGGACACAGTTCTTTCCTGTACTGAGGTATGTTGTGAGACTTCATAGCGTCTTTGTCATCTTGGACAAAGCTCACATGAAATATAAAAACACATATATATGTATATACATATATATATGATTTTATTTAAATTTAACAGAATTATATATAATTGAAACTATTTTTAACATCTCTTAAAATAGGAAGAAAATGGTTAAATACTAGGTAGCTGCTACCAGTAAGCCACTTGGACTGAAGCAAGCTGATAAGTCTTTCATTAACTCACTGCCTGAATCTACTGAAGAGTAAATAAATTTGCAGCCCATAAAGTTAGGGGGGAACACTTAACTCTCAGCAGGAATAGAATTGTCTTTAATCTAAACAAACAATGTGATTTTTAGGACCTTGTGTAGTAAAAAGGCTACATTCCAATCTGAGGAAGCTCTACGCTAATCACAAAGTGTGGTTCCTTTGCACGATGTGAAAATGTCTTGGGAAAATACTGGGTAAGTGCATCACTGAGAGCATTCAAATCCTTGTCATGCTATAGATTGGGTCTCTCACGGGATCATGATCTTTGGGTTCTGGGAAGATTTCTGTTTTTGTGGAGTATAGTTGGGCATGTTTTCTATCACAGCTTTTTAAGCAAAGCGCTTCCTCTGTAAGCTGTTACTTTCTTGTATATCCTTTAAAAGTACAGCTGAAGCTGTATTTCAACACCTCTTGACTACACCGTATTTTCAATAAATTAATTCTCATCTTTTTATATCCATTAGTGGCTAGTCTGTATACCACCTTGAGATGGGAGATGGGGTCTTCTGCTATAACATTAGTGCCTTAAGGGAATCATATGGTTGAAACATGATATGTGTCTGGGAGCTCAGTATTCATGTCCTCTCACTGCTGATGTTCAATGTTCAACCTCTGCTAAGGGAAGCAGTAACGGACATGCACCTCAGATGTCTTGAGAAAATACTTCTGCATTTGGGAGTCTTGGTGGATGAAAAGCTGGATGTGAGCCAGCAGTGTGCTCTTGCAGCCCAGAAGGCCAACAGTATCCTGGGCTGCATCAACAGAGGGGTAGCCAGCGGTGGGGAGGGGTTTTCTCCCTCTGCTCTGCCCTCATGAGGCCCCATCTGGAGTACTGCATTCAGGCCTGGCCTGGATGCACAAGGAGGGGGAACTGTTGGAGTAGGTCTAGAGGAGGGCCACGAGGATGATTAAAGGGCTGGAGCACCTCGCCTATGTAGAAAGGTTGAGGGAGTCAGGCTTGTTTAGCATGGAGAAGAGAAGGCTCTGAGGACACCTCATCGTGATCTTCCAGTACTTGAGGGGAGCCTACAAGCAGAAGAGGGTCTGACTTTTTACACGATCTGGTAGTGATAGGACAAGGGGGAATGGCTGATTTATATTCATTCAGCTGCACCATGCCTCCAATTTTTCAAAATTAGAAGAGGCACTTCAATAAAAAACATGTTTATTACTTTGCATGCTCTCCCCTTTGCATTGCTCATGCTCCAGCATTACTTGCACACATACATTCACATGCTGATTGTTGCTGGTGTAGATCTGCAGTGAGAATGTTCTAAATATTCATAATGTTATGTATATGACTTACTAGGTGGTTGTGTATTATTAGGAAGCCTGAGCTTTTAAGCACACTGTCATCCATTGTTCAGTAAACACAATTACATTGCCCTATCTTTCATCTCTAATGAATCCACGCTAATTGATTAATCGGTGCTGTTGCTTCACTATGATAATCCTATATAAAGAGCAGTAGTAACACAACTAGCAATTACTGACACTGCACTGAGGATAGCATAATGTAGCACACTGGAGCAGCCATCCTAGGTGCGGAAGTGTTGAGGATTGCCCTTCTGGGCCTGGGGCCCTGTGCCTCCTGCTGCAGCCTCAGTGTGTACATTGCTCTGGGTGCCATTGTGGGACTGTCACCTGGAGTGTGTGTTCAAAATAAGTGCCTCTGAGGAGAGGTGGGCAATGTGGGCACCTCCATCTCTTCAAGGTTTTCATCTCTAGGTTGCTGACGTGACAGTCTTCTTAGCTTAAATACAGTTAAGAGAGTGACTTTGAATCAAGATAAAGAGTATTCTTACACTACTGTAGCATTTTTACTGACATTACAGTTTAATTTCCAAAACAGTGAGGTAAGTTCTCTGATCTTGGATAAAAGGTAACTTCATTGCTCTTAAACTGTGAGCAGTGCTGAGACAGGTGGGTGGAAGGTAATTGTTTGATTTTCCTCGTTGATGCAGAATCAACAAACAGTGCTGTGGGCTTCCACAACCAACCGAGCTTGTTTCAGGCAACGCCTTGTATGTCTGACTCAGGCAGAGTTAGCAGCAAAGTATTAAGCATGTCTTTTAGTGAAGTCCCTCTTCTAATTTTGAAAACTCACTGAGTGTTTGAGTTTTGGAAACTCTTGTTGTCCACTGTCACTTTATGTTGGTGGTGGTGAGGAAGCAGATTTTCATTTGGTTGTTCGACCCACCTTTCCTTCCCCTCACCTCTTTTCTCTAAACATCAAATGGGCAATGGCAGCATCATTAAGAGATGGTCTCCCAAATACCCATAATTTTTGTTTGGACTGAGGAAGACAGCTAAATTCAGTGAGGGTCTTTACTTGAAGGAATAAAGATGTGAACCTAACATGTCATTTGTTGATCTATCTTTTACCTGAGATGCATTCTTTATCAGCCTTTCAGATAATACTGATGGCATATTGGTGTGGATAAAGCAGAAAGTTTTGATTTGGTAAAGCAACTATGCTTGTAATTTTTTTTTAATGTATTTGCATTATTGTTTTTTCTAGGAGTTCAGGATTAGTAGTTTTATGTGGCGTAAATAGAACCTGAATTCTATTCTGGAAGGAAATGGTGATGTGGAATCACATACAAGACTGCCTAGAAAAGACTTAAATGTTCCCCAAGTAATGCTTTGATGAAGAAATTATCACAATGTATTGTATAGTGGTTGCTGAGGTTTTCTCATTTACTTTTAAAGAGGAGTGCAAGGAGTTCCTCTTTGCACAAAAGAGAAAGGATTCAAAATACAGGTTTATAGTAGTTAAATCTAAAAACGTTCTGTCAGTTAAGATCTTGGGAGGCTTGAAACAGTGTGTCAAGCTAGGGAGGATAATGCAATGTTCTCTTGGTCTGAGGAAAATTTGGTGGATTTTCTTGCTGAAATGTGAATTTCTTTCCCATTTTTTTATTTGCAGTATTAATTGCGCTGTGACAGTTTCCAACTAAGAGAAGGGATTAATGTGCATTTGTAGTGCTAATGACATGCACTTTTAAAATGATGTTTGTTGCCATGGGAATGCTCCTGAATAATTTGTATAGTAGCTCAAATGTCCAAAGGTTGTGCCCTTTCTTTGAATACAGATTCTGTCTCCTACTGGGTGATACAGAAGAAATCATAAGTTTTAGTTTGGAAACACCTTCTCTTCATTGCCTTGCATTGCTGATAGCACTGCTAAATGTTCCCTGTAAATAAAAGAAGAACCATAGATTTCTGTAGTAAATTTAGCAATTGTTTTTTAAAAATAAATAAAAAATTAAGAGGTAAATTAAGTATTTTAACATTACACTAGTAGAATCTGAGGGTATCTATGTGATCGCTAACAACTAGGGACAAGAGAGAGTTCCTGTGCTTTAGGTCAGCCAAAATCTTTCAGAATGTTTTTAGTATGGATGAGCTCAAATTAATAAACTTGCTGAGACAAAAATAATAATGTAGTTCAAGCATGCTGACCTGCTAATGCTGCTCTGTAGTTTCTAGTTGGCTTGCAGTGCAGGCAGAGGTCTTACTCAGGTCTTCAAAAGACCATGTAGATACACTCTACAGTAGAAACGGACAAAGAATACTTAATCTGTAAAACTGTCTGCCTGATTTAGCTGCTACTTGGTTGTATTAACATAGTTTTAGTAAGGAAAAACCTCTACATTGGCTTTAACTCTGTATGTACTGGTAAGTTGATTTCTGTCTGATATTGGACAGACCCTGGTGCATTCTCTTTGAAGAGAGTAGAGGTTCATTTTCTAAAACGTCGTAGACCCTACAGAATCCTAATACGTTTCAGGTGTGAAAAGCCCTGTAGAAGCATTCAGTAGCACATATTGAATGCCCACCCAAGCAAAAATGAAATATCATGATAAATGGGAAAGAGGGCTAATAAATACATAGTCTGTTGTAAAGGTTCCAGTGGTTATATGACTGGCTGCTTACCTTTGTCCTTTCAGTAGTTACTCCAGTTCTGACAGCTTCTGAATGTTGCAAACACCTGCCATATTACTTATGTTTCCAGCAGTTGATTTTTTTTCCACTCTGGAAAAAAATTTCTTTTACTTCAAGAATTGGTTCTTGGCCAGTAGTGGTGCTAAATCCAAATATTTATCAATATACTATCAATGCTTCTAAAAGCTGCTTTATGCTACTTTGGAAAATACGTTGCTCGCACCTCGCCCTGGAAATTCTTAAAATGTTGGGCTTAAGTCCAGACTTTTATGTGCAGGAAAACTGCTTCTGAAGACTTTAACTGTGGTGGTTCTCATTTTTCTTTTCCTGTGAGCCTTTCACTAGGGGAAATATTTATGTGGGCACTCTTGCTGCACCTCTTCCTTCCCTTCAGCCATGCAAAGCAACTGCCAGTAAAAGTGAGAACTCCACTGCTTTTACAGCTAGTGGACTTTACTTCTCAGTGTTAGAGATGTTTTCATCATCTGAGTACACTTAGAAGCTTTCATGACCAAAATTATGTGCAACAGTCATGATCTCCAGGCCTGAAGCTATCCTTGCTGCTCTTAAAAAGAGGACTTACTGTTCATTCAGGACTTGAAGAAATTGGGCATTGTAGTTTCAGGAGGCTCTTGGCTGCATTTTTAATGGTTAAGGCTGGAAACAAATGGGGACTATGGGGTTAGGGAGGACATTTTAGAGGTTAATTTTGGCAAGATGTATTTTTCATTGCAAAATCGAGTAGTTCCAGAAGAGCTGGTTGGGAGTTAAGAACAGTTGTTCTCTTGCTTTGGTTCATGCTGAGTCCTGTGCTCCCTGGGAGCTGTGTGTGATATATTTTGCTGAGATACAAAGCAGTGGCTTCAAGGTGTACTCACTGAATGTGGACCAGTGATTTACCAGGAGGGTAGAGGATGTTGCTTCCTGTGCTTAGTCCCACAAGGCTCTCTTCCCTCAGTTTCTAGGTGTGAGGGAGACCTGCTTACTATTTCTAGTTTGCCCTCACACTGTTTTGACAGTAGTGTTGACCATCGCTCTGGGGCATAAACAATCGTTTTGAAATGTCCGTGTGTTCTTATGATGTTCTTGTTCCACTTTTCATGACAATACCAAGTATATCACTTGAGCTCTGTTTATGGTACAGTTGCTCCTAATCTGCTCCAGTCTGAAGTCACACAGAGTAGGGGGACCTGCCAGCAAAAGTAAGGTGGTTTCAGTGAGTTGGAGTTAGCACTGAAGAACACTGGTAAGTATGCAGTCCACCAGTATAACTCAGCTGTGAGGATAACCCTCAGCTGAGAGTTGGTAGCAAACAATTCAGGGAAATAAATTTTAATCTACTCCAGACTGATTCCCAAGAGCATGTCTATCTATGCCCTTGGCTTAAAAAATCTTTTTAAGTGCCAAGATCAACTCACTACAACATTCAAGGCATCCACTGGTAGTTGAGAGGGGAAAATGTCACTGTTATGGTTCCTCAAACTGTCATGTAATTGCTGAAAGCCAAACTGCATTACGACTTGTCTTTGCATTGTGCTAATTAAGCATGAATACACTTGCATATCGTGTTAAAAATATCTGAAGATGTGCAGCTATTCTTATTTTGAAAAATATCTCTCAGCAGTTCAGTAGAATAGTTTTCAATTGACAACGCTGAAAGAAGTTGTATGATTCTTATTTTCATATTTGTTGCCTGCCTAAAAATCATCTTTAGCAAGTGATTAATTGCATTTGTAGATACAGCACAATTGCATCCATTATCCATTTCAAATGAATTTCATTCTGAATATTCAAGAAGATGATGTAGCTTACTCAATAAGTGCAAAGGAAGTATTGTAAGCTGTTTAAAAATACCATGTTTTGTGGAGGTAGAGTGCTTTTTCCTTCAACTTTAGTGGCTTTTTATTGGCCAGCTTTGTATTGGTTTCTGTGCTTGATAAACCAGTGATGGTTATAGTGTGGGCATGTTAGCAGGTTAGGAGCTTTTTGATATAGATAAATAGATTGTGGTAAGAAATACACTTGTTTAAGTGTGACAGCTTGCATGCCTGTTGATCAGAATTTCTTTTTGGGACAAGCTCTGCCATGTCCTCTAAGAGCACACTGAGCAACTAACTTAGTTTTCTATCATTGGTTCATTTTAAAAGGACCTGTTTGTTATTTCATTATGCTCAGAAGCAAAAAAAAAAATAAAAAAAAATGGGGAGGTGTTGTGTTAAAATTAATCTGGAAATTCTTGAGGCATATTTCACTGACTTTTGATACACCGAACCATCCTGCTTACAACTACATTTCAGGATGCTTTTTTGGTTGTAGGCAAGTAATTAGCTCGGTAATGAAAAGTTAGCTAAGCAGATGAAATGCAGATATTGACACTGAGTTTGTTTTCATCTCTAGTATTTGAGTGACCTTGGTTTCTGTGTGCCCTACTGAAAGCTGGTATTTCACAATGTGCAATGTTCAACCTGCAGAGCCTTTGATTTGAATGGTTTTCTCCAGTTAGAAGATCTTTTATTTCATAAAGTTGTCTTAAGAACAGTTTTTTGTTAATTTGAGAAAGCCTGGTGCCCTTGCTGCAAGCACAACAAGGTGCGGGGATGCCTGGCTGGCACCTCAGTGCTGCCAGAGCTTGTAGCAGCCCTGTGTCACATTCCTCAACATCAAACCCAGGTGTAGGACCCGGGTTCACCTAAGGTTATCACCAGGTAACTAGTACTTGGTTGTATCCTGATGGAATGAGAAAGAGTATTTACATTCCTTGAGCTAGATGGTCTCAGGGATCATCTCTGGGATGCAACGTCAGCTGTCATGTTTGTTGCTGTAACTAAAGGTAAACACCTTTAAGTTTTAGCACCTCCTAATAGGTTTGGGAATATTTATGAAAATGCTGATTTTTAAAGCTAAAAATAGTGTAATGGCTTTGTAAACTCATTCTGGCTGTCAGAAATGTTCACGTGATCCTGAAAGTGCTGCTAAAAATGTTCAGTTTTTAAATACAGTAATTGAAATTGTCTGTTGTGGGAGCAGTGTATGAGACATTTCCTGCATTTGTAAGCAAGCATCTCTGTCACTCCCCAGCTTCCTTGCAGCCACGGTTTGTGGGACTGACCTCCTGCTGGCCCTCCTGGAGGGAGGTGTGGGGTGTGCCCTGACCTGCCAGGTCTGCCTGCCCTCCCTTTGTGTCGACGGTGGCCAGCTATCGGCTGGCCCCAGTCCTACAGCAGCCTCACTTTTAACTTGGCCGTTAAAATAAAGTTTCAAATAAAAATGTTTTCCCTTGGGATGTGCCACACTTTGAGTGGTGACCATGTACAATTCTTATTAATAGATCTTATTTATTTCCTTCAAGTGTACGGTTAGCGTTTGATGACTGCTTTATGCTGCAAGAATACCCTGCACTCAGGATGTTCTCCAGTTGTTTACACAGAGTTACTCTTTCTCTGAACTTCCCATCTACTTCTGAGGTTTGTCTCATGCTGGTTATTGTTTAATAAGAAAAGAAATAGAAGAGGATGTATTTTTTTTTTTTTTGACTACATACCTTTTTTAAAAGTGATGTATCTGCAATTTTGTACTACCTCCAAACCTGCTGCTTGTCCTGAGAATACCAGTGGGAGTCTATCAGAGAGAATCAAGGTGATTAATGGCCCTTCTGTGGCTACTGGCTATTTCCAGAGATTGGCTGTGTTGGGCTGGGTGTTGTGGTGCACTCTTGGTTGGATATGCAAAATATTGCTGTAGGAGAACTGAAAGATTATGGAAAACTACACTGTAACCAGGGTAGAGCTGGGAAACTGCTGCTGTGCTGATATTTGAAAACGTGGAAATGCACAGTTCCTCAGTTGTGACAATAGCTGGAAAGTGAAGCAGTGGCCGAGCGCAGTGTGGACTGGTGGCTCTCAGCTCATTTTGCCCATCCCTTCTTCTGAAAGCAGTACTTTCTCCTCTCTGTCCAAAAGCGCCACTCTCTTCTGTTCTTGAAGCTGATAGGTTCCAACGAGTTCTGTAGTTTTTATATAAATGGAGCATTTTCAAAAATGAAATAAATAAACAGGGGAGCACTTTCATACAATCTAACTTCAGTCAGATGCACAACTGTTTCCAGCATATTTGCTGTTCAGGCTGATATCTGCCCACATTGACTGTTAAATTGGAACACAGTGCATGTCCACAGAGTAGAAGAAGTTACTGGTGTGTCTGGTTGCTCTTACTGCTATGCATACACATTCACCTAATTGAAGAGCTGTTATGTAATGAATACAAGAATTTTTCGAGCTATATAGTTGTTGGCAGAGAGCTATTATCTCATAGGATCTTGCTCTTCTGTTTCAGTTCTAATTTAAAAAACATGCTTTCTGCAGCACTAAGAAAAATTGCTTAATTAAAATTACACTTATGTAAATAAATAAAAAAAAACAATTCCACTGTTATTAGATGCATCTGCCTTCTTGCCTATTGTTTTTACTGCAGTATTTTGCATTTATTTCTATTTCCTAGCTGAAAACTGCAATTCTGTTATATTGCACAGGTAGCTGAATTTGAGTAAAGTTTTGGGAGTTGGTGTCGTTAATTCTGCTACTATTGAAAAAGTGACAACTGGTCTTTGTTAAACAGTGAAGATTGAGAATTAGTGTGTATTGGATCATTGTCTTCTAACAGTGCCTTTACTTGTGCATCACTGGCTTGCTATCTTTCAGCCGGTTGGGCAGGAGACGATTTGTTTAAATTTACTGTGGCTCTAATGAAATGCTGAAGTATGAAAGGAATTTGTCAATTTGTAGTAATTACTACGTGACTAATGTCATTCTCAGCTCTGTAATGAATCACTTCCATGACTCATGTTTCGTCAGTCATTTAAGACTTTAAATTTATTTGGCTATGTTTACCGATTTTAGCATGCAGTGATCTGTAATGTTTGAGCACTTACCTTCAAAGCAGGAGGCTATGACACTGAACACTCTCCATGGTATTTCTGAAGTCTGTAAACACTCTGGGGTCCAGCTTAGGAGTGGATAACTTCTCTTGTAGGAGCATTTACCCTTGAATGAATTTTAAAAAAGCTGTAGTTGAACTTATGGGCTCCAAATTCTGAATTCCTTGCTGAAGTTTTACCTTGCAGGTGTGGGGCTGTCAGGCACCTCACAACGCTGGACCATTTTTTCTGACACAGGAATGAACATGCCCTGAAACATTCCTGACATGTTTTTAAATCTGTCCTTGATAATCTCTTCTGGAGGTCTGATATCTCTAATACCTGTAACAACTTTTTTTTTCAGCTTCCAGGCACCTTTTGCTTCTGCTACCTTTAGCAGAAAAAAGCACAGTTGCCATCTTTGTGTGAGAACCTTTTGCTTATCTAGCAGTGTTACTGTGCACTTGCCAACGTTGTGCTGTGTGACTAAATAAATCTAATTCCAAGAATGACATTAGACTTGTTGATCAAAAATGGTCCCTTGTGGCTTAAAAACTGTGAATCAGTCAACAGAAACATGAGATGAGATCATGTTCTGCTATCTATATTTGTCACTACTGTGAAATCTCAGTTACCCGAAGAAGAGGGGAAGGAGGACACGTATGGATGTAACCTCACTACAGCAAAAAATAACAGTAACCCCAAAGCCAAAAAACAGAAAAGTAACGTAGCATACACAAACTTGAACAGACTGCAAGGGAAGCTTTAAATAGCAAAACTGTTCAGAGCCACTAACAGCAAGTTCTTGGTCATGCACTGAGCAGTGCTGTGTTGCAGCCAGTGTCTGGAAGAAAAAAAGGGGCAGGTTAATTCACCACCCAAAAATCTGCTCATGGCTTGGCTATTTCAGCCTTCCAAAATGAAGACCCTTTTGTAGCACCAGTGTTTTCTCTGCTTAGCTAAAAAAGGTTAGCTTTGGGAGCACTCTGGTTAATGGGAGTTGTCTCCTTCTGACATCTGTTGCTACCAACGCTCTTCCTTTGTTCAAAATGAAGTCAGCACATGAAAGCTGTGTGTCGGATTTCTGTTGCTAACTTGCTGCCTGAGGCTGAGTTCCTGATTTATGGGGTTAGTGTGGAATATGCTTGATACAACAAAAATTGCTCATTGACACATGGTTCCATTGTGTAGAGTTGATCTCCATTGGAAGAGATGGCATAGACTCAGTACACGTTTCTTCACATAGTTCTTTCATTGGTGACAGACGTTACTTTCAGTGAACTGTATTGGCTTTGCAGTGGAAGCCAAATCTGTTGGCTTGTGCTTTGATTAACATGTAAGAAGAATTATTGCCAGTTCGTAATAGGTTCAAAAACTCAGTGGTGGTGCGTGATCAAAAGAGGGGGGGGGGGGGGGGGGGGGGGGAGTGTGTGGAACCAGTTTGATTTATATTCCAAGAGTTTGCTTAGACTCATCATGGTTCTTTTCTAAAGCACAAAGCAGCCCCCTCACCCCTTCAGCTCTCTTGCTACTTATTAAGCTGAAAATAAGTTCCTCAAATCTTGGGGGAACTGAGAATAGCAAACCTGGAAAGCTGTCTTTATGGGTAGAGCCATCTTTTTGAGAAAAATTGGAAGTTTTAATATACATTGTAAAACTTTTGTTGAAAATTAAATTGCCTATCTAGTTGACTTTGTTCTTTGGAATTAATTTATAACATTGCTACTCTTTGCCTTGAGACAACTTGATATGGCGAGTATATACAGTGGAAACCTGTACTGCTGCAGCAACGAAAAAATGATGATTAACTTTTGGCTTTATCTAGTTAAGATCAAGCTTTGAATTGAATTCCCTTAGTGTGTTGACAGCTGAAGATTTATGTCTTCCAGCTATATTCCTGTTGCAGAGTTGGCAGAAGTGACCTCTCCAAAGAAGGTCTTTGTTACAGATTTTGCTCTGTTTACATTATTGCCGTGAAGGCTGAGATGATATACAGTACATTAAAGCTAATATATCACCTGCTGACAGTGGTCTTATCTCATTTGTACCTCTTTCCCTTTCCCAGCATGGAAAAAATGCAAACATAAAGAATCTAAGGATCACGAAAAAAAGTTAATAGTTTTAAAGAATGTTTGCATTAATGTTAGGTCCATGTGTGCACTGTATTTTTGTGTCTGGCCAAATGATTCCTTAATTTCTTCTTCTGTGAAGCTAATGTGAAAATGTCATTACCACAGTAACGCTGCAAAGGAACAGAAAGAGCGGCTTGAGGCTTAGGGAATCTATCTTGAGCAAGGAGGTGGCTCAGAGTTGAAAAGAATTCAGGATGGATTGGCAGTGAGGAAGCAGTACTGGGAGCTGCTCAACCTTTTTGGAACTTGTGATATCCTCAGCTCTTCAGCTTGAATTATTCCCTGTCCTGTAGACCTTTGGGTTCTCCACAGGTCTTTCAGTCTGTCCTCCCCTCTCTGTGTTGGCTATAGCATCATAAAGTATGGAGTGGCTTTTTGAAGAAGGGTGCCAAGCATCCCATAGCCTGCCCTGATTAAGTCCAGGTGGCTAGTTTCTTCCATCACTCTGTCTCTTTGTAGTGGATTAAGAGATTCTAAATCTCCCATTAGGTTGTATGAAGATAGAAGAAGGGAGAAAAGCTACTGATTATACTGGACCTTGACAGAAGATGTTATTCCTCTCTCTTCCCACAGACAGTGGGATGGGCCTTCAATTGTATTTAAACCATAACGTCAGTGAAAGTTTGGTGGGATGCTGGAGTGAGCAGTGGGACTGTTTCTCTGAGTGTTTTCTGTATACTCCGTAAATAATGGGCCTCTGAAATGTCTCAGAGTCTCAGTGAGGTGAACAAATAGTGGCTTGCTTTCTCTTTCAAGTACTGACTCAAACATATAAACAAAACCAGTGTTTTATATGCATATGCATGTGTTTAGTTTCAATTTGTGCTTTGAAATCTCTTGACAGGGTGCTTCCCAGGTATCTTTTGAGGATGGGGAGATGAACCTCGCTGGACCTACAGAACTGTTGTCATCTCAGAGGGCCCATCTTCCTGTAAGGTAGGAACATCTTCTGCAGCGCTGACTTGAGCATGCTTTATCTATATGCAAGACAAGACTGACTTCTCATTCCAACCACACCTGCACTGTGCTCATATTTAAAAGGCAGCTTCGGGGAGACCTCATTGCAGCCGTCCAGTACTTGAAGGGAGCGTATAAGCAGAAAGAAGAGTGACTTTTTACATGGTCTGATAGTGATAGGACAGGGAGGAACGGCTTTAAACTAAAAGAGGGGAAATGTAGGTCAGCTATAAGGGAAAATATTTCTTATTCAGAGAGTGGTGGGGCACTGGAACAGGTTGCCAGAGATGCTGTGGATGCCCCGTCTCTGGAGGCGTTTCAGGCTGTACCAAAAATATACCTTGCTATGCACTCTATGGGCCGGAGAGGAGGACGTTCAGATTTTTCAAAATACTGCTTTGCCTGCTGACATTAAGGGTGTTAGTAAGATTTTTTCAGCCTAAAACTTGTTAAATATATTCAAGTATTTGTAAGATATTCAAACGTCTAGAAACAGTGAACTTAGGAGTATTTCAGAGAACATTATTTAAAACAAAACAAAACAAAAACAAAAAACCAACCAAATGAACAAAAGAATGAAAACAAAAACAAACAAACAAAAACAACCACGTTGTCATTTCTGTGAAATTTACTGGAATTTCAAATATTAAAGAAAATAAATTTTAAAGCAGTGATTTTGTTTCTGTATAGCTTTTTCCTTAGAGAAGTGAAGAAGTGAAGAGTTATTTTTTAAACTGTTTTTACAGAAGTATTTTTTTAGTAGCAATTTTTTTATAAAGAAAAAATAATGAAACACTCACTAGAGGCTTTCTATCTGTCTTACAAGTATCTTAATTTGACTGAATTTAACTAATTATCTGTTTTAGAAGCTCTTATTAATAAAAGAATAAAAATTTACTTCCACAAAAATATATCTAACATCTTAACATCTAATTTGGCTCTTTTTACATTGTTCTTTATAGAAAAAAATAATTATAATTTTAATTTGTGGAGATGTCTGTCTTGTTATGTTTTGAAGGTTTTAGGGCCATGAAGGATTACCAAGTCATGATAGGGTAAACCTTTATTTAAATAAGTCGTGTTATGTTTAATGATGTTAATGAAACTAATATTTCAGCCTGAGGGTTGCTCCATGCTATGGAAGAAAAGAAAACCACTATTGTCCCCACTGCTTTCACCAGAAAGTATTCCTTCCTGTCATGGAGTTTGGTCATTATGACCTATAGCACTTAAAAAAAAAACAGCAGCTAATCACCTAAGAAAATTATCTGAGACTTCTCATCAGAACAAGAGTCTGTCTGTTCAAGGATACTGTGGTCAGTATCCCTTGTCTAACTGTAGCTAATAATGGGCATTTCAGAGGGAGGGAAAATGAAGAACATCACAATTAATATTTTATGATTGTGAAACCCAGTCAGCCGAAGTGAAAGGCTTCAGACCTGGATTGTTTTATAATTCTCCCTCAAGTAGGAAAACTGTTCAATTTGAAGAAAGTCAGTAAATTGCTTTAGGTAGATAAAATTAGAAAGTTTCACACGGAGTAAATGAAATGAGTGGCAGTATGGAGGCCTTCTAGTTCCTGTATGTAGAAGCTAATAGGAAGAAAGTTTCTTTGCCCAAATTCTCTATGAAACATTTCACTGTGGAAGTAGTGGGAAATTTTTCAGGACAGCATCCCCCAGGAGTCTGAAGAATTTAATGTGACCTTCTGAGAGCTGAACTTCACTGGAGGAGAGACTTGAAACATCATGTCATTGGCAATTTTTAGTGGAATATATAAAAACAGAAGTAATGGCAATCCTCTTGTAATTTCTGATGGTGGTTATTTTATTTTGTATTTGCTAGTAAAAATGCTCAGAATAAGAGTAGCTAAGCTAATACAATCAGTTCATAAAATATTCTATTTTTCCTTGTTTCCCATCATGTTCTGAACTAGGAAAAATATTTCAAGTAACAGTGGGGTCTCAGTACTCTACAGCCATCACAGAGAAATGTGTTGCAGCCCGTAACGTTCAGTCCTGTTGCACATTGTATATAGAAATACTGTTTCTGAAATCTTGTTTCTCTTTTCTTAATAAAAATGACTGTGTTAAGGAACAGGAAACATGAATCTGCTTGGAAGTGAATGTTTAGCTTAATAGCAGTGGATTAGCTGGAACTCTGAGAGTAATGCATGCATTGATAATTCATTACGTGTTTTCATTAAGTTCTATTTTACTATCTTGCCACTTTTCAGCAGAGGTCACGGTTAGTTCCTTGGTGTAAGCACTGTAGATACATAATTAAAGCGTAGAGGCAGTGTTTTTTCCTTCTCTTTTTTTTTTTTTTTTAACCACTTTCTGTGTCTTGCAGTATTCTAACAACACAAGTGCAACAACTTTAAAAAAAAAAAAAAGACAAAAACCTGGTGCCTGCAGGCTGTCTGGTTTGCCTCTAAATTTTTAGATAGCTGATGTTGTGAGAATTAACACATTTTGGATACAAAATGATGATTGGTTGCCACTTCAAACCTGAAACTGGAAGATTACAGCATTACTTCATAGTAAATATTTTAATTTTTTGCTAGTTTGTTTATTTCTGTGTAGAATGGAGCAACTGAAAGGTACCTCTCTTAGAGGCAAGTGGGCAACTTCCTTGGCTGTGCTGGGAAAGCTCTTTCCTGACTCTGCACATTGAGTGGCTTTTTCCTCTCCTTGCGGAGTGCTCTCCACCACTGCTTGGATATTGCTTAGATTTTTGTCTATCCTTGATTGACTTCACACTAGCATCTCCAGCTCCAGTTTCTTCTTTACCATTACCAAGTAATTTTCATCAGAACTTCTAGCATCTGGTTTAAAAGGGGGAAGGAAAGATGAAAAAGGAGTCTGAAGTGGGAGGAGAATGTGCATTCAGATGGCTTAGTTTGGCTGGCTTCTCTGAAAGGATGGGTACAGATACTTAATTACTCAGTAACTGCATCTGTGACCTCTCTGCATCTGAGTGGTATTTCTCTTGCCTTTTACTTGGCTCTGGTCAATAAAAATGCCACAAAGCATCATAGGAATATCAGCTGTGCTCCTCTGTTTGCAGGGGGCACGCTGACATCCTGCACTAAGAATTACTATTTTTTGAATATGGCAGCTTATTAACTGCAACTTTTCTTAAAAGTGTATGAGGAATTGAGTAGTATATTCAAAGCTTCTTTCTTTGTCATCATGCATCTGAGTTGACTAGTTCAATGCAGATGCTGCATAGGGTTAAAATGGCAGAAGAATATGTCATTGGAATGTTAACTGCTTATGACTTGCACATGCTGACAAGTTTTGCCCCATGTTGAAACAACTTTTTTCCAAGGTGCTCCCTTCTATGTGTTGCAAAGCAGCTAATCTGTTGTAGGTTGTATCTACTGCATTCTGTGAGAGAAATCCTACGAAGATCCTCCCAGCACTGGTAATTTGGGAAGGTCAAAGCGAACAAAATTCTAGTTCAAAATTTTTACTTGTGGAACGAGGTCCCTTTTAAGCACCTGTGCTTTTGGGGTTGAGATCAATTCTTCACTATTATTGGATAGTTTGTAGAGGAGCCTTCAGCTAATGAAGTTTTCCCATTGTGTATGACAAATTGATAACACCTGGTGTTGTGTTCAGGAGAGAGCTGTAATATTTGACAGCAAGGTCACTATCAATGTGAACATCAGACTGACTGGACGCTGAATATGCAGCACTCCATTTACGTTTGTTTTCCATGCTCAAAATGGACCATTGTGCATGCTCACTGCACTCACACGCATGCACATACATCCTCTATATCTTCTCAAACTGTGCTCATCAACATTTTTAATAA
Source organism: Numida meleagris (assembly GCF_002078875.1). Lineage (NCBI taxonomy): Eukaryota > Metazoa > Chordata > Aves > Galliformes > Numididae > Numida > Numida meleagris. The sequence continues at coordinate 46,846,627 of NC_034413.1, read as the reverse complement.
CATACATGGCTAATCTTCCTGCCAAATGTGATAGACTGTAAAGAATCCGGCAGAAATCAATAAGCATCAAGCACTGGAGAGTTTATGTAGTAAACAATTGTGGCTTCTTTAGGCTTAAAATCAATAGTGCAGCGCTGGCTGTGGCCTTGGACTCAGCCAGAAGCACCGCTGGGCAGGGGCGGTCTCCTTGCTGAGACCAGAGGCAGGGTCAGTTCACCAGCATGCATTTGCAGAAGCTGCAGTATTTTCTGGAGCAGTATCTCTGCTCCCTGGAATGTGCAGAAGATGCCACACTGCGTGCCTCGCTAACCTGTGAGCTGGTGCTGCTGCCCTCATCCCAAGCCAGCAACTGGGCTCCAGGATACTGACATCTGTTAGGTCAGAGCTGCATTTTTATTTATTGTAAAATGCATTTAGGATGGATAGAGGTGATTGGAAATAGGAGAAGGTCACAAGAATGTAACTAACTTTTGTAAGTTACCTTTTCCTTTTTGGGGATTAGGTTGTTTTTTAAATGTATTGAATATTGCAGTAAATCCATAAATTACTCTCTTTTATCAATACTGCAGCTCCAACCAAAACCATGGTTTTGCTGTTCTGCGTTCTCTCCCACCACCTGCTTTCGGTTTTTTAACATGACTCTTGAACTCAGAGATCCAGCACCTTGGGGTCCTTAGTGCCTGTGGACTTCGGGAGTTGGTACCCTTAGGCTTAAAGCTCAAGCTCATCCTACTCAGCACTTCACTAACACCTCCTCTTACTCCCCAGTTCTCTCGCTAGTGTAGTTTAAACTGTAAGCCAGCATGGTCAGCATGCTGTAGAATAAAGCTGTTCTCATGGGCAGATGAAACCAGCTGGAAGATGGTCAGCAGGAGAGGATGAGGTCTGATTTTTCCAAGTCTTTAATCTTTGAAGTTCTGAACCAAGAAAGCCCAATCCCAGATAACCTGCTTTATTTTTTTTTTTAAACTCTCAGGCTTTTGTAGGTATATAAAAACAGTATGTCTTCAAAGATCTATTCATGTTGTTGTAAAGTTTTGTTTTCAGGTGTAAATAGGAATTACACTTGGGAATGAAAAGTATTTCAGAGTCACAATTTTTTTTTCCTTTACAAACATAAAGCACTTCTTTTGTATTTGTGTATAATGTGCTCTTGTTCTGGATATTTAGCACTTTAGTGCATAACTTCTAGGATGTGTCACTGTTTTAAAAGTCACACACAATCTACCTGCAGGCTACTTGTTTTCAGAAGGAACCCCATTCTTCATACTGAATAGATTTTGTTAGATTTAAAAATAAACTTGTATGTTGTCTTTGGCTTTGAGCTGACTTTTAACTGTAAGTGCACTGATGTGAGATGACAGGTAACATGTCTGTCATAATCGCCCTCAGAAAATTCCTGCTGTATTTTACCACTGCTTAGGAAGATGACATCCCGAGAGTCCTTGAGCAACACAGGGTTATCTGGGGACAGCCATAATTTATTTAAAATCTTTCCAGTACAAATGAAAACCAGTTCACTATTGTTGATTATTTTCTGGGCCCAGAGGACTTGTTGCTTAATTCCCTTGAATGTTGTGATTCTGTACAAGTTCAAAAGATAATACAGGTAGCATTTTAATTGTGTATGTATATATTTGTCTGTTAAGAGAATTGGTGGAAGTAGAAGATTAAACAGGAAGAATAGTTAACTTCCTACGTGTGTGGTTTTGGGAATCATCCTGAGTAGACTCTAGCTTTTCTGAACAGTTTCACTAGAAAAAAAAATTTAGTGAAACCAAACCAAAAGAACCTCACAGGAAGGTTTTGTCAGGATTTCCCTGCTTCGTTCATAATGAGAAGGGAATATGGGAAAGAAAAAATGAGCAGGTAGCAATGCACGTTGATAATGCCTGCGTTACAGTAATGTTAAAGTCTCTTGTTTTGAGATCGGTGGTGGTTTGTTGTTCAGGATGTGTACGTTTCATTTTTAGGAAGTACAAATTCATTCCAGTCAGACTTCTTGGGAGAAAAAATTGCAAAAAAACCATGAAACCGTAGAATTTTATTTTCCATATTTAGCTAAGCAAGAAAAGAATTATTGTACCAAGGGCAAGTTGCTTGTGATTACTCACCATACAACTGGAAAAGGGCTTTTAAAATAAAAATATTGTGTTATTAGAAAGCAGTGGCAGAATTTGTATAAGACCACTTGCAGTTATTATCCTTCTTCTTGAGAGGTGTACATTGTACTGGGTGTTTTTATGTAGCTACCTGGCATAGCTAGGTAGTCACTTTCAGGGTGGTAGGACACGGCACCCTTGTAATTGTGCATTTCTGCCCATTCCTGTGTTGAATCCAAGGACCGTGGGTCAGTGAGATCTGTCACCTGATCCCTGCAGAAAGTGTCAAGACTGACTTCAACTCAGGACAGTACATGAAGTGGTCATTTGGTTCAGTGTTTACAGAACAGTGAAAACTATAGAACTTGCATGCAGACGTAGACAGAGCTTTTTATAACTTGAATGGATCAGAGTATTCCTAATGTGAAGGGAAATACCCAGTAGCTGTCCCCTAATTCTGAATGTCGGTGGAGTTCAGTATGGTTCAGGGGGAGGGAGGTGTTTCAGAAAATGTAGACTAACACTGAAGGTAGGAATTCCGTACTGGTATGTAGGACTTGCCCCCTTCTGATCTTTTTTGATGTTCTAGCCAATTCAAGTACCTTCCTTTTCAAATTATGATCACCCAGAATAGAACTAAGGTCCCTGCAAGGCTAGTGGGATGAAATACTCAATAGGAAAGGAAATAGCACCAAGCCATGAACAGCTAAAAAAAAAATTGTCAGAGATAATACAGAGGTTATTGATAATGGTGCTTGAAGAAGGAAACTTCCTGAAAAAAATGAGCTGAGTTGCAATTCTGATTATAGTTATAGTGATTAACAAAATCTATTCAGTATGAAGAATGTTTTTTTTGTATGTCAGTGAAGCTGTATGCAGTGGAAGGCAGAAAGCAAAATACTTGTAATTCAATTAACTGGCTTACTTGTTTTATGTCTTTGAAGTGTGATTTTCCTGTTTATAATGTGTCCTCATGGAGAAATTGACTGAAGAGTCTCAAAAGAAACTTAAGTTTAAAAAGTTGCTTTTCTCTACAACATGTTGAGTAACCTTTATTTTTAAATAGAATGAAGATTCTTCAGACTTCAAAGCTTATTCTTACATAGTCTAGTTAATTTTCTAAGGGTTCTATTAAGAAGACATGTAGTATTTGATGACATTTCCTATCAGGGTACCCAACTCCTAAACTAAAGAAAAATTGAAGAAATTCTTAGCTGTTTTGAAAGTCATCAGATATTCTCTATAATAGTGAGTTCTGAGTCCAATATTGTTTTTATACTTTCACTGATTTGATCAAATCATTTGTTTTTAGGGTAGAATATGTTTTTAAAGTAGAAAATTCTGTGAAGAAGCAAATGAGGTGTGTTTCTTTGTGCTCTTTTTTAGTGAAATGACCAAAACAGTGGAGATTTCTGGGGAAGGTGGACCCTTGGGAATACACGTAGTGCCCTTTTTTTCATCTTTGAGTGGAAGGTAAGATATTGTCTGCATTGCTCAGAAAGTGTATTAATGAAAGAATTTCAGTTGCAGTTCTCTTTAACTACCTACTAACCACAAAGAAGAACAAACGATTAAAAAAAAAATTAAAAATGATAATTGAGTCTATGGACCCTGTCTTCCCTTACCAAAATGCTTGCTAGTCTCTTACAAGTGAGACAATTCAATTTCACTTGTCCTTTCAGTTGCCTCTGGTTTTCTTCTCTGAATGGTAAACTAGACTGTAGAAAAAACAAATGCTAAGATGTCAGAGTTGGCATAATTTTCTGTGTATTTATTTATTTTTTAATTTTAAGATTTTTTGATTCAATTGGAGTTCTCTGCATAGGCCCTTCCTTAGTGACTTCTCAGACAAGAAAATAAATAAATTCTTATTTTTTTTTCAAGCCACCTTTCAGATTTGGTTGTATAGCATTTATAGAATGTGTACTATAACCGTGAACTTTTCTTTGTCACAATACAACTACGTTAATTATAAATGATTTAACATATTCTCTTGAGATCACAAAAGCCTATTATAGCAGCATGCTCATATTGATGTACTGTAGTTAAGACTGTGTCAGCATTTTTATTATAACTGTTTTCCGAGCTATGTAACTGGAATGTCACGAATAAATAAATAAATAAATAAATAAACCTGACTAAATCTGGGATGAAAGAGAGGCTTAGCCAGGGAGTTAATTTGACACTGGCAGTCCTGAACAAGAGATGGGAAATTGCCAGGGCCATAAATGACACCATTTTATAGTAATGTGACTGCCTGTAACACAAAGCCAGTTATTACTAAAGTAAAAATTTTCTAATCCTTAAATGTTTCTTTAGTTGTCAGCTTTCATGTAGGACAGAGAATGTGAAGGATTAAATTGCCTTGTAAAAATTTGTGCCCCTAAATGCTTTCTCAGCACCATCCCAGGTTGTTAGTGAGTCCAAATTCATTCAAAATATTTATTTGCCGAAGGGGAAAGTAGACAACCACCTGCTGCTGGAAAAATTTTGTCACAGTTGCAAGAACAAAGTTGCTCTTCCGTGGGGACAGAAGGAAGTTTGAGCTGTGTCCTTGGCTTTGAGGCTGCCTGCTTGTCTTGAGCAAGGTGCTGGTGTTCGTGACCCATCATGAAATGCAGACAATAGTTCCTTGGATTAAGCACACCTTGAATGTTGTATTATGTACACTATATTTCAAGATTCTTAGTAGAAAATGTGATAAAATTATATGCTGTTAAAATCAGTAATTTTTGTAAGCGTACTAGAGTTCCATGTTGAAGTCTTGGTGTTTTGGGTGCAGCTTTTAAAGACCTCCACAATGAAAAAGTGGAGTTCTTTTGTCTACATTGTGTGCGTGTTATTATGTCATTATTTACAGACATTTTGGGGGATCTCTCAGAACAAGAGTTTTGTTCTTTTGTTTTGACAGATGACCTACTTGTTTAGACAGTTGTCTTGAAATTGTAACAACCCTTGGCAGAACCATACCGATAACTTTGTAAGAGTGCTAGGGTAACTTGAATCACCTACCCCTTTTATTTAATCAGGCATTAGACTAGTGCATAAATTTTAACTCATGAAAGATGAGAAAGTACAGAGCATCTTTTATTTCGGTTAACGACGAGGTGCAATTTATGGGGGCATGTCAACCATGACTAACTTGGTCTGGTATTTCAGTTGTAAACAGTTATCTACTAATAAGGTAATGCTGACTTTAGACCTAGTATGCTGCGGAGCAAAACTTTTCTATGTGTAGTTAAATATCTTATTAATTTATGAACTCTTGTATAGGAATTAGAAAACTAGTGGAAATATTTTCCCCCTTTCTTCTGCACTTAGATATCATTAAGAAAGAAAATTAAAGTTTAATAGTGCATTAAAACAATACTAAAATTGAGACTGTATGACATAGGTAATGGAGTAATGAATTTAAGCTGCCTTAGCATATGTAACTCAAGCCACTCGTTCAGATTCCGCAGTGCACACACAATAGGTTTCAGACAAGTGGGAAAGCCTATAGTGTTACACGGATGCAGCATCTAGGCACAATAGGATTAGTGAAGATCACAGCAACCGACTTAATTTGTAAGGTCTTTAATTTCCCTGCTTCTTTTGGTTTCTATCTTAACACAGATGTATTGAATTATTTGTTGGCATTTAGTTTTTTGATTGCAGCTCGTTGGATGTTTGTCATCGGTAGGGCTATGGCTCTTCACCACCACTTGCCCTTTGAATCCTTTATTGAAGAGTATAACACAGGCTACAAGAGAACCTTGATGTGTTGGGACTTTCATTTCTGTTAGATCTTTAAAAACATTCTGTTCAGTTGGAACCAAGTTTACATTTAAAGTATGTTGCTTTAGACATAAATATCAATTTTAAAATCTTACTGGATCTAACATCAGATGCACAATTAATATTATGTCATTTGAAATAGCTTGCTGTGAATCTGTTGAATAGAATTGAATACGAGACAGTTATGAATCTGAGAAAAAATACAAGACTTCTGTTTTGTGATGTGAGTGCTGGCAAAGTTGGAAATTGCACATCAGTTTTTTTATGCAGTATAACCAATAGAAAATGGCCTCTACAGAATATCTGTCTGTGCTGATATAGCGTGGCAATTTAGTGGATAAAACTGGATGATAAAAGATCTTCGTGAACATGCAGTTGTTGGGTTACTGGGACATCATACTAGTATCATTTGATATATCTACGTTGAGTTGTGTTTGCAATACAGAGATGCTCCAGGTAGATCAAGAATAGTTCAGCCCTGCCAGATGTTAGCCCTGCTGCAGTCTTACTCCAGCTGTGCTTCTTCACTTAACACATCCGTGGTACTCTTCAGTTTTCAATTTGTGAGTAACATGGTAAAAAGCAAACAAACAAACAAGCTTAGGTTTTGATCTGCAAGATACATAAATGGTTTTGCTGTCATGTATCAAAATAGCGGGCTTTGGGAACTGAAAAGTTTTGGAGACTTTCCAAACATAGCAACTTTGGTTATTTTTGTCTTATCCTCATGCCAGTTTAGCTTGCTGAAGTCTAGTTAGAACATTAAATTTTAAACTGTGCTTTTCTTTGGAGCAATTTAATCTTTGTGACCAACCTCTATTTCATAAAGTACGTACAACTTTTTATCTAGATCGAGGGCATTTCTTCCATATATCCGAGTATGACTTACAGGATTTAATGGTTTTTGAAGTTCTAGCATGTAGGATAGCATTAATGTCCAGCAATTTTTATTGGTGCTTCTTACAACCCCCTGTTAATTGAAGCGAGAATGGAAAATCCTTTGCTTTAGGTTAAGCAGTTCATTATGGTCTTCACTATCTCAAGTCATATAAAGTTTAATATGTATATTTGATTGCTATAAATTAGTTTCAGCAGAATAAGGATAGTTTTAACTTTTTTTTTCCCTCCATCTAGGATGCTGGGACTTTTTATCCGTGGTGTTGAAGAAAATAGTAGATCTAGGCGTGATGGGCTCTTCCATGAAAATGAATGCATTGTGAGGATCAACCATGTGGACCTTATAGATAAAACATTTGCGCAGTGAGTGCTGTTTTACTGATATTTTTAACTAACAAGGATTTTAAACAATGCTGAGTTTATTGAAATATTCATGCAAATTGATAAATATTTATTTTGGATAAGATGACTGTAAAATTACTGTTTGGCAGAAACTTTGTGATTTTCTTTCTGAAACCTCAAAAAAAGGTATAGAATGAGGGCAAGAATTTTCTTGTAGCCTTAGTGAACCTATTCTGCTTAGTTAATTTAAATGACTTCGTGTTGTTTTTTTAAAGTTATCTTCACTTTCTAATTCTTCTTTTTTTTTTTTTTTTGCATATTTTCTTTGTAATTAGTTCCTCTTAAGAACTTCATAATGAATCAGCTTTGCAAAATATCTTTTGATGTTCTTTTGCAAAGGAGATGAGATTTTTCTGGTGCTGTAGCTTTTTTAGCATTTAGGTTTTTAGGAATACTAGTACTGTCAAACTATGATTAGTTGAGGTATATGGTTAAGTCTCACCTGTTATGACTTTTATTAAAAATCTGTTGACATCTACTATTCATCTCAAGTTACTTTAAGTTACAGGTTGCTTTGATTGGCTATGAATTGGTGACATTGTTGCAAGAAAGAATAGCCTCTCAAATTTCAGATATTTGCTGTAGTAATTACATAGTAATTTGTTTTTATCTTCTAATCTGTATGTTTAGACAGCTGAGTGTTTGTTTACGATATAACAAAAACCTATGGAGATCTCAAGGGAGTTGAGGCTAAACTTTCTGAACAGTAAGCCAAACATTCAAGGTATCTAGACTAAAATCAAATACGTAATTTCATTTTTAGGGATAAATATTTGCCAAATAGGCTTTGATAAAACCAACATAGTTAGTAGTAGGTATTAACATGTTTCTGTGGCTGTGCTTTTTTCCTCCTTGACAGGTTTTCCAGATAACTGCTTTCGGAATGATTGGTGGTAAAAACATCCTGATGTAATACTGCACATGCTATTCTCTTACAGCCACGATGGAGAATTCCTGCATAAGTAACTAAGATTACCAGAATTTAAATGTGAAGATAAGATTGCTTCACCTGTGCAGTTTTGTAATGAAGATGTGTACTTCTCAAATGAGTCTGCCTGGACAAAATCTCTTTCCAAAATTGCATATTTGTTTACATACTGGTCTCCTTTGTACTCTCTTCAGAATTTAACTAATTTTCCAAAGACGTTCAAAGCATAAGAGATGTACGTGGGTCTGAGGACTCTGTGTTTTTTTCTGTAGGGTTACTCTATTTTGGAACACTTATAAATAATTCAGCAAAACTTCCAATTCTCTGCCAGGTTCTCCTTCAAATTGTGAAATGCAGGACACTTTTTCTCCAAGTTTGTGAAAGACTGTGGGAGTTGGAAGGGAGAAACCAGTTATCTTAGACAGTCTTTATCATCAGGAGAGCAGAAGGGACTAAAAGTCCAATCAGTCACCCTCCTGAGGAGCTATATATTATAATCAAAGGTAGTGTGGTTGCAGTGGTTTTGGATCAGAGAAAAAAATTGTGGGTAATGAGGATTCTGCATCCACACTATATTCATTTGAGGGCTGAAGAGACTTTGGACAAGCTCTAGCCTCTAGGTCCCATGGCCTACTGTACTCCTTCCAGAACTGCCTTCCGCATCCTCTCTTGTTTCTGATTGCTGAGAATGACTGGAGAAAGCACCGTTCCAGGCTGAAATTAATCCCATGTATATGCCTTTTGGTTTTTATCTGGCACAGTACAATTGATATTGTAGAAGAAGTCCAAGTTGCAGCAATTCCAGTGACTGTGAAGTAGTATTGTCCTGATGACTACTGACCTAGAAACACTCATCAGATTCTCCTTTGAGAAGAAAATCTGTTTGCTAGTTTCAAATTGTCAGTTCTTCATAATCTTTGTAAAAACTGCTTTAACACTTGAAAGAGTTTGTTACATACTGTCTCATTCCATTTTCAGCAGTGGCTTTATAGTATTGCTCCTGATGATTGCTTCTTCTACAGCTGTAATAGCAACAACCTACTTTCTATATTCCCATGTTTATAATATTTATGTGTATTAGAACTACTGGTCTGCTTTTTCATTTGCTGTTAATCTATTCGATTACATTCTGTTGTGTTGTAGAGCTTCTAGCACCTCTTCTAATTGACTCCCTTATTTCTTTAAAGTGTGTGTTTGGGGTCTCCAGAAATGTAAATTTATCCATCCATTATTCTTTCGCTTTGAAGTGCAGCTAGTTATTTTGCCCCTGAAGACTGCATTTAGACTTTCCCAAAGGATGGCTTGTGTTATTTCCACTATTTTTTGTTTGTAGGAGATCTTATATTTTCTCTTTCATATATTTAAAATATTCATCCACTGGAACTGAGTTATTAAATTACTTTCTAACATGTGGCCAAGCATATACTTGCAAGGATGAAAATGAGGACCAAGAGAAACCCAGTTAAAGACTTCACATCCTTATGCTGTGAGCTTAAAATCAGGATAAGGCCTGTCCTTGAAAACCTGTAATCGTTGCAGATGCAGGGGGTAGTGCAGTTACAGTTTTGCTGAAATCTAACTCTCAAGAGTGAAGCTGGAAGAATACCTTCCCACAACATTCTTCCTGCCACCTTTCTCCTCCATGTTTGATGTTTCTCTTCAGGCATTGTATCCTGTCAGTGAATACAATTGTTCTGACTATTGTTTCATGTACATTTGGTATAGCCAAGGCTTTTCTATCTTGCAGCCGTAATGATTGTTGAGATTTCACTATGACGTCTGTGTCTTCATTTTCCCAAAAACAAAATCCCCTCAAAACAGATTTTTTTCTTTCCCAAAATGTGCTTCAGCTACTATTAATATTTGCATTTGAGTTGTCTTCTGCAGTGTGGAAAGGCTTTCAGTCCACTTCAGTTGAACCCTTAGAAAATGGGAAAGGAAAGCATAGAAAGAAGTCTCCTTTGCTCCTTCAGAATCCAAGGTTCACAGAATGTCTTGATCAATGGAGACTATGGGTTGTTCAAAATTCAGGGAAGACAGTGTATGAGCAGTTGTTTTGGCCAGGCTGTGTCTTAATTGCCTTGCAATAAATGAGGAGTCCAAACATTGTGCTGTTACCATACATCAGGTCAAGAGGAGCAGTTTTATGAAATGCTTTAGCACAATTTCTACTCCTATACTTAAGCGCATCTATAAAGACACTGATTAAGTCCAAGTATCCACATTTACAAGGAGTTACTGCTTGAAAGGTGTGAGTTATATCTACTTACTCATTTATGTAGAAACACACAAACAATGACCCCTTTTGCAGTCATCATGTTTCTTCAGATATCTGTATATCGCATGCCCTGATTGTTTTTGTTGCACCATTTACAGACACCATGTTTCTTGTGGACATGTCCATGTTTTCCATAGCCCCATTTTTTTTTTTGCTGTGGAAGCAGACAGCAGTTGTGTAAGGGGTGATGGAGGAATTTGGGGGGCAGTTAGGTTCTAGTAGAATAACTGGAGTCTTGAGCTTCGTTAGGATATATGTATTCACCAGAGCAATTGGTTGTAAGTGACCTTTGTGGCTGTGGGCCATCAAGCATGTAACAAACTTTTGATGAGTTTTTGCAACCAGAACTTCACTGCCTGATGTTCTGCATGGACAGCTGCATTACTTTATACTCTGATATGTTTTCATAGCGTTATAGGGATCCTGACAGATGTGATATTCCTACTTGAAATTTAAGGAAATGTTATGGTATAGAAATCTTATTTCATGCTTACTTTTTAGAAAAGAGATTGTGCAGATGTGAAGGTAATGTTATTTGCCCACATTTAAGATACATTTTTGTCTTCTTCTCTGTAAACAACCTCAAACAGTGCCCATATTTTCTGGTTTGTTATGTGAATTTTCATATCTTTCTTTTAAAGGGCTCAGGACATCTTCCGTCAGGCAATGAAATTTCAAAGTGTCATCTTGGAAGTCCTTCCTCCTTATAATCGAGAACAATACGAAAAGTCTGCTATTGCTCCCCTTTGTTTTCTGCATAATGATGACGAAGTTCCCAAAACAAAGATTCCACCTCCTGTTCATCCAAAGCCTACTCTGAAAACAATTAATCTTTCTGGAGCAAGCAGCTTGGATGCTGGTGTACAGGCAACACTACAACAAGCTAAGAGTCCCAACCTCCCACGTCTGGGTAGAAAACCATCTTCGCCCTCATTGTCTCCCCTTATGGGCTTTGGCAATAAAAAAAATGCAAAGAAAATAAAGATAGACTTGAAAAAAGGTAAATCTTTGGAGATTTTTTTTTTCTGTAGTATTGATACTTTTGAATGAACTAGTTAAAGCTACTAGCTTTTAACTGAACTAAGGACATTGAATGTACAAGCAAGTTATTTTTGGTTTAAAAGTTCCAAAATTTCCAAAAGGTAGAAGAATGTGAACAGTAGTGTTCTCAACAGTCAGCTTTCCTGTAAGTTTTGGAAGTGTTATCTCAACTGACTCATCTTAAACCATCTCAGTTTACCGGTTCCTTGGTTATGTGGAACATGTGACATGAAGAAGCAGTTCAGTTTTTTCCCGATACAGGAGTTTGAACTTTCTGCTACTGATGCTTATTATTTTTTATTCATATCTGCTGACTGACTTGTAATTAGGATATCTTTAAAAGGTATTTAAAAAATACTCTGCTCTGGTAAAAGGTATTTTAAAAATACCTTCTTAAAATTTAAAAGGTTAAATTTAAATTAAATTTTTAAAATGTAAAAGGTATTTAAAAAATACTCTGCTCTGTTTCATGCTGACCACAAATTTTGTCTTTCTCTTTTTTATTTTCTTCAAACTGTATCTTTTCATCTGTATTTTTCTTGCTGTCAGTACCCCACTTTTTCTGTGTATATTCTTAATTGCTACTCCATGCAGATGTCTGTCTCTGCATGGAACAGCAAGTTTATGCCCATGCAGTAAAGTGTGCTTAAGCAGATCCCAATTAGCATTTACATTTTCTGTTTAATTTCTGTCTCTGATTTGTCTGAGAGTTAAATTTGATGCTAGAAGTGACCTTTTTAAAAACTGTCTGTAACTTTATTCTTTTAACACATAATGAATGTAATCAAGCTGTCTTTTCTTAATTTTTGTTATTTCTTAAATCACTCATATTTTCTTCTGAACTCTTTAGCTTTATGTTAACGAAACTTACTTCAGAATTTTTACCATTTTAGATATAATGTTTTTGATTTTGGAATTATAATTTATATTTTTAGAAATGATAGGAATGCGATACTGACATGTCTGAAAACCAGCCTACATGGGCAGCAAATGTGCTCAATGAAAAAAAGATCATTCTGGACACCACTATTCTTGAGTGATTTTGGTGACCTATAAACAATAATTCTTAATATTGATTTTACTGTCTAATTATTTATTCAAATATTTATCTATTAACACTCAAGGTTGTTTATTTCCAAGTAAACAATGCCTTCATTAATGGCAGCTTTAGAACACTTGAATTTTCTTAACAAAATACAGTCATGTATGTTATGCATGCAAATCACATGACATTTTCCCATTTTCACTAACTTTCAGTAAAACCTGCTAAATTATATTTGTGCTTGTAAGTAAGCAATTCTGGTTGCTCTGATTTGTTGCAGTGGCTATTGACATTAATGTGCAGGGTGATGATAAAACCAGTTACAGAAAAGGTATGCTGTTTAAAATGACAGTTCTGGTTTGTCTTGTATTATTGTGGGTTATCTAAAAGCGTTTCCATCTGTATAGTTGTTGCCAGAGGATTTAAGCATGTGTGTTCTGACATTAATATAATTCTTCTCCAGATTGTGCAGAAAATATGTTCATGTTTACAGCTTTTTGTTTCCTTTTCTTTTTTTTAAGAGCTAACCCAAATGAGTGTCTGTGGTACGTTAGTGACATTGATTACTTATTTCAGTGATCATCATTTACTTGTTAAAACTTATGCTGGGAATTCTTTGTCTGACCTCCTAGGTCCTGAAGGACTTGGCTTCACTGTGGTTACCAGGGACTCTTCAGTACATGGTCCTGGTCCTATTTTTGTTAAGAATATTTTACCAAAAGGTGCAGCGGTAAAAGATGGTCGTTTGCAGTCAGGCGACAGGATCCTGGAGGTTAGGATAAACATTCATTTTATTTGCATTGATTAATCTTGATCTCTGGTTTTAACATACATGCTGTATTTCCTGTATGTACTACTGATGTATATAATCAAAATGTTTGACCTTGGTAAAATGCATCATGGCTTTTGTCCTGTTTGTCAACAAGTTTTTTACGATTTTGAAAAAGTTGATGCATACAGGGGTCCATGGAACAGTAGAACAAGGGAGATCTAACACACAGGTTCTTCAAGCATGAAAATATATCAGTTTAGAATAAAAGCTTGTATGGCCTCTTCAGCCATGTCCAAAAATCTGATTAATATTGAGGTTGTTAAGTACTCATTTTAAGGCAATTTTGCTCAAATTGGTCTTTTTAAAATTTTCAGATAGATTGTGACTTACAATTTCATTATCTAATGGGTTATTTCTACTTAGTAACCTCAAAAAGCTCTTAAAGTAAACAGTTTTAATAATACTTAGGTCTTGTTTTTGTACTTTTCATCTTCAAAGTGCTTTAGAAACTAATTAAGCCTCACAAACCCCCTGCAAGGTGGGTAAGTACTGCAGACCTGCTTTAGCAGATGGTAAAAATGAGAAAAAAAAAGGTTAAGTAACTTCTGCAGGTTCAGGGGGAGACAGTGTTAGAGCTGTTGCTAATTATTTGCTCTCAGTCAACAAATGACACCAGCATTAGATGAGGGGAAAATGATAAAAACAAGTACATACTGTTACAGCATCCTCTTTGCTTTTGTTTCTGGTAGGTGAATGGACGAGACATCATTGGCAGGACGCAGGAAGAACTTGTAGCTATGCTGAGGAGCACAAAGCAAGGGGAAACTGTTTGTCTGATTGTGGCTCGTCAGGAAGAGGCCTTTCTACCTCGAGAGCTGGTAAACTTATTTTTTCTTCAAGAGTGGTATTGAAAAGAAACTCTGTGTTTTAAAACTAGCCCAGGAAATGGAAGTTAACTGATGTTGGCTGAGAAAGCTAGCAAAGGATAAGTCAATAAGTCTTGCGTTGGAGAATTACTTATATTTGGTTTTATCTACTTCAGATAGAATTCCATAAAATTTATTTTCTTCCCAGAAATTACATCATAAGCATCGTTCACAGTGGAATATGGTAAATGAATTTTGTAACTGTGAGGTCAGGCATGACTGAAAGTGGATTGTTCTCTTTCAGAAAAGCAACAAACTTTAAAGCTGTTTAAAGTGCACGTAACGAGTCCTGCAGTTTATCAGTAATAAGCTAGTGATGTTGGCTGACCCTAGGTGATGAATCTTCTAAGCTGGGCTGCCAAACTGCAGAAGCAGTGAGAGGCAGCATTCAATTGTGTTCCTGACAAATTTTGGAAGTGAGCTTTTGCTTGACTGTGACTGTCTGACTTAATGGAAGAAAATCAGACATCCCAGAGCTTATCTGTAGCGCTTAATTTTCACTTTTCTTTTTAATGTGAGCATGAAACTGTGTTCTCTTTTTGTCTCACGTGGTCATAGGAGGACTACATCAGTGTAAAAGTGCTATCTGATATGTACTTGTTTCCCCTCAAAGAAGGTCATCTCTTTGGTCCCTCTTCCTTGATTGATGACAATACTTGACCTTTCATTAAGAAGTTACTGGGATAAAGGAAGGAGAGTATTTCCTGCTTTTGTCTCTTTTTATCTCAAAAGAACACAAACCCGCCTTGATTTTTTTCTTAAATGAAAAGCAAAAAGGGAGAAGGAAGCATCTTCCTTTACATTGTTAGCAGAACCTTCTACAGAAATTATCCAGTATGCTTTCTCACAAACGATTGCTGATAGTTTTCCTTTTGCTTCCTTGTTGTTGGATGGACCTTGCTGAGGTAAAGGCGTCCGCTGCCTCTGGTAGGAGGAGAGGCTGGAGAGGAGTTCACATACTGTCATGTGAACCTTTTCTCTTATGTTCCTGGTACCTCCTTTTTTCTGTAATAGAGCAATTGTAAAGTGTCTTAACAAAACCATTTTGGTTTCCTTCTCCATTCCAATTGAGTAATTTTTAAGGAGAATAATGGTAGAGTATATTCAGCCCTGTCCCAGGTTAATTGGACATTCCTTGTCAGTGGTTCCCAAAAGAGATAAGTTGGTCATTGTGAAGTTCGATTTAGGAAGCCCTGTGCTGTGGTGTCACTGTCTGTGTAAACCTTAGGGACATTTCTGAGACTCAAGTACAAAATTAGCTGTTACATTTAAGATTTCTTTTCCTTTACCATCTCTTCTAAATTTGAGATTTTTTTTTGAGACGGTGGCTCATCCAGTTTTGTTGTTTTTTCTCTTTGTTTTAGAAGTTTTAAGTTACAAAACACATCACTTGGAAAGTGTGCTTTTTCTAAAGGACGTATTCTTCTTTTTTCTCATCTTCCCTCAGCATTACATGTTATTCTTTAGTGTTGTAGTCCAAATTCTTTTGGAAATCACTGTAACAGTATGTGGCTATAGTAGGCTGGAAGAATCTAAAAGCTGTTTATAATTTTTACCTTCCCAATTGCCTGCTATTAAATTCTGGCCCCTACAGGAAGGATTAACTGCCTTTCAAAAGGCGACTTACTTTTGAATTGCATGATTGAAAGGTAGAAAGTAGCCACATTTATCCTGCTGGCTTGACCTTTGCTTAGATTGCTTTCTCTGCAAAGAATGATGCACAAGTGATGGCCCACACAGTAATAGTGATGATATGTGAGTTCTAATACTATTCAGTGTTTCTTTTGATCCTGACCGAATACAACATAATACAAATGTGAGATACTGAAATATATTAGATAATTTTATGGAACAAGCCCTTCTAAATTAGGAAGTCTTTCAGCAGCATCTGTTGGGTAGCTCATGATAGAAGTGTGGGTTAACATAGCACTGAACTACTAGATGTTGTTACTAACATGATTCATGTTAGGGTTCATGAGACATCTGAGAATGGTCTTAGCAAGAATTTTGAAATGAAAATCAGCTTTTTTGTTTGTTTTCAACTTTATCTGTGATATTTCATTAGACTAATCCTCTCCTAGCTTGAAAGTTGCAGTGCTGTTTTGATCAAAGAGGAGAAAAAAGCCAGCACTTCAAATGTTTGTTTTTTGGAAGGAGAGGTGGTGGAAAATCCAATATTTTTCAAGGACATTTGTAACAGCATGCTCAGACTGTGTAACATGCTTGCAGAGTTTACCGAGGTACATGGGGGTTTTGTTAACGTTTGACAATAGTAGGGTAATTGCTTTATATCAGACTTGTTCTTGATTTGTGCAAATTCTCTACGGACTTGAACATAACCTGAAGAACTATTTTCTTTAGATTCCCTGTTACTCATTTTAAGGAACAGGAGAAGACCACCGGGTAAATCTGCTCACTCTCCACAGCAAAGATGCCTCTGGAGCTTGGACCCATTAGAACCCATGCACAAAACTGCTTTCGAGCATGTTGCTGCACTAGAACTTGATACCTACATTGATTTCTGGAAAGAATTTGATGGCTGCATGGGCACAAAGCAAATAATGTAACAAAGTAATGAAGGGTGGCATTTGGTTGTGTGGATCTATAGTAATATAATTTGTCTTTACCTCATAACAAAGCTATTGTTTGGAGAAAGTGTGGTCTCGCAAATACTTTCTCTGCCATAAGCTACATGTGAGCAGAGGATGGGGGCTTTGTTCTGGTCATCCGTGCTGATGAATTGCTAGCAAACAGAAAAGCAGAGTAACAATCCTTTGCCACACCAGTGGAGAAAGATGTGAAATGAGTGAGAATGAATGAGTGTTGCAAACAACATTATTAAATTACAGAGAACTGTAGCTTCAGTTACACTGGGTCATGCAACATCTGAGTTGTACAGTTACATTGTTTGCACATAATGAGGGAATAAAATAGAAAACCCAATTTTTGTAGCATTGTTACTGCCTTAAAAAAAAAAAAAAAAGCAGGAGGATCTAATGAGATTTCTTTGATTGAAGCAGATCGGTGAAGTAGAATTTGGACCAACCACAGGCTGTTCTCCTTATTATCCAGTTAGCCAAATGTTCCCTGTAATTCATGCCAGCTGTTGACAACGTAGCAGCTGAGTAGGGAGCTGATTCCAAAACTCAGGGGAAGCTCGTGCTTCACTTAATTATAGCAGAGTGGCCAGTGATTAGTGCGTTCTGTAAGGTGCATTTGGATTTTAAACTGTTTAACAGTGATTTGTTTTGTAGAGGATGGTTAATATTACAGAGAGAAACTGTCTTAACTGGCTTGGATTTTCCAGCTCTCATCATAGTAAATGGAATACACAACAAACGGTGGCTATTGTTTTCTGTTTTGAAAGAACAGTGTTTTGATCACGCATGTTTGTTGCATCTTGTTTTTCTGTAGGAAAACTGTGTGATCTGAAAGTACCATTTCCTCTAATAATGATATCAAGATCAATTCTTTCCCTTTCTATTCCTTTATCCACCGCATATTGGTAAAACAAGCAAAGCTGCTTGAATGAGAGCAGCTCTGCTGTAATCCATTCCATGCCACTGCCCTCTGCAATTCTTGGAGGCTCTTTTTACTGTTCGTATTTGGTGCTTTTTTTTTTTTTTTTATGAGCCTCCAGGCCAGTGCATATTCTGCACACATGCAGAGACATGTCCTTGTGTTGCACTTGCCACAATTAATATAGCACTGAAAATATTTGGGTGCATTTGTTCTTCAGACACATACATAGTGTACATTTTTACATGTACTTCGTTTGTTCTGAGGATAGCTACAGCTTACCAGTTTTTTGTAATCATAATTTCTATGGTTTCTTGGCATAATCCCTGATTGCTGAAGAATGGGGAATAAACGGGAACAAACCAGCACTTGTAAAACAAAAGCTGGAAGAACTATTCATGTAATGTAGCCGTTGATCTTTGAGTCTTTTACACAAGCACTATATAGGATGGAAGGAATTAAGTTCAATTAAGCGTGCTTTTCTACTCACTGTGTGATTAACTTTTATGTTTCAGTGTTCCACTAATTAATTCCTTCCACCACCTTGAACTTCTATGCCTGAAGGAGAACTTGTTTGCCTGAAATGTTGTCTTTTTTGTTTTTAATATTCAGAGCTTATTTTCTATTACTTCCTTTTAATTGTTTCTTGCCCTTTTATGAGCAGGAAATAATAAATGGGATTTAAGCATAGACTTAAGCATTTCTGCACCTGTTTTGAGTCAAACCAGTGATTCTAATGCTGATAAACCAGAAATGATCAAATAATTTCAATCATAAAGTGATTCCAGAGAGTACCAACTCCTTGTTGTGTTTTTTCTATTCAAAGTAAGAGAATCTTGAGAAAAAATAGGTCGATATACATATTTTGGATTTTATTAACACCCATGATTCAGTCCTTGAATTGTTCTGCATAATGAAGAGAAGGAAATTTTGAACACACGTGACATCTTCCATTTTGAATTACTTTGTAAGTAGTACAGATGAAGTCATAGGTTTTTTCAAGATTTTTTTGAAAATGTTTAATTTGGGGGCTTTAGATTCTATTTCTTTTCTAATAGTTGAGAAATAAATGCAGATTGTGTCTACAGAAATGTATCTTCAGAGTGAAAAGATTGTGTAGTGCAGCCCCTCAAAGGTTTTCAGCTTTCATTGGCTATGTGTCTCAAAACATGGTTACTAGTTTATTGTAGCTTGCGGTAGTGGGAACTGTAGACTGAGGCATAGTTAAGTAGTTACTTTGCTCCCAGTACAAGTCAGTAGTAGATGACTCTTTTAGAAGGTAGCACAGCAAAAGGAATTAGCTCTTCTTTCCTCCCACAATGAACAGAAGGTTTGACAAGAATTATCCCATCATTTTCATTTCTTCTGGCTTTTGGTGAGGGCCCCTAACATATCAAAGGGGAATAAATAGCTTGAGTAATTCAGTATTTTTTTAAAGTGTATTCTCACCTAGGTCCATGTTTGCACTGTTTTGTTTGTTTGTCTTAGCAGGGTGTGCCATTAGTGACCATTTCATTGTTATTGCAATATGGAATGAAGGTTTTAAAGATGCTGTTATGAAGGCATCTGTCAAAAGAAGGATACGTGCAAGAATGACTTCAATTTGCTAGAATTTACTAGATTGTGCAAAATACAGTGTACGTTTTATATTGAGTCAGTTTCTTAATTGTCCCCGAACTCTTGGAAAGAACATAGAGAATAGTGCAAGTATCTTCTTTTCAGGCTTTTCTGCCAATAATTGTTATGTGGTGCTGTGATTTAAATACTGCTCTTTAGCTTTTGCAGGTTTTTGCAGAAAATAATTGCAAAGCGTGTAAATGTCTTATTTCCTTCATAAGCCTTTGAAAATAACCCTCCTGGGTCTCTTGCATTTTGCTCTCAGCTCTGAATGGCACTCCAGGGAGTTGGCATCTCTTATCAGAAATGAGCAGCCAGGCAAGGGGCAGCCAGCATACTGAGAGACCATAATAGAATGTTGGTCAAGGGCATCAGACAGGTACTGAAAGGTCTCTTGTTGTGTTAAACAAATGCTATTTCCTTCCTGGCTTAAGTGGGAGCTGATTTTTTTTGTAAGCTTCTCTTTTGGCAGAAGAGCAGTTGGATAAATAAGGCAACCTTTCCAGTGAGAGATATGCATTAGATTACCATAAATCCACAGATACAAAGTGCAGTGGTCAATGAGAGCAGGCGTGGTAAGATTAAATGAAAGGACTAATTGAAAGTGATGTCCCATGGCAGATGGAGGATTGACACAGTATTGAATGGATATAACCATGGACTAACCACAGAGGAAAAACTACAGAGCACAGTACTTTTTTCAGAGGTTACAGTTCTGTTTGTACTGGTGACTGAGCAGTTTGTGTGTTGTGGGAATAAGAGAAGACTAAAAATATATTTTATCTTTGCTTTAGAAGATTGGGAATTGGTTGGTGACACTTAATTACATACCAGTAAAATTTTAGGATGTTCTAGGAATCCCTTATTATAGCCTTTTAATTAAGAGATCAGAGACCTGAGGTAGAGACGTGCTTCTAAGAATTAAATACAATTGTTGGCAGAACATCAATTAATCAAATGTATCCTGAGACTCTTAGATGAAAGTTTTCCATCTGTGTTGCTGAACGTTACTTAGTACATATTATTAGATTTTCTGCTCTAAAATCTAGCAAACTCAGTGTTCTCTCTTTATTCTGTCACCTTCGTATAAATTCTTCTGAGCTTTTCTGTCTGTTTTGCAGTGATTCAGTAAATATCAGAATTGATTTTACTGAAGTTTCATGCAGATATGTAGGTAGATGAAAACACTCGTGCCCTGATTTTGTTTGTGAGGAATGGTACCTGTTCGGTTGTTAGCTCTGGTCTGTTTAATGGCTGGGTCTGGGCGGCAGGTGGAAAGTTTGCCTCTTACACTTCTTTTGTCTGCTGCACTCCGGTCTGGTAAAACTACATTGGAGGAAGAGAGGAAACCCTTGTCATCCCTAAGCAGTTGAGAGCACTCTGGAACTATGTGAGTGCTGGATGATACAACCAGAATGGAGCTTTGGAGCAGGAGCTGAGACTGGAACAGTAAGGAACACACATGACCAGGCTGCAGAGGGGACTGGGAAAATGCGCGTGCATATCACAGCTTGTTGCAACTGAGGAAGCCATTGAAAGCTGATGGACTAAAATTTAGCAGAGCTGAAGGAAAGACCCGTCAAGAAAGGGCAAAGCGAGCACGGGAGACCGATTCCATTTTTTTTTTTTTAACCTTAATACTGTTAAGTATGTTTTATTAATACTGAAGAGTTTTAAATCCCTTTTACTATCTGCAGTGTATCCATCTTAAAGGCCAGTTCATCTCAAAGCCATCTTGAGGTTTCATCACTTTGCAACTTGAAATTTGAGTTTTTATCATTTAGCTTGAGTTACTTACATATGTCTGCAGCACGTGGACTGATTTTTGCTGGGATAAAGTTAGTTTTCTTCATATTAATTTGTAGTGTGGTGTGTTTTGGATTTGTAATGAAAACAGTAGATGCTGAGCAGTGCTTACACATGGTCAGGTCCTTTCGACTTCTCAAGCTACTCCAACATCAAGCAGTATGCACAAGAATCTGAGATGTGACACAGCCTGGACAGCTGACTTCAACTGACCAAACTGACCATGCCACATAACATGGTACTTACCAATAAAAAAGTGGAGGAAAAAGGAGCAGAGGAGTTTGCTAGGGCTGCTGTTGCTCAAGGACAGGCTGGGCATTCTTTGGATAGTGGTGAGCAATTGTGTTTTGCTTCACTTGTTTTTATTTTTTCTTGGCTTTATTTCTGTGATATGTTGGTTTTTTTTCTGAGCTTTTTTTCAAACTTATGGAACTGTCTTTATCTTTACCTACTTGTTTTCCAACTTTTGCCCTTCTAATTCTCTTCCCTTGTCCAATTTGGGGGCAGTGAGTCAGCAGCTGCGTGGTACTTAGTGGCATATTAGGGTTAAACAAAACTCAGAAGTGGAGTATAACTTCAGTGATAAATTATCATGTAATTCCTGAAGTGCTGAGGTATGAAAAATTTGTGATGGCTGATAGATGATGTGGTTGTTGAGTGACTAATTTATAGTATTCAACTGTAAGAAGCTTTTTTTGGTCCAGAAACATATTTGTGTTGTTCGTTTCATTAATTCTCTGTTTGAGTGAATTCAAATTCTAGGATGATTTTGAGGTAAGAAATGTTTCTAATAGAATTTGAGTCTTAGTTCGTTGGGAAGGATTTGCTTTACCAGACCATAACTCAGCAGATGGAGGTTGTGCTATTGTAAACGATTGATGTCTTGGGATAATGTTTTAGCAACGTCAGTGAAACAGAAGCAGTGGGAATTCATCTCTGTGAGTCACTAGCAGCATTTAATATTCATACTTGCATAACGTAGGAACAGGGGCTATCGCTCATGAAATCAGCTGCCCAAATGAAGCAGTTAAATGATAAGCTGTTAACTTAAGGAAGTATAGAGCTCTTTTTGGTCACTGTTAAAAAGGCACTCTTTTCAAGAGCAAGTGAAGAGCATCAGGGTAATAATTTGAAACTATTTAGGGAGTAGATGATGAAATTAAATTTTTGATCCTGTTCATCTCTTTTTTTTTCCCCTTCTCTCTTCGTTCTTTCTCTTTCCACCCGCATTTTCCCACGAAGAGGAAAGGTTTTTTGACCCTGTATTTGTTCTGAAGAGACTTGAGATATCACAGACTGAATACCCAGACATTTGCTATGAGATGCCATAGAATGAGTAGGGAATTAAAATTTTAAGTGAATCAAGGCAGAGTTTACTCACTGATTTTTAGATCTGCATCTCCTTTTCTACATCCCTGTGCAGTCATTGACATGTTTTTCACCATTGCTCGTGGGTAACAAATATTTGATACTACAGTTAAACAAAGCTCAGCATTACTTTAATTCATCTTTTGCTGATTTTAGGGTAAGACTGAATATAAATAATGAAAAGGAGAGGTTACAGGTTATATATATGTTTTATATGTATAACACATAATTTCAGTATGTTAAACAAGGAGCACTTTCTGAAGGACTTCATGGAAGATGAGTGAATTTTCCAGTAATAGATAAAAATGACTGTTTACATTTGCTAAGGTTTTTGTATGATGAAATTTTCTGTTTCTCAAAGAACTTTAGGAAAGAGAATGGTACATTTCCATGATACAATACTACACAATTTCATGGATCCCAGATTTGTTTCCTCTGTTTTCCATAGAACCTAAATACTAATGAAGATTTACTATATTTGCTTAGTGTCGTGGTTAATATCTGCTCTTGAGTAGCTGGCACATCTAGGCAGCAATCTGGTAGGTTACTAACAAGAGCAAATGCATTGTTATGTTAAATGAAATAGGGAACTGTTACAGAACGTAGAGTAACTGAAAAAACTGCATTATTCAGCTTTTAGCAACTTACTGTATCAAAATGTAAAGCAGGACTTCAGGTAACAGGTAACATCAAGCAATTTGATGTCTGTGATGAAGGTAGGATGGGGATGGAGGAGCACCTACAAACTGTTGTTCAGCATTTTCCACACAAGTGAAGTATGAACTCATAGGTTTTCAAAGATTGTGTTCAGGACTTGAAATAAAAGTAACAGATCTGTAAAGGAATTGTCCACTTCAGGGGAGCAAAAGCACAGATGAATAGCTCAGGTACTGGAGATGAGTGCTGGAATCAAGACAGCTATCAGTGTCAGTGCTACGTCATTTTTATGTTTTGCAGATGGGCTAATTATATTGGCTTAATAACATGTAGCTACATTCTGGGAAGAATTTTAGTGTGATGTGTATTGGGATTGAGGTTTATAGTCCTCCCTCTCTGGGTCATGCAGTTTCTGTCTAACCAGTGGCTGCTTCTCATCATTGAAAGTGCATCTGAAATGGATGCAAGTATATTTAGTGGCTTCTGTTTCTATTCTTTGTTGTTGCTTTAAGATTTCAGTTTCTACTTATAAGAAATGAAAAATATATGGAAATGCTTTGGCTGCTGAGACAGCATCTGTACTGCTTGCTCCTTTGATGGCAGTTGCATTGATAGTGTATGGGCTGCAGCTTAGTGCCTGGAAAGTGTTCTTCTTCTTTAGGTAAAAGAAGGATTGGTCCAGCTGATGCTTGCCTGTGGCCTCTAGCTTATAACTTAACAGAAGACCTTTGAAAATGGGCCTCAGTAATCTTCTTCAACTTATGTTTGTGCATTCCCTTTTTTATTTTTTTTTAATGCTACTGTTACAAATAATAGAAAATGTCCAAATGACAAAATAAGCCTTTTAATTGGCTTAAGGTTATATGGAGAAGACGGTGTGGAATAAAATTTGATGTAATAAGGTCTTTTACACTTAGAGTTGGCATCTTCTATCAACACTTTACACCACAGTAAGTCTCCTTTCTCTAGTTTTATTTCTGTGAAGTGCCAGTACAAATATTTCAGACAAAAATTTGTTTTTTCTTTAGTCTCATTGTTGTAACTTGCTTTAAAAATAAATAAAAATAAAAAACAGCTCAACAAAAACAACCAGCAACATGCAACTCAAAAAAAATACCAGGTACAGTCTACAGTAAAGTTCCTTCTGATCTTCCCTAGCAATGGATACTTGACTTTGCAGTCTTGTAAGCAGTAATCTAATACAGGTAAAGTCTTTACATCAGCCTTTACCAGAAGGGCAGAAAAACCTCTGTGCGTGATAAAAGTATGCACAAAGGGAGTTAGTGCAGAATAAGTTACTGCATTTTTTGATTCTCACTCTCACTTTTGCTACACCAACTTCCCTCTGTAGACAGGCTTTTTAAGGATGTAATTCAATTTTCAGAGGGGAATGGAATTTAACAGTACAACTGTCATTACAGTTTGTGAGCTGCAGGTAAAGACAGAGTTTTATGGCTTAAATTTTTAAAGCAGCTCTGTTTAAAATAAATGTTTTATATTCTGCTGCAACATCAGTTTTAGGTCATGTGAAACTAGGCTAGTTCACCTTCTTGTTAGACATATTCCTAGCTATTGTTAAATAGAGCATATTTTAAGCTGCATCATGTGACCAAATGTCTACTAAATACACTGTTGGTTGTAACATTGTTTCTTCAAGCTACTTTCCAGAAAAGAGAAGTACTTCTTACATGAGCCTATATATACAGCTGGTGCCCTATTTTCACCCATTTTTTCCTCATTTTTTCCATCAGAAAGGAGAGCCAAACTGCAGCATTCTTTCTCCAGAAACCACAGAGCAGCTGACCTTTGAGATTCCTCTGAACGATTCTGGCTCTGCTGGACTTGGTGTGAGCTTAAAAGGCAACAAATCTCGGGAGACTGGAGCGGATCTTGGGATTTTCATCAAATCTGTTATTCATGGAGGTGCTGCTTTTAAGGTATGGAGTAAAC
This sequence comes from Numida meleagris, assembly GCF_002078875.1. Taxonomy (NCBI): domain Eukaryota; kingdom Metazoa; phylum Chordata; class Aves; order Galliformes; family Numididae; genus Numida; species Numida meleagris. The sequence goes on along the minus strand of NC_034413.1, from coordinate 46,821,545 downwards.
AAATCAGGCTGTGGTTGCATTAGAAATCTGGCAGTTGTATGTTTGGTCCTGAATCTGTCTTGGTAAATATTCTGTGAATGCGGAATTTTTTGCCACACTCCTCTAGGGGAGCTGTCAGTTGAAGCAGACCCAGTGGGGCATTTGGATACTGCAGGAATGGCAGAGGAGGAAGATTGAGGGAGTGTGGTTGGGAGGAGAAGCCGTGTCCGGTACTCACCACGGCCCAGAGTGGCGAGAAAGAAGCGGGAAAGTTTGCTGTGCTGCTAGATTTGGGGATGGAGAATTTATCAGTCAATCTGCACTGCTTTTGGTCTTCCCAAAGTAATACAGGAAGACCCATAAAACAACTACTAGAAAAAAGAATTTACAAAAAATATGAATTGGCAATTCTGTGAGGTTAAGAATTATGATTTAATAGAATATTTAAACTACTGTTGTCAGCATGGCTTAGCTGAGCCTGGAATCAACTGTGCAGAAGTTACCAGTTGCTCCTCAGGTGGATTGAGTTGGTAAGGGACAGTATTATGAATCCCTCTTAGAGTTCCACAAGAGCTACTGTATGTTTTTAATCAAGAAGTATTTGGATTACTTTCTGAGCTTTAGGAAATTTATTTTTTTTTCAGATAAAACTTGAAAAAAGTAGCTTTCTTCAATTCTTTTAAAAACAGTCTTAATTTGAAAGCACAGTACATGTAGCTCTTATGGATCCATAATGTAACTTTTTTCTCGTTACATCAGAAATTCCTTACAGTTCTCTTTTCTGTAAAAATACCTTTTAATTCAGTTTATGTCAATTCGTTTACAGACATCAGCCTCCTGAGTTAGTTCACAGCATTTAAACTTTCATAATAACCTATTTATGACATTTGGTAAATAGTAATCATCAAGGCTTTAGCTCTGATTTGAATGTTTTCTGTTCCTATTAGTTACCTGTCCTAGTCCCACAGTTATTTCAGAGCTTGGATCCTTTGAAATGTAACAGCCTGATACATGCAGTGCAGAACTCTGCCTGTGGTTAATTCCAGGGCTAAGTGACAAGTGAATAAAATAATCTCCTTGGTGTATATCAGAACTGAGCTAAAGTGTGATTGGCAAATTAGAGGTACATAAACTCGTGCATGTCTGCCACAGAGTACAACTCATTTTACTGTAAAGATGAAGTTGCCTTGCTTTCCCAGCTCTACGTTCCCTGAATAATTATCCACACCAGTTGCAATACCAGTATATGGCACCATGTGTAAATTCATTGTTTTGACTTGCAAGGCTTGTGGGCTCATGTCCCAGGAGCATCAGTGGACATACTTCCTGACCAGCATTGCCTTGTCAGAGGTGCATAAGCTGACTCTTTAAAGGTCCTTCTGTTTACCATGCTCTGTTTTCCCAACTGTTAGACCAGAACAGTTAATTTTGGCTTTGAGAGGTCTGCAAACTAATAAAACAGGGCTTCCTTACCCATACCTAGGTAAGTGTGCATCTGGCACTATCAGACTCCATGGCTGGAATGTTATTTTGTCCCACAGTAAGCTGTGGTTCTGTGACTTCATCTCTGTACTCCCTTGTACTTTTCACCAATTGCAACTGTGTATTAATAGATCTGAGTGTGGGCTCCAAAGCAAATGAGAGAATAGATGAGGCTCTGGCTTTACCAGAACTGCTTGAAGAATCTCCTTTCCTACGTGTTTTATACAAGTACTCAGAGAGTGCAGTCATTTTGGCAGTATCTTAAGACATGGTTAACCGTTGCACATGCACAGATAACAGCTGTCTCTCTCCTGTCTAATGATCTTCATATAGAGCAAAACAAAATGAGTGACTATTAACAATTAATACAATTTCTTGTATCAAGTTAAAAAATGTGCATTCATTTGTGTGTAAATATTTAAATATGTCCTTATTGTCCTTATTTTACAAGCTTTCTTGTAACACATTTTTAAATACAAAGCTTTTATTTCCAACTGGTAGTTGTCCAGAGCATTTTCCCATGCTATTCATTGTAATTGTCTCTGAAATGAAGTATTATGGATTTAGGCGTGTGCATTTGCTTTTCAGTGTATGAAGTTTTTATGAAGTTTTGTTGGGGAAGTATAACATGGGGAAATCATAATGCTTACTGTGATGAAAGTTCTCTCACTATTTCTTAATATCTGCATTTAGAGCTTAAAAGGTGTTCTGATTTTTGATTTTGTGATATTGTTAGATGCTAATACAGTGGTATTGGGGGTGGTGGGGAGGGAGCAGCTTTGTCCATACAGCCAACACTTGTTCTCAAGAGAATATATAATATGGAGATGATGAACACATTTGTTTTGTTGCTGAAGGAAGTGTTCAGTCCCTCTAATGCTGTATAAAGGTTTTCAATACATAAAATGTCTTTCTCCAGTGTACTTTTTTATAATGAAGAGTTATTTGTAAGATGTAGACAGTTCTTAATGGTTACTTTTATGAGATTGAACAGAAATTCTGAAGAAAGGTCACCATTATTTTAGTGTGTGTTTTTGGTGTTGTTTTGAAATGTTGGTACATGAATTTAGCTCTAATGTATTAGTAGCATTTCAAAGCTTAGTAAAAGGATTCATGAAGAATGTCAGGGAAAAATTGAAGTCCTTTTCTTTTTGTGCTAGTTTAAGATTTTTAAAAATACCAAACCTTTTTGAGTCATATATGCTGCAGTAAGCCCCAGTGGTGGTTCTCTGTTGTGACTGCAAAACCCAAGAAAGTAAAAAATTCCTTATTATTCTTAGCTGATCTTTTAATACAGTGTCCTGCACGATTAAAACACTTTACTTTTGCTGATTGATTTGTTGGGGCCCTTCTTAAGTTCCTCTTGTAATTTCTGAAGTGTCTGTTTACTTCCACTCTAAGAAAGTGACTTCTTGATATTTGTAAGTATGCAGAGACTTCTATGTGAGGAAAACTGAATGTTTGGCTGAGTTTGAATATGTCATCTTTCCCCACACCTTCAGGGAATTTCAGCCTTGTTCATCTTGAGACACCTTGGCTTTTCACTTGAGGTGAATTCATGATTATCAGGTACTTGCTGTCTATTGCAGCTATAATGAAGCAGAATCATTATTAGAAATAATAAAATATTTTCTGCATGACTGTTTGTTCAAATCAAACATGGTATAGCTTCAACTTTCTTCGGGCTTCTGAGTGCTATTGCAGTAAACGTTGCTTGTTGTGTGCAATGGGTGGTGAACTGGATTATTCCAATGAAGGCTACCAGGACTTCCTCTTAAGTGTCACTGATGTACTAAGGAAGATAACTAGGTGAGCTTTGATTACATAACTCCACAAGGAATGTGGCTTTATGTCTCCATGCTGTACTGTAAAAACATAAAAGTCTTGTCTCTTAATGTGATAGCCATGTGGTAGTAGGTTTTACCCCTTACTGTGAGTCTCTACACAAACCCCGCATACTGAATAAACTAGGGAACAGTAACTTCACCCTTTATTAGAGTAGCTCCATTGCAGTTTTGGAAGTGGCATTTGAAAACTGTTTTGCTGAAATGCCAGATATTTTTCTACTCAGAAGCCACAAAGAAACCTACCTTTCAGAGATGAAAGAAAAAAATGTGTTAAAACAACATTTGGTTTGTTTTGAGCCAAACAGATTGTCTTGTAGTTCAGTCTTCTAAACCAGACCATTACACCAGTGATGTGAAAACCTGTTTGAAAACCTGCTTAAATACTGGGGTTTTTAGTCTTTAAACAGCAAGAAAGTTTCTCTATGAAATACTTTCTACCTGAGCATATGTGAAAACATCATTCAGCTGACTTCCAGTCCTGCCTTGGACAGTTGACTTTGCAAGTGTGGTTGTTCAACATTTATTAAGCATTTATGTTTTTTTCTCTGATCGATCATAAAAGTTTAATTTTGCATTGAAGTGAAGCGTATTACAGAATGGGAAGAAGCACGATTCATCAGAACTTATTTAAGAACTGACATGATTAAAATGTAAATAAATATGAAATGTCATGCAAATGTATAGTAAGACATTGAAAAAAACAGGCCATTTCAGGGGTTTTTGAGGCTACAGTGGTTCATTTAAGAATCTATTGTGTTCTGTACAGTTGCATAGTCAACAAATGTGGTCATGACAAGATGCATGTGACAATATATTTGTATGTACTTTAGTAAGAAGAATGTGGGTGCTTATCCACAGAAAGGAAAAAAAAATAATCCAGGAGCCCGTGGGACCTTAGCAGGAGGATGCTACGACCTGTAAAGTTTACAGTCTCAAGAAAACTCACAAAAACTAAAATCTCCTTCCCTCCAACTCATGTTGCCATGAATGACTCCATTCATTGCAGCAAATTTTGATAGAACACAAAGGAATTGCAACATGTGCAAGTAATAAAACTTCCTGTTCAATAATGTTAACTCTTCTCTCCCTAAGCTTTAGCATATGCAATGGCATCATTTTGAATGTAGAGAAAAGGTGGGGTTAACCTATTGACTTTGCATGTATGTAAATTTATATTGGCATGAAACATTCAAAAGAGAGTTGGGAGAGTTTTCTGTATCCTTTCCAAATGGTATTACTGTTTCCTATTCTTCACTCCCATACTCTTCCCAGAAAAGCTTTTCATCCTCCTTCATTTCCAGTTCTCTTTCCGTCTTTTTTTTCCTGGTTTATTTTTGATGCTGGTTTGTACTGTTCTTCTTCAGCTCTGTGACACCTCTTACTAATCATGCTCTGCTGTGGTAATGTTAATGATACCAAGTTTAAAAAAAAATCACATAAGCAAGCTAGTTTTTTCACAACTACTGTAAGTCACTTCAGCACAAATGCCTGAGACTTGGCAGCAATAGCATAATAGTTAATTGAACATCTTAATGGTAGAAAAAATAAAAATTGAGAAGTATATATATTTTGAATTACTCAAGTGCATGAAAAATGTAAACAGTTCAGACGAGTGCCTTATGCAGAGTATATAATGTGTCTATGATTGACTCAGATTCATTGTAACCAATATTATGTTTTTCTATGGAAGTTCTACTCCTAAGCTTTCTTCAGAACCCTTCCATACTGGATTTCTTTAGTCTTTCTCTTCCTTTGAGGTCTGATGCCAGTGTGATAATTATGAACTTCACAAGCTTTAAAAGAAACTCTTGTCTCTAAATGTAATATTCCTTGTTTTCTTGTTAAAGAGAAAAGTCACAGCACCTTCTTTTCTTAAAAGAAATAAATCTCAGATTATGCCAACAATACCAATAGGACTCCTAAATCATAGAATAGCAGTGTCCACAGTTTTATTACACCCACAAATGTCAGTTAACCTTGGCAATGAAACGGAACGACTTTCTTCAAAGCATAGGCTACTTGGTATGTCTGAGCCACAATTTTGTCATTGGCAGCAGGTTTGGACGTTAAATACATGAACAGTGCTAATTAAAATATGGATGCTTAATTCTTAATGACTGTTCTGAACTGACAACACTACCCCATATGGCGACATGGTAATTGTGACTAGTGGGACTGTAAGACAGAAGATTTTGGAAGTATCCTTTTCTTACCATGCCCTAGTAACAGATAACAGTGCATGTAAAATACATTGCAGTATTGCTTCACAATTGTGCAGCAGATACTAACAGCTATGATGTGAATCCTTTAAATGAACCAAGAACTCCTATTCCTGTTTTCCTTTTCTTGGGAGGGACTAATAAAAAATAATTTGCACATGAAAGAAAAGCAGCAACATGTGCATGTACTTCTGTGTTAATTACCTTGTGAACTATTCACAAAATGTAGTAAATGGAACAAGAAATTGGTTAATGAACATGAAGATTTTTCTATTTAAAGATGTGGTACTATGTGGTCTTTTGTTTCTTACATTAACACCTCTGCCAAATGCTTGCTTATTTATTTATTTATCTATTGTAGGATGGTCGCTTGCGAGTAAATGATCAACTTGTTGCAGTAAATGGGGAATCACTTCTAGGCAAATCAAATCATGAGGCTATGGAGACACTGAGGCGCTCCATGTCCATGGAGGGGAACATTCGTGGGAGGATCCAGCTAGTAATTCTTCGGAGATTGGAGGCACAAACAGAGGTGAAGCAATAAATGTATTTATTAGATGAATGGCTTTCTAGTTTCAGTATTTTTGGCCAAATTCATGACTGCGGAGAGCTTAACCTGGCAGAATTAATTCCTGACTTCCTGGAGACACGCGGTGCTTCTGGTTGACATCTCCTGAGCTTGCTGCTCCTCTTGAGGCTAGGCTAAAAGTTGCCTCTTAGTTTGAACAGAACAGTTTGCTGTTCTGATAAGCTTTAGAACAAAAGTAAAATAAGGTGGATGAGTGAGAATTAATGTGCTGATGTAGTTTTGACTATCTGCTACTTCCTCAGTGGCAACAGTTGAGATAGATTGTTTGAATTCTTCTGTTTTTATTTCTTATCGTGATCGATGTCCTTAAGGTGATTTGGATTTTACTTCACTCTTTCTTTTTCATTTTTATTACTTTCATTCATTCCATGATCTTGTGTTTTTAACTGCACTTTTCCTTTCTTTTTCTTCACATATGTTTGCACATACACATGCTCTTTCTCCATCTTTTTTTATACATGAATAGATGTGTATATGAGTATACTAGCCGTCCTAACTGCTCATCCTAGTTGTAGTTTTAACCCTTGAGTAAACATTTTAATACATTTTTGACATCTGTTCCTTAAAATAAAAATATATACTAATCAATTTGTAGTATAAATTGTAAAATTTCCACTACAGAATTCCAAGAGATGATTTTAAGCTGTTTATTAGATAAATATTTCTGAACCATTTTTAAATGTTGAGAACAATCCCATTTTTAAGTGTATTCACAAAATATAGAGGAGAAAGGCCAAGAGCCTTGTAGCATAATTAACTCTTAATGTTTTCCTGATACGAGATGTATTTGATTTACTACAATCACTGATTATATTTAGAATTATATTTAGAAGAATATTACTTGCTGAACATTATGCTGTTTGTTGGGAGAATGCTTTGCATAGGAGCCTGTCAGTCTTGTTGGGAAAATATGAAAAACATTCATCTGTAATTCTGGAATATTTTAGAGGAAAACACATTTTTACTTTCCTTTTCATTGTGTTGTGATACAGCATTTTGTATATGGTTGCAGGTACAAATGCATGTTGCATTTATTGTGCATTCTTGTGACATAAGATAGCTCATCTTCTAATAAAGCACACTCTTCCAAGTTTTCTTCATTTAGCAATAGCCAAATTTTTGAAAAAAAAAAATCAAAGCCCAAAATCTGCAACACACTTCCAAACAAACATCATATTGACCTAATAAAAACAAGGCTGGTTTTTATAGATAACTGTATAGTTCTGTATGTTATCCAAATGTATGAAAAAAGTAAATAATCTTGACTCATGCCCTATGAAGGATGCATGATGAGGTCTTGATTGAATCAAATTCATTTTAGACAGAAATTAATTTTTATAGGCTGGTCTTTAGGTTCAATTGTAATTCCATTTGAGTCTGGAGACCATAGCAGAAATGGGTTGTTGCCCATTCTTTTCTTTCACCAAGACAGCTTCCCAAGTAGTGCATCTCAGCTTGGTAGAAGCAGAATGCATTTAGAAATGCATTACTGTTTTTATTGGTCAGGACACTAATGGAGGTCTTCCATGACAGCTATGTTTTATAAGCTGAATACTCTAAATAGGCTGGTCACTGATCAGTTGTTGGGATATTGATTGTGTCATTTATCAAAGAGCTGGAAAAGCAGATTCGTTGTTGTTAATTTAAGGCTCCCTATCTTACTGGGTACAGTCTTGGCTGTTGCAAGGCTTAATTTAGCTAGCAGTAAAAGTAGTAATTGTGGGCCTTGCAAAGTGAGGAATCTTACATAAAATAAAGAATTTCCAGTCAGGAAAAAAACCATAATTGTCAGTGTGCCATATTCGGGTGTGTTTCTGTACAAAGGCTCAAAATAACCTTTTCAAAGGGCTCACAGTGCACAAAGGAGGGGAGAATGCTGCATGTGCTGCCTCTCCACTGAGACTGGATGTGTAGCCATATCTTCTCAAGCACAAGCATCTCTGCACTGGTTTGCGTTCTGTGCTGATGTTCATATTTTGCCAATTAAAAAAAAAAAGTTATCCAAGAGCTTGAAAGGCAAATTACAAGTGATTTAACACACATTCCTTTCTCATGCACTGGTTTGCAGGCAATCACTTGCCAATGCAGTGAGCATCTTGTATCGTTGTGCAAATAAATTGTAGGAGTTAGATACATGCACTTCTTCTGTAGATAAAACTATGTAGTTTAAGGAGTTACATACTTAGTGTAACATCTACTGGCATAATGAACATGCACTTCAAAAATAGAAGCCAATTGGACGTCCATACAAAACAACAGGTATGGAAAAACAGAAACTATAAAGGTCATTCTGAAAACTATCCATAATATTCTTCTGTGTGGGTTTTCTGTTTTCCCTGAATAACGAGTACAGCAGCGTCTTTCTGAGTCTGTCCCAGTTTTAGAAACTGTGATTTTTTTTTTTCTTTTGAACAACTGCTCAGGAGAATAAATTAGGCGATATGGCATGGGGGTGGGGAGTGTCTCAAAAGAAAAGCTGACTAGAGGTGTGACAGGAGTTTGTTTAGCTGCTAGCCAGAAGACCTGTGCTTGGGAGTTTGGTGTAACTCCTTACTTGCAAAACTGCTCTAGTGTGTGATCATCAGAACATATGTACTCAGTCTCTGAGAGAAGGATACCAGCTGGCTGGCAGAAAAATACCATTGGCATTGCCTGTGTTCTTGTGTTGACAATGTCACAAGCTGCCCTCCCAGATGGAGAATTTGAATGAAGCCAGTTGTGGGTCATAAAGAAAACACTCCTCATTTTTTGTTCATCGCTCAATGATTGTTAGTGCCTAGATACTATCTTATTTCATGATCAGCAACAATAGTCATTTTGAAGATGTCTTTTACAATTTGCATTTGAGAGTAAGCAAAGCGCAGTAAACACATTAAGTTACACCGTATTTCTGCACTGTCTATAGTGATGACTGGGCTTCTGCATCGTTGAACATTTAATTTTTTTGATACAATGCCTGGTTCTGTTTTTTTCCTTAGGAACGCTTGGACCAGGGAATCTATCAAAAGTCAGCATTTGATGGGAGTCATAACTTTGCAGCTATTTCTCGACGCAACGGTGCCGTTCTTCAGCAGTTTGTAAACTGTGGCCCTCAGGAAAGAATAACAGGTAGTCTTAGGTATCTTTGTGTGCTAAAATAAAGTGCTTTTTTTCTTTCTTTTTTTTCCTCTTGAAATCCAGAGCCACTAGAAAAGCGTTTAATTAGAGTAAGTGCACACTATGTTACTTCGAGGCATGAAGATACAGAGAGGCTGGGAGAGCTGACTCAGAAGTTGTGAATTAGATTCCTGGCACAAATTCCAGTTTAAGTAACAGTTTCTAGCTCACTGCCCCAACACGTAAGGTTGGTTAAAAAACAAATGATGAGTGCAAAATATATGTTGTCAAAATGTTTATTTTCTATATAACTTTAATGAGTTCAAAGATTTTTTTTATTGAATGGTTAGATTTATGTCCCATGTTATTATCAATTAAATGAATTTATACAGAAGTGTAATATTCATAAAGTATACTTGCTTATTTTAAGCTAAAAGGAAAAAATTGTTCAAAGATTAGAACCTTTAAACCCCTTAACTTACCAACAACAAACTTTTTAAAAAAAAATGTACAAAGAAGATCCTGATGTATAAGTATATGCAAACATACCCATAGGATCTTTGAAGACCACATATTTTCCTGTTATCTCTCATTTCTAATGGCTTTCTGTACTATCTGTCCAATTTGTACCTGACTCAGCAAGATAGTAGATAGTTGAAAATTTTAAATATTTGAGGTGGTCTTGATGCTTCTAAACATATTCTTGTCCTTCAAACCAAGCACATGCTTCATGCTTAAATACAGTAGGGGAAAATAGATTTCTTTGTAGTTGAATTATGCATGATTTTTCCCCCTGAACAACTGTGGGACCTGGGTGGCCTGCAAAAAAGTAATTTCATATATTGCTTCTATGACTGTTGGGGGGGTGCTTTTAACCAAAACCAAAGAGACTGTATCTACAGCTCAAGAGAAATTCCCAGGTAATCTAGGGGTAAATCATTTTGTGTTTACATCAGTGTTTTGGAATTGTGACTCCAGGCAAAGAATGGCAGATTTAGACTCAAGCATTGTAAAATCTCATCTCTTTTGGTTCAGATCTACATTGTATTTCTGTTGTTGGCATTCTTACTGATTCTGTAGTCAGAGAAAAGGGTCATCCTTAGAGCTAGCCTGCACTGTAGAGTTAGCTATTGACAAAGGATTACGAAATAGTAATGACCTTTATAGCCTTTCTTTAAAAATGAATAAGCAACTGCTTTGGTGCCACCATTCCAGGTAAATGGCAAGAGGTAACCTGTCACTTAAATGTAGTTGAAAACGAAATTTGTGGAAGAGTTGATCTTTTAAATGAAGGTTGTCCAACTATGATCAGAAAATCGGATGAGTAATTCATATCACATTCATAAAACAGTGTTTTCAGTAAATACTGTTTTAGTTAAAGTATAATGTAATGGTATGAAGGTATTTATTTTAAGGGCTTATGGTTATTGATTTATGCAAAGACTTAAAGAACTACTATTCTGAAGAATTTTAAGAACAATCAGTGAAATTCTGTATGTATTTTTTTAATGGTTTTTCTTTCGGTCCTGTGATGCTTACAGCTTCGGACCTTGGCCTGTCAAGCAATGCAAAACATTAAAAAATTTGCACAGTTTCATATTCTGTGGAAGCAAAAAAGGAAGAGATGTGGATAAAATATTGAGCACTCAGAGTTCAGCTTTGTTTTCAGTTGTTCAGTTAATATTTTTTTAAAAAAAGAAGTAATAAGCAAGGTGGTCAGTAGATTTGATTTATTATTATATTTTCCTGAGTAGAATGTAAGTGAATTTAACAGGTAGAGAAAAAGCTTTTAGTATTTTTAAAAGGAAGAAAGGAGAAAAATTTTGATGGCCTCAGAAGTGTGGATGTGGGACAGAGAAAGGATGCTCTGCAGTGCTGCTGAGGGCTATCATAAGGGAAGGCTTGGCATGGCTAGAGCTTCCAAAGGGACAGCAAATGACAAAGACTTTTCTAGCACTGCTGGGAACCTACTGGAAACATCATTTTCTTGAGATTTCTGTAAAAGATTTGGCATATGATGTGTAAATTTTATGTGGTCTTGATGAAGAACCACACAGGCTCTTTCAGCTGAAAGTGTGTCTGAAATAGGATTCTAATTTGAAATTTTCGTGGTGAAAGAGACTTTGGTTCTACAGTAATCCTGCATATTGTAGAAATATTTCTCTAATTTTGGAGCCATAGTATTAACTATTGGAGAGCTAATCTTTCTTCATTCCATATCAACGTGTCACTTATTTCCGGTTACTGGTTCAAAAACATTATTTACATTGTTTCTTATATAAGTCCCTGAAGACAAATGTAAAGGCAAAGTACTGCACATAGGCCCAACCTCATTTAACTCCGTTATGAACTTTAGGCTGTCTGTTAAAGAAATAAGTCAGACTGGCTGCACTTCTTATGACAGGCAAGAACAGCTCCCTGTTGCACATTGTTATGGCGTACCATCCAGATCGTGGATGTGAAGGTCCAGCTGGTACAATATCACACGCAAATAGTAATGAAAGGTAGAAGAGATTTTTAATGTAATTCTGGATCTAATGCAACAATTTAATGATATGAGCCATATTACGTTTAATAAAATGTCACTTTCTCAATTAATGTTTTCCAAGAAGTTATTTCTAGTATCATTCTCTGCTCCTACCAATAAAACTCTTCTAAAAGCTCAGCAAAAATACACTGAAGCTTGGCTTGCTAATACTGTTGTCTGTTTTAAAAGCCTTTTATTATACATGAGCAAGAAAAACTAGTGTCTAGGGAAAAGTGGTTATAGCCGAAACATTCCATTTTTTTTCTTGCCTGTGGATATTTAAATAAAGGGGGAGGGAGTACTGATCCAATATTGAATTGCCAGTGTTTGTTCTGTTTTTTGCATGAATAATACTTGCTGCCTTCAGGTCCTCACTTCTTTTGCTGCCAAGCTGTTGCACAGATTCAGTGGCTTTTTTTAGAAAAACCTCTTTGAGAAACAATACTTCAGTGCCAGCAGCTTTACATTTCTGGTGCTGAAAGATTACTGGAATGTGTTTCATTAGAGATTCTTACATATTTCTTATCACTCTTTATTATACACGGTTATAGGGAAATGCCATCATCTCTCTGCTTTAGTAGTAGAATAATCATAAAATACCTCTGCTACCACTAACGGCTGAGTCTGTGGTTGTACAAGCATCTGTGTTTTCATACATGTGATAATGCCAAGATAGAAAAATTAGAAAGTTATATTTTTTAAATAGCATCTAACTTTTGCATGTAAACATTACATGTAACTTATAAAGTAATTCTAATCTGAGGGATACTCTGAAAGTATTGCCTCCTATGTTACCATGTTGGCCCATGATGTAAGAGACAGGTGTTGGTGGTCTGGCAGTAGAGGCTGAACCTTCCCACCAGTATTCTGTTAGATTTTGTTGTGTGTGACAGATGGCAACAGAGGGGCAGTCTGACACAATGGCATCTGACATGAAAGTGTGTATGGAGCAAAGGTGTGTCACTGGATTCCTCCATGTGGAAAATATGGCACCCTCTGACATTCATCAGTGTTTGCTGAATGTTTCTGGAGATCAGAGAATGTGAGCACAGTGAAAGTTGGACTGTGTGGGCAAACAGTGGGTCACCTCCACTGGTGCAGATTTCTGCAAGCACAGCATGCAGGCTCTTGTTCATCAGTGGTGGAAATGCATAGCTGATCCTGCTGACTGTTGAAAAACAGTGTTTTGTATCTTAGAATTTGCCCTTTCAAGTAGTGTCATTGTGCTCTTTGTATAAGTTGTGGTTTCCATGGAAACAAATAGAATGCATTACTTTTTGAGCAACCTACATATTTATTTATTTTTAATATTTATAATGATTTTGATGCTATGGAGAGTTGTAAGCCATGTTGGTTGGAGCTGGGAGTGGTGATGGGCCTCGTTTAACACTACCTTTACACGGTCTAGCAGTTTTGTACGAGAACCAAAACTATGCTGTGACCAAGCCTGTGGGGAGGACAGCTCAATATTGAACGACAGCGCTGCATAGTATTTTCATCTCCTCATGTTCAAACAGTTGTGAGATCTGCAAGAGTAAATCCTGAGCCTGAAAAAGTAGTTTTGAGGAATATATTTTTATTTTACTTTTTGACCACCATAAGTATTTACTTTCCTAAACTGCTTAATATCTGAAAATTCAGTGCATTTTGTTAGTGGTTTAGCTGTTCTGATTTCTTGGGATCTGCTAAGATCTTTTCTCATTTGATCCTGCTTTCATTTTGTTGGGATCTACAGTTACCTGTGGTCACTCCTGATTCTCCCAGGAAGTTGATTGTTTTTCCATTTCTTCTTGTCTACTGCAAGAAAAATGCCAGTGAACCAGTCACTTATACAGCGTTTGCGATCTGACATACCAATTACTGTGGATCAAAGTTAATAAAGCAATGCAATCAGTACCATCCCCAACTATGGTCACTGGAGGTGGCTCAGAGGAAGAGGGTAAGACAACAGGCTAGGTAGGGTATGGTATCATCATGCATATGTTTTCTCCTTTGAGTAGTTGATGGTTTAGGGACTTCCTGAATCAGAAGGTCTGTCTAGACCATCATGCTTTTGATACCTTCCTGTCCCTTCGTCATTTCTCTCTCTCTTTTTTCTTTTAACTTGGTTTCCAAATTATTGTCATGGCAATGAGATCCATGAGTTCACTGCATGGGAAAAACTGCTGCTTTGTGATTTTCCTAGATGTGCTACTTGATAATTACACTGAGTGCCTTCTTGTTACTTTGTGTGAGACAGTGAGGGTTTCCTTTTCACCATGTGCATAGTTGTTATGATTTCATAGACTTCTTTTATATCCCCTTTTATTGCTTGCTATTCTAGTTGAAATAATCCCACTTCACGTCCAACTATCCTTACCACCTTTTTAGTATGTTTCTGAATTACATATACTACATTCTCTTTCAAATGGGAAGAATGAAAGCCTTACATGCTATTTAAAAATGAACGCACCATTAACTTGGAGAATGAGATGGAGTTTTTGGACTTTTCTTAAGACTCTGAATGTCTCTTTACTTTTTGAATTCCCTAAGCATATATTCAAAGAAAGATCCAGCCCACTTCTGTGTTATTGTTCCTGAGTGCCAATCGCTGATGAAATAGTCTTTGTGTACATGTCAAGAGTTTTCCCTTACTCCTGTGTATATCACTTTGCAGACACAAGCATGGAATTTTGCCTGTGTTTTATTTCCTACCCGCTATACTGCAATGCTTTATGCAGAGCTTCTTAGTCAGTTTATTTTTGGCAATTCTGAATAATTTTACATTAGTAAAATCTTCTGATTCACTTCATCTTTCAGATCATTTAATTACATTGAACAGTACAAGTTTCCTTTTTCAAAATATTTGTTTTACTGTAAGAACTCACCGTGTATTCCTGATGTTTCCTGTCCTTAAAGACCTGAAAGAATGTGATCTAAATGCAGTAAGTCAGGGCACATATATGTTGGGTAGCTTATCTGTTTTCTGTGTCATACTGAGAATCCATTGTTATTTTAAGGTCTTGTTAGAACTCTTCTCCTCATCTACCCACCTTCCCTTTACTCTGAGGAAGATCTCACTTATCCTGGGAAAGAGTTGGAACTATTCCTTGTTTTTCTAATCTTTGTCAGGCTATCCAGCCAATAGGAGGCTCACAGTTTATAGGATCCTTGAGCTAATAGCGTGGTTTTGCTGTTTTTGTTTGTTGCTTTAATTTGATTTTAGGAAACTACTTCAGTGTGCTTATGTAATGGATATCTTCTCTTGCAATCTGGCTTAGTGCCCTCCCTTTAAACCATTTTTCTCGCAAGTTAGACTAGTACTTTCAGACAGGATTGTGCAAAAAAACCCAACATATTCAATGCATCAAAACAGGTCACATGAAACTGTGATATGCAGGTATTTGTTAAATCATTATCTTCCATTGAAACCCAAGAATTATTAAATATCCTTCTTTCTAGTGAGATTTTAGAGGGTTGAAGATGTATTCTGCATTGAAAAATATAGAGACTTCTTGTAAGATCAGACCTTTATATTGAAAGGCTTGAATTTACAGGACAATAATGAACTGGCCTGCAGTGGGCACAGCTCTCATATTAAATACTGCATGTATGCAAGTGTTGTTGCTTAGCAAACCACTGAGTGGTTTAATTGAGTAGTTTGTGTTTTTCTTGGTTGGAAGTAATTTTCTGGTGTGAACAGAATGTCTTCAGTAGAGGTAAAGAAGAAATTGCCTTAATAGCAGGAAAATGAAGATTGTAATTCAAAAAGACCTCTTTCTTCTCTTGCCACGGAATAACAGAATTTTTTTCTTCTCCTGAATTCTTTGTTAAGAGTTCTCTGCTGTACGTGAAGGATGGTAAATGCTCCCCGTCAAAGGAAATTAAAGCATGAACTTCGAATCAGTGAGGATGCAGCTGTACAGTAGAAGTGAAAATTTCTTGCGCTCAACTTCACTATAAGCACAAAGTTTCCATGTATTTGTCTTCAATTATGTATATGCAAATCTGAAATCAGCTCTTCAGGAAATCCCAAGGGGCATATTTTCTGCTTGGTATGATTTTAATTCTAGTTTAGTTAGTTTAGGGATTTGAATAATTTGTGAGTCGTTTCAGAATTGCTTAAGGCCTTCCAGTCCAGTTATTGATCAGTGAACTGGTATAATGTACGTCTTTCTGCAGCTTATTTTTTTTTTAACACAGACACCCCCTTTTTTTCTTAATTTCAGAGTTGCCAGTGTCTGATTGTGGCAATTGTGAAAATGAAACTCCTCCACCTCTGCCACCACACCCTAGTGAGGATCTGCTGAATGAGGATCGTAACCATAGGTTGGAGTTCATCTATTTTTCATATTTACAGCCCTGATTGCTAATTAATGATTGTGATAGTGTGGTTCTAATTAATTTTAAAATCACTTATTATTTTGCAAAATTTGTACTATTGTTTTTACAGTCACCTGATCCTTTAATATAAACTGATAACGTTATTCTGGCATTTAGTGCTTTGTTCATAAGCTGCGCTGTGCCTCCTGTTTAAGGTCTATGGGTCACATACCCAGCATGTGTTCAGCAAAACAAGAAGAATCCCAAAAACATACATCCAATTAAAAAAAAAAAAAAAAAAAGTGAAGCATAGGTGCAGTGCCTCAAGACACTTAAAGCTTTAAAAGCCCTAGCCAAATTCACTTTGTAGGAACTTGAATCTTCTTATACAGTGTGTCAGCTTAGGAAGTTAAATTTCAATGAGTGTGAACATTGCCGTGTATAGGAAGAAAGTTAACAATGGACATTTTGCCAATTATAAATGAGTAGGTTATTCAGATATTTTAAGAATGTCTTTTTTTGAAGCTGATGTGCTTGATGTCAGCTACAAACTTTAATTTCCTTTGCTGAGTACAGATGTTTGGAAGTAGTGCAGAAAATAAGTGTAAAAGTGATAAAGCTCTTGCTGACTTACACCATGAGTTAAGAGCATGGATTTCTCTCAAGTAGCACAAGTTACGCATATTTCAGCCTATCATACTTTCAGTATGGAAAAACTCAGCATTGAACACAGCTTACTCACTTTGTGTGTATTTACATTTGAGATAGTCATGTGACTATTTTATGTTAATGAAAAGAGGAGAACATACCTTTCAACAAAGTCTTAGCTGTACTTTTGTCCTTGTGTTTATCGATGTGGTTACAAACCAATCTTTAAATGACCAACTGCAGATAGTTTCAGGGAGTACATATATATTTTTTTTATGGATACCTCATATTCTTCTTTATACTAATAGTAATTTCATTATAGTGATTTCAGAATTTCTTGTCTCCCAGGCATGTAGATATGACATGGTAAACAAATAAAACTCTACCTGGACTAATGGAAATCTCCATTGAATTTCCAGCTGCAGTTGTTTTCTAGAATCTATTGCTAATTTTTCAACAAGCTGGGAGCAAAAACATTCCCTTAAATGATGATGATAGATTAGGAGGATGATGTATTTAAAGGCCCTTTCTGCCTCCTTGACTTTTTTTCCCCAGAGTTGTATTGGTTTTCCACTTGGATCATAAGTTCTGTTGAAATTGAATTGCTGTGGAAAGTCAAGCAGTTTTCACTTAAAATGAATTATGGTGAAACAAGCAAACCAAAAATACTACAACAACAACAAAAATGCAGGAAAATTTTTGACACTGTAAAACCTTCTGTATTGATTGAAGAGTTTAGAAATAAATGTTTATAATTTTGGAAGTTTTTGATTTTATGGTAAAAAAAAACAACCTCTTATTGCAAAAAGATGGGGAATTTTTCAGGTGTCTTTCTGTGAGGTGCTTTGACTCTTCACAGGTGAAAGTTACTTTGAGTTTCACTCATGTGGAATTTAGAAATGTTTAGATATTTGTCTGCCTTGATGCAAATTCAAATATTTAAAAACAAAAACTATACATGTTATCTTAGGATTCTTCAGAGAATTATCACCCTCCATAAGACCGCCAGTCTTCAGCCTCTGCTAAAGCGTTAGGTGGCTGTATGCTTTTAAAACAATTTTAGATTAAGAGATGAAGTAGAATTGGAAGGGGTACACTGGTGATATTTTCCCCAGCTTTCTGTAGCATACTATTTGGAAATGCAGTGGTAAAATGGAACTAACAGAATATGCACACAGAAAAACACCCTCGCAAAGTACTTGTATGTTCCTGCTTTCTTCTACTTAATAAAATATGAATTGTGTAAAAGCAGCAATTATCACTAAGCATTTACATTTGTATTTGCATTTGCGATGAAAAACAAGTGACTAGAGGTGCTAAGTCTCACAAAGGAAACTTGAGGATCAATAACTGATTTTAAAATGAGTGACTGCAAGCAACTGGAAGAAGAAATACATGTATAGTGTGCATGTTTTAATTAGATCACTTGTGTTTTGAGCTGGTGCCTAAATATTTTACATAATCTTTTTTTCTGCAGCCCTACCATAAATTCAGCAGTGTATTTAACAGATCAGCACATCAACTTCAGATCTTTGACACCAGCCAAGCAGTCTGAATCAATTAATCTGAAAGCCTCAAAAAGCATGGATCTGGGTAAGAAGGGGTGGGGTGACATATAGGTCAGCTTTTTAGCCTCAGCACATCTGCACCATCTCTGTTTCTTGCTTTTGTTTCTTAAGCACAAACATCAGGGAGTGAGTTCTGCAGAGAAGCTGCGGTGACAGGGACAATGTTCTGTCTTGTAGCATCTAATTGCGAGTACCATTTTTATTAAACTGAAGAAAAGTTTATTTCTCTTTTCTTAAGGGCCATTCTATCTATTGTATTGAAATGTTAGCTGAGGAGAAGAGGGAGCTTTGTAAAAGTGCGCAGGAAGAATAACTGTACAAGTTTTGTGTGTCAAAAAATATAGCAAAACAGCAATAATAAGAGGCTTTTTTTCATATAAAATATAAGTAATTGCAAAACTACTGTGGACAGAGGCTAACTTTCTTAAAACAAGTTGTGTATTTTTCATTGACAATGACAAACACAGGCAATCAAAGTGCTGCAGTAAATCTTTATAAATGCTTGAAGAGTAGTAAGGTTATGGTCCTCTACCCATCAAAGCTGCACAGAAAATCTTACAGGCTGGGTGAAACAAAGTAAATGGTTCTTTCAATATTGATAAAGCATTTGTGAGTGAAAAATTGAAGGGTTATTGCAGTTGAAAACTGTGTCATGTTTTGATGATAGTTCAAGGGAAAATTTGCAAGGTTCTTAAGCCGTGAAGAATCAGAAACCAAATAAGCATGCCTTTTGCCTTTTAGTTCTTTGTGGCACTAGTCCTTTATCTTTCATTTTCAGACTGAAGTGTAGAGGGAGTAACTTAGGGAACTATCATTAGGGTGTGTTTAACAATGGATTTATGTGTTTTGTTGGATCAGACTTCATAGACAATGAATATATTCTTATATTGTGTTGAGAATCACCTGTTGTGATTGGTATTTTTTTTCTTGAAATGTTCAAAATTGGTCTTAGTTTTTGTACTGTTGATTTTTGTTGTCTTAATACTGTAGTATTATTTTAATGTACCATTAAATGTGTGTGCTTCTGTAATGGGGTGTTAGGAAATTGAAACAACTACTAATACATGGTAAGGATGATTTAGGGGAGTTTCTTAGGCAAAAAAAACACGTCAATTTTAAAGTTACTGTATGACTTGACCAGAAATGTGTCCACTTGCAATTCTGTTCCACCCTTTTGACAAAGAAGAATGCATTAGATGGATTTTTTTTTTTTATGTTTAGTGTTACTGCTCATACTGAAGAAAGAAATGAGTTTATAGACCTGACTACTTTAGGTATTTTGTGTAATCAGCACCTGGACGCTTTCCTGTGCAACCTACTGTAGGGATCCTGCTTTAGCAGGGAGGTGAACTAGATGATCTCCAGAGGTTCTTTCCAGCCCCTATGATTCTGTGATTCTGGAAGGTAGACAAAATAATGTTCAACTTCAGAAGGCCTTTTTTTTTTTTTTTTTTGGCTTATTTACAGCTCCCACAGAAGTCATTATGAAAGAATGCTTGTAAGCAGCAATATAATATTAGGCAATGGGAATGTGCTTGAGAGCATGTTCATAACTGCCAGGTAATTTGCACTTCCTTTCCTCCAGTTCTGTGTTCGTTTATATTGTAGGATTCAAAGCAGTATGAACAATCTGCTTTTGGTACGCACAAGTGATGCTTTGAAAATGTACATGATTTACTAAATCATAGTGGTTAAAAAATAAAAGTGGATGTGTAGATGTCCTTAATGTCTAAAAAAATAAAATAATAATTGTTGCTTGTAGAAGATAGTTGTTGAAAATGCAAATAAAACCAAAAGGGATAATGATCAGTCTGATGGGAAACACTCATGTTTTATGCTCCTTGTGCATGGTGACATGATAGACTTGTGTATTCTGAAGGTAAACTTGACACAGTTGTTTAAAGAGCTGGAGGAAGGAATATGATGCAATGGCACGCATGAAGATTTTGTTTGTTTTTAAAAAAAAAAAAAAGTTAATTTCTGCTTTATTAAGGAAATGTGCTCAATTTTTATCGTTTTGGTAAGGCTACTAGTTACTTACTGGGAAAAAGACCTGAGAAAGAAACCTGAGTAGAAAAATAAAGCTAGGACCATTTACATTCTTTAGTAAGTAGTGAAGCATTGCGTTCAGTTTTCTACTTTATAAAAGAAATTAATTAGAAGCTTTTGGCTGGGGAAGGGAAGAGAAATCTGAGTTAAATAACTGCAATATAAACACTACTAACGCAACTAAAATTTCAGGAATTTGGTACCTAAAACTTTGCTTCCAAATAGAGCATTCGCTTAATGTTCACTCCAAAGTGTATATTTGGAGAATGAAGTTATTAGCTTACTTTTATATTTCTCATATTATTTTACTGCAGTCGTCACCCATAGTAACTTCTCATCCCAGCGTGCTGCTGAGTACCTGTTATTGATTTCACTGTGATGCTTGCCAGCACAAAAAAAAGGGTGGGAAGTGCTGCTGTCTTTATCTTTCAGACCCAGAGTTGCAGGTTGTGAGAATGACTGGTTGGTACCACAAAGAAACTTTGTAGGAGATTTGGGAACAAAGGATGTTTTTGCTGTCTGAAAGTATAACCACTGGGCCCTCTTTTTCCGGTTGTCGTGTGATGCTGTCTCCTTCTGTTCTAAAGTTTTGCTATTCCTTTCCAAAATAAATAATATGATGAATAGAAAAATAACAGAAATAAACTCTAGAAGGAAAGCTTTGAGACTTCACAAAATGTGACTTAAGTGCAGTTTCTTTCCTTTTAAACCAAATTGTCTCTAAACTGGATGTCACCACAGATGTGGAAAGACATAGCCTGTCAGTCCTTGAAGACGTAAGGTCCAGAAATCACTGGGATATCTTTAGACAAAAGCAACATCGTAATCTCTTTACAACAGAATTAACGTAATTTAGAGTATAAATGTGAAATCTGTACTGCTATTCACTTGGAAATCATTGCACTGTACCTTGGAATATGTTTATAATACATCAATTGCATAGTTATGAGATGAAAATGGCATGGATTTCATGATGAACCTGATGTTCATCTTTTCTATATACGTTGATCACTCCAAAAGTAATGCCTCCTATTTATTTCCATGGAAACTACAACAGATTCAAAGAGCACAATGACATTATTTGACAGAGCAAATTCTGAGCTACAAAATGCTATTTTTCAACGTAGTCATCACCGTTAGCTATGCATTTTTGCCAGCACTGAACAAGAGCCTGCATGTCACATTTGTAAAAATCTGTATGGCTGTCTGGAACATGGCTTGTCTTTTGCATCACTGTCACCACTGCTGAAAAGCACCACCCACCACCTCACTGTGCTCACATGCTCTGTTTGCTCTCCAGAAATGTTTACCAGACACTGACGAATGTCAGCGAGTGCCATTTTTTCCACATGGAGGAATTCAGTGGCACACCTTTGCTTTATATGCACTTCCGTGTCAGATGCCATTGTATCAGACTGCCCTTCTGCTGACAACTGTCAAACCACAACAAAATGTAATGGAATACTGGTGGGAAGGTTCAGTGTCTACTGCCATAACACCAACAGCCGCCTCTGTCGTCATGGGCCAACACTGTAAAATAGGAGGATTACTTATGGAGCAGTCCTTCATATTTAAGGCCCAGAAACTTTTGAGTCCTTTATCTGTTTTCCAGTCATATTTGTTTGCAAAATCATAATCACTGTAATTGTAAATTAATACCCTCAGTGAAGAATATCAGGAAATAAAGAGAGGCAATGTAAAAGTGTGCAGTACTGTTAACACATAGCATCATCATTCCACGTTATCAAATCTTGCAATTAGAAGGATATGGCATGTGCAGAGAAAGCTGTAAGTTAATTGTTAGTAGGAAGAAATGGTTTAGTTTGTTGACTGATGGTATGTTTATGTGTTGTTGATTGGACAGCTGGACAGGAGCAGGAGACATGAACCACTGCCATTTGATTGCTCCGGCAGGGCTCATGTGTGTGCCATGAGTTGTATGAACTGGCATGAATAAAAAATGGCAGTGTCTGGAGATGGTGTATTTGATGGTCTCCATTTAACTGTAGGTGAGTCAGTTTTTGCTTGAATACACTTAAAGAAAAATCAGTAGTACGTGTGAGATACTGCTGTAGAATATCTTTTTTTTAAAAGTACAAATAAGCAGCTATAGTGGTCGTGGGGTGTTTTCTTCAGTTTTGCTTGGACAAGCAGAAAATTCTGCCTAATATGTATAGATGTCTTCGTACCAGGTGTATGAGGGCAGCTGAAATGTTTGCAGTGTGACCTGATCACGTCATTGAGGCGGTGGTCAAAGGCTTCTTAAAATTTACTGCTTCATTCAGAATGCTAGGATACAGAATAGTTTTATCTCAGCTATAAGTCCTAATGTACTTCCCTGCTGCTATGTTAAGATAATGACAGTACTTTCTGGGTTACTGGTAGAGTTCATATCCTGTGTCCTACAGTATACTTTTTCTTTGCCTTGTCTACTTTTATTTTGAACTGATGACAAAAGAGCATCGCCACACATTCCCTTTTATTAATTATAGCACTTGAAATGTCCATTTGGTTGCATAATTTCTTATGGATGATGGTGCTTGAATGTATTAGCAAGGAAAAGAAGTGTCCTTTTACCACGATTTCAAGAATTTGTGCAGACCAGCCAGTGTCTGACTTGGATTGCTTGCTTGTTCTGATTAGATTTGGACTACTTGCCAAGTCTGGATTTGTGCTTATAGTATCGTGTTAAAAACCATTTCTGAAACAAATTCAGAAATGCTAGAAATAAATTTGGTATTGTGCCTTCCCACTTCAAGAATAAGTGGTACTTTTTAAAATTGTTATTTAATGGCAGATGAAAATGAAGAAATCAGTGTCTTCTATACAAGTCATTGGAAGGATCATTTTCCCTTTCCTTCTATACACACAGATTTTCCCACACATTAGCATGCTTTTCTAGAAAGTAACTTCTGTGTAACAGTTCATCAGAATTCATTTTCAATAGTGTTTTTTCTTTCTTTTAACTATATTACAAAGGAGACAGAAGAACAATATGGATTTTATTGTGTTGTATTAAAAGAAAGAAAGAAGAGAAAAAGAAAGGGAAGAATGTTTTCTTTATCTCCAGCGCTTTTATTTTCCATAAATCTTTATGCACAGGAATTATTTAGGCTATGCAGAAATATAACTGTAGCCATGGGAATTGTATTCAAAAACAAGGAAGTGTGGCTTGTTTTAACCTGAAGCAGCATGAAATTGAATCATATGAGTGTATAGCAATATTGTTGTGTGTCAATTCAGGCAAAGTGCTTTGTAGCTCTATATTTAAGAATGTTGGTATAATGACCCATGACCACTATCCCAAGGTACTCTCTCTTACTTTCTCCATAAAGAGCAAAAACCCATTGGTCTTAACTGATTAAGTTCTAAAGCCTGAAGAAGTGAAAATATACTTTATTTTAAATGTGAGTGAAATATTATTTGCTAAAACAGAATTTGACCTTCGAGCATATTTATTGAAGATGTCAGCCAGCTTCATTTATGTATTTAAGAATAATTATTAAGTGAATATGCAAGATATGAGGTATGGAGTATTCTGCCTTAAAGCCATTATTTAAGTATATGCTCATTTCTTTTTTTATGTAGGGATGAATTAGATAACAGTTCATGCTTTTAGAACACCTCAAAATAAAGATAAATTGATGCTTCTAGAAGGATGTGGGAAATGCAATTGATGCTGTTATCTTTGTGACTGGCTCCAAACAGGTTATCCTTATTCTGATTGCAAATTTGGATATTGTAATAAATATCTCAGGAGGTGACCAAATGAGAGCCAAGCAGATTGCTTATTGGTTAAAGCAATGATTTGATTCTCATGCAACTGAAAGAATATTTGGAGGTCCCCAAAAGTGCTTTGCTATTTAAAATCTATGTTTTTTTTTTAACCAGGTTGTGTGTATGGAACCAACTTTAAAACTGCATTTAGAAGTTATCTAGGTTCATAGGAACATCACTGTTGAAAAGATGGGTCAGAATTTGAGTAGGCTTTTCAGTGTTATTGGGTTATAGTGATAATTTAACAATCATCTCTTGAAGAGAAGGACTTTTCAGAAATGAGAATGTCATACGTTTAGGAAAACCAATGATGTGTATGGCTGTGATTGTCTTTGGGATCAAGGGCCAGAAATTTGAAAGTTTTTCTAGCTCATGTCATGAACAGCTTTATAGTACTGCCAGAGACATATTTTCTGAGATTAGAATAGATACAAATTTTCTCAGACTACTTTGTAGAATAAATTTTTAGAAACGAACATGACATAGTTTTCTTAGTTTATATAACTTTCTAATTTCAGCTTCTGAAATCTCCAAGTAGGAAATTAAACAAAAAGTTATTAAGTAATAAGGACACTGTAAGGCCAATTGAAAATGAGAGTATTTTATTCTATATGATAAGAAAGACTTTCAGCAAGGTCACTTCTCTTACTCTGTTCAGCACCAAATCTGTGTTGATGCATTTGAGGGGAAGGTGGATTGTGGTGTAAGGATATGTGTGGACAAGTTGAAATATTAAGTTTTTTTTGACTGGTTTTGTAGAAACCTCTTACGATTCAAGAAAGTTTGCTGTGGAGCTGACTGGGAACGTCAGATGTACTGATGGAGTTAGAGCTGAGAAAATGGTAATGTGGTTGAGGTGGTAGTTTCTTACAGAACTTTAGTCTCAGTTTGAAGTAGGTTGATCTTTTAAGGCACTTGCATGATTGAAATGATAGGGGGAGAAAACAGCAATTAAGTTAGTGTTTAGTTACTATGAGAAAGAAAGTACAGATAATAATGAAGTCATATTTTCAAGTCAGATTTAAGAACACTTTATTTTAAATCTGTTCCCTGTCAATGATCTCAACAAGTGAATGACAGATTAGATAAGGAATTTGTGGTTTAACCCTAGGAGTGTGGAAGAAGTGTTAATGATGTGTGGAAGAAGTGTAGTGGGGGAGCTGGATCAGTTTCAACCCTGTACAGTTTCACTTGAACAGAGGTGAGAAGAGATTAGAGAGGACAACAGCAGTGTAAAAGAAGCAGTGTTGGCCTCAATTAGTAGTGTAACCTTCAAGAATTAGGGGTTCTTGTGCTTCTGGAAGAAAGTGAATGAATTTGTATCATGCTACAGTGAAATTGTAAAACAACACTATTTTCTGAAAATAGAAAAAATTCCATTTGAAGATAAATGTGTCTAGTGTTCAGCATCAACTGTACTGTTGGTTCTTAACACATACTAGAGAGAGCAAGCTTAGACATTTGTACTTTTCTGTGCGCTGACGTACCAGGTGGAGACCAGAAATGGGTAGTGTCCATCAGAGTTCCTCACTGGAACAAGCGCTGTCTAATATTTTCACTGATAACACAGATCATGTTGAGTGCACCCTGAGCGAGTCTGTGGATGTCACCAAGCTGAGAGATGCAGCTGACACTCTAGAGGAAAGGAATAACGTCCGGAGAGACCTGGACAGACTTGAGAAGTGAGCCCATGGAAAACTCATGAAGTTCACCAAGACCAAGTTGCAAGGTTGTGCACTGAGGTTGGGGCAATTCCACATATCAGTACAGACTGAGTGACAGGTTGAGAGCAGCCCTGCAGAGACGGACTTGGGGTACTAGTGGATACATAAAAAAAAAAAAAAAACTTGGCCAGCAGATCAAGGGGTGATTTCTTCCCTTCTGCTCCACTCTCATTAGTTGCCTGAATCCAGCTGTGGGGCCCCCAGCACAAGAGAGGCAGTGACCTCTTAGAGCAGGTCCAGAGGAGGCCATGAGGATGCTCAGAGGGCTGGAGCACCTCTACTACAAGGATAAGCTGAAAGAGTTGGAATTGTTTGTCTCCAGGGAGACCAGGCAGCCTTCCAGTACTGAAAGGGGGCCTGCAGGACGGATGGGGGAGGCTCTGTAAAGTTCTGTAAAGTTTCACCGTCACTAGGAGAGAGTAGAGGAAACTGCTGAAGGAAAAGATTTTAAAAGTATGCAAGTTTATCCTTCCTTACATGCTCAGTTTATCGGTCCAGTAGATATTAGTATAAAAGCCTGTGGTCTTTGTACACAGAACTACAGTGAAAGCCCAGAACAGCCAACAGCATTTTCTAAGTGATGGTTGTGAGCCAGCATTTGACACATTCTCTGTGAGTAATTTATGCCACTCCTAGAAGGGGAAACACTTTACCAAGGAAATAAATATGGCAGGAGAATTATGTCATTGGCACTATCATTGACTAAAATTAATTGATGATGCAGTGCCTTCATTATGCTGAAAGGGCTGGGTATGGATACAGTCCACTGGAAAAAAACAGTGACCAATTTGTCACCTTTCTTTATTTTTCTAATGTTGTTTAGACCGTAGAAACTGGCAGATTCTAAAAAGCACAGAAGCGCCATTTGTGTGTGTGATTTGGGAATACGGCCATTGTTAATTAACTGTAAGAAATTTTGTATTGGGCTTCCAACCAACTGATAATGGAAATTTGTTCTCCAGGAAATTCTTTTTAGGCACTCTTCTGATTTCCCATTTATTGTAGTTTTAGTCCTTGTTTGCTTCTTTTCTGAGTGCAGAACTACAGTTGGTTTTCAAAAGCACTCGTTTGTCCAACAGAAATTTTAGAAAGGCAAGTTAACTTCCACTCATTAGAGGATTTAAGTAGCTAAGGGCAATGTGGCAAATCATTCAAAAAAGATACTGAGTTGAAGAGTGTTACTCTGCATCTTGTGAATAGCAGTGACTCCTTGTTTTGGGGATAAATAGCACAATTGTACAAAGATTGTACTGGGAAAAAGGAAGAAAATCTATTATCACAGCTGGCTGCAGCATTTCTTTGTGCTTCCCTAAACAATAGTTTGGAAGTCGTTTAACCTTTCAACTTGTTTGCATCTAAATACAGCCCTCTTTTTCAGGCAGCACATAAGATTTGTTGTGTACTAAACCATTGATAATCATGCAATTGAAATAAAATGGTTACATTGGTTATCTTTAGTGGGGCACAGAAACGGCAACCAAAAGATTATACAGGAGGATATGGATGCTTTGTGGTTGCTTTTACTGCTGCTAAACAATACTGCCTGCTTTCTTAAAGCGAAACAGCCTTCTGGAGAATTACCCTAGGAAATTCTAATACAAATGATTATTCCCGACTTACAGTTTGTTTGGTTTTTAACCTTTTGTTTTGGTTGTTGGCATGCTCGTCTTAGTAATATTCTATTATATATAACCTGCAGTCTTGCTGGTCCCCCAGATGTACATGCTTTTCTTAAATAGCTGTAGAACTTCAATCACTTTCATTTTAGTAATTGAAGTACTGGCAATGAGTGTGTAACTGGCTTCTGTGATGACAGTGCAGCTCCTAAATTGTAGAAGCTGGGTTTAAATGAGCTCACATGTTTTATGCTCCCAAACACTGATAACTTCATAAACTAACATCCCTTAGAGTTCAGGGACATTTCAAA
The DNA here is from genome assembly GCF_002078875.1 of Numida meleagris. Taxonomy (NCBI): domain Eukaryota; kingdom Metazoa; phylum Chordata; class Aves; order Galliformes; family Numididae; genus Numida; species Numida meleagris. Next base: position 46,793,811 of record NC_034413.1, on the reverse strand, counting down.
ATGTAAAGTGTTCGATTTACCAGTTAAGGAGCATTTTCTTCTTTGTGAGTGTATATACTTCCTTGCACTGATCTTTCCCAGATATTTTTTAACGTATTATGTGCAACAATTCTAGCTCAAGAATACGTAGTGTTTAGAGTGTTCCCATAAAAATAGTTGCAGTTCAAATTTTGTTGTAAATGTCTCCCTGATACGCGCCAGTCAGACACTGAGCATTCCTGAACATGATCCTCTTGAGCTGAAATTTTTCATAGTTAGTTGCAATGCAATTTCTTTCTGATGTTGCAATGAGAAAATATTTTTTTTTACTTGAGTGTTGAGAGGAGATAGTATATTTTGCCTCTTTAAAATCTTTTAGGTGCCTTTCTACAAAGATAAACCAACACTAGTGTGAACTTAAAAAATAAATTTCTATTTAGCTCTTACTTTTTTTCATAGCCAAGAAGAACAGCCAGATAAATATTACTTATGTTGTAACTGACCAATTTCATCTAGTTTGAACATCATGCAAAATAGTACTCGAAAATACTGTTTTGGGGAACAAGACATCTTACATACTTACTAAATAAAATCTCCAGTTACAAAATTTCAACTTATGCATGCATAAAGTAGTTGAAGGAAATGAGTGTTTATCTCCCATTAGCTTTTCCTTCTTTTCTGTCATCTTCTGTTTGTTCCCTAAGGAAAAGGGATGATAATGAGTGGAATTCTCGAACAGCAGACATGTCTGTGCCACTCCGTTCTGATGAGAGGTGGACACACTCCAAGTTACTGCCTGGGCTTAATACCTCATGAAGTGAAAAGTGACTCATGGAAAGGCAGACATTGTGCACAAACTGATATCAATCTTTAATTTTTCTGCCCCCCAGTTTGTGTGTGTGTGTTTAAATGCATAATGCTAACCTTGTTTTCTGGTAGGATTATTTTTCATTTCCTAATCATGTTATTCTTTCTTCTTTCCCTCCAGCATTAAAATCTAATTTTTGCATGTGAAGCTGGTCTGTTAAGTATGATTAATTCATATGGTTTCACCCCTTTTAATAACCAAACTTAGTTTCAGGCAGAGCCAGGCATCAGCATGGTTTTAAGAAACGCTGTGAACCTTGGGATCTATTATTTTTCAAGCTCCTATGTAGTGTAACATAGCCTACCCCAAGTAACTATCATTTATTACAGTGATTGCCATTAGTGACTGCTATAATTAAAGTTGCGTATCACTTTCTGTTATAATCCCTTCTTTTAATGCAATCATATAATTTGCCAAAGCATTAGCCTTTAGGACAAAAGTTTTGCATGGTAATGTTCTCCTCAGAGGTAAATTTTGGGGGAGAGAGGATGAAAAAGAATTATAACTGACCTTATAGAAAGTCCTAGTCTGGTCATTTTGAGTTGTAGGATCAGCTAAACTGCTTAAGAAGAAGGTGAATAGTTACCATCATTTCTGGGGACTAGAAAAACTTAGACGAAAAGTTAAAGGATTAGGAGTACAGAACCACCTTTAATTTTGACTACTCTCACTGTTTTGCCTTTCAGCATCGCCGCCTAACTCTGCAAACAGTTGTTAGTCTTACTTTATTTGCATCTGCATCTCACAACATCATTTAACGATGTTAATTTTAGCAATGGGAAATGTTTGACAATTGGCTTAGAGGAGTGGAGCTGACATACAACAGTCAGGTGTTGATTTGTGATTCCAGTCCTGAATCTGGTGCTGGTTTTTGGGTAGAAACCTTTCCTAAAAGTGAGATGGGGAGGGCAGTGTAAGAGAACATTTTCTATGATTATTTTCCTGGTAATAGCTGCTAAATGTCAATAACTGCTGCAAAGCTTTTCCCTGGGAAGAAAATGATATCTTCCTGTACTGTTGCAGATAACCCCATGTGCAAACTTTTAATGGTGAACGCTATATAACGAATGTGTAAGTTCGCATTTATAGTGGTTTGAGTATGACTTGACAATTTATTATATCATATAAAGAAATCACATTTTAAGATATAATATAAGGGAGTGCTTGGGCAGACAGAGTGAAGGATAAGCTTTGAAGCCTAACATTCATTTCCTGTGCTTGTTTTTATCATCCCTAACATTACATTAGCACCATTTCGTTGCATAGAATTCATTTTAAGAAATAGTGATTGGTTCTTCCAGTCAGCCCTCTGGGACAGTGTTTTAATTATTTTCATGAGATATGTGATAACAAACTGAAGTACAGTAGAAATGACAATTTTTGTTACATTCAGAAATTGTTCCTCCTCTAGTCTGTCTGCAAACTGTTATTGCTGTAAACATCTGTCTTTATAAGATGTTGTGAAATTCTACACAGGTATGATTAACTGAAAAGTAAATCATAGCATGAAAAAAGCACAAGCCTTCAGGAAGATAATCTTTTTGGAGACCCCATTGTCTGCAGAGGGTCCTATGAGTCAGAGAGATGTCTTCTACATGAGAAGGTTTCCACATCTGGATTCTTTTTACCAGTTGAGGTCTTTGATCTGAAAATGTTACAACTCTCCTATGCCCTGTAATTTGTCTGGCAAAATGAGTAATTTACAAATGCAATTGCTCTTCTGACAACTCAGTTTTGAGTGTGTAAGTGCTGGGGTGCTGATCTGTAACCCACAAGGACTGTTGGTAGTCCTTTTACTGGTTTCAGTGAGCTTTGATTCAGGTATTTGAACTTTGAAGCACCCCAGGTGGATTAGGGTGGGGGGAAAAAAAAAAGAATTTTTACAAATGATTATAATCTAAAGATTTAGGCTGCTGTGCGTCTGAAATAATTTGACAGTGCTTTGAAGGTGTGTAAATTTAAATAAGTTCCTGATCTTTGTGTCTTTTCTTTTATATCTACAGTGGCAGATGAAAGCAAAGTTGGTTCCTTGTCCGGACGCAAATCAGGTAAACTGTTTCTTCTATTTTGGAGGAAGAGCCAGCAACCTGTAAGTAGTATGGCCGGTAATTGAAGTCAACCTACAGCTACTGTTGTGCCTAAATAGGTTGCAAAATAAGGCATTACTTTGTATTCCCTAACTCTGGCTTGTGCAACGATGAATTAGGTATTGTTCTTTGCCAAGCGGCATATGTAGCTGAGTCATTTGCAGGAAGAGATGTATCTCTTTTTTCAATATAGTTGTTGGAAACTGAAGAAAATGAGGATTTGCATGTTGTGTAGTGGCTTGAACAATAGAAACTTTGAAAAACATAAGTTTTTCTTTTTCTACTTGCTCTGAGTTCCACTTCCACTACCAGAATTATTGAAGATAACACAAAAAAAACCATACAGTTCAAAAAAAGAATGTCAGAGTTTTTTCTTCCATCGTGCTTATGCAGTAGAAATTTCTGTTTTTAAAACTTCTCTGGCCGTTGTAATAAAAAAAGGAAAAAAATAATTAGTCCATAATGTTGTCATTACTGTTCCTACATATTGAACAATTTGCACAAACCACACCAGGGTACTATACAACTTGCAGTTCTTATAATATAAGAACTTCTAAGGAAATGCTGTAAGATCGTAATTTTTCACAAGGTATGGGTAAGCTGACATTAGAAACCTTGAAAACTTCCTAGAAAACTCAAGTTATTCGGTGATCTCTTTTAATGTTAGGAAGCTGTGAAGTTTCTGGCTGCCCCTTTGCTGCATGATTGCACGTTGCCTTTTTCCATCCCTTTGACAGAACTAAAAAGCTGAATTCATGCGAAGGAAGGTCAGCTATGAGATTCCTGGTTGTTTATGGTATTCCTTCCCTGTACAACTGAGTGTCCTCCTTTGGTTTTGTTATCTTGTAGTTCTCTGGTATGGATTTTCCTTATCTGAAGACCTTTTCCTGAACTTAAAGTCGACAAATTCTTTTTACATTCTTTTGGCTTCTTTCCTAAGTCTGTGAGCCTCTTGGATTCTCTTTCTGAATAAAGAGCTAGTTCATATGTCTTGTAACATTATCACTCCTGTGAAGAAAAAAATCTTTCAACTTTTTGTTTTGGGAATGTGAAAGCTTCAAAGAAAGGATCTTGTCAAGTAGGAGAGGCAAAGAGTGTTGCCCTCAGTTTTTTTTTCCTATGCAGAAAAGTTACTACAATCACGCAATATCATGCAGTATTCCAAAGATCACCAGAATTTACTGCTGTCAGAGAATATTGAAAGGAAACCTTGTGAGATCAGAAATCTTTGTCAGTCAGTTATTACAGATTTATTTTTATACCATTTTTAGCAGCATTTGATCTTTCTTCTGCATGCTTCTCCATATTATTGAAAACAGTGGCTTTCAAATTTGTTCTGTTTGAAGACACCTAAGAATTTTATACAAAAAGGGGATCCATACTTACTGACTTTTGTCTTGTTTGCTTTCCTTACCTTCCATGGACCTCTTCCACGTAGTTATTATTTTTTTTCAATAGGCTAAGATCTTAGTGGTCAGCAGATCAACTAAGAGCCAAAACTTCCCACAGATTGTCTTGTCTGTATCTCTTTTTCTTTTCCTCCTTTAGAATAAAAAGAACTAGCTACTTCTGAGAAGAACAGAGTGTAAATTATTTTCTTGGTTCTGTTCACTTTAAATATTCTTCAAATACTGTTGAAACGTTATTTTCCCCCTTCATGTTCCATTTCCTATCCCTTCATGAAAAGAAATCAAGCTGCACTTTCAGCTTTCTTATGGTTCCATTAAAGGTTTGTTCAAGAGCATGGAGTTCTGTCTACCTTTTTACTATTTGATTTTTGGAATTTATATCATGTACGTATGTTTCTGGCATTCCATTGCATTGCAGAACTCTTAACATCTTTCATTGCCCTGCCTTCCTGTAGGCACCTTTTTAAAGAAAGCTCTGAGGGAGATATTGCAGCTTCTAGTCCTGGGAGCAAAACACTTAATTTCTCATTACATAAAGAAGAGTTTCCATCCCATTCTAGACTTCAGGAAATTAAACATATTTCTCTACAGAATTAATTATCACCTACTGACAATCAATGCAATTATCCCTTCTCTCCTTCAACATGACTTGTTCTATGAAATACACAGATGAGTAATTCTCTCTAGGGAAATATCCTTTCTGTTCCTTCTGAGGCAGTGGCCCTTGAGGCATTTAGTCCCAGCTTTTGCTTTACCTACTGAATCTCTTGCATGTTACATGTTACTGAGCTCAGGAGTTTATATTAATTTCATACAGTGTTACCACAACTTAGCAGAAGAACAAGAAAAGGATGTGTTGTGCAGCCCCATCTTCCTGTCTTTTTATATATTGCACCCACAAACAGCTGTTCCATATTCTTCTCCTTAAAAAATAGATCTGATTTTAGAAGCATGTCTAGACACACCCTGAACTTGTAAACATGTTGTATTAGAAGATGGCTGGAGAATCATTCTTGTATTTCACCTTCACAGAAATGCAATAGAAATGCTTCAGTGAATTCTGGTTTCCATAGCTGGCCTCTCCTTTCAGAGGAGGAAGACTCCTGCAAAGCTTACGGGTGTTAGTGTTGTTGCAAATGCTTTCCACAATACCATTGCACAAGCACTGGAATGCTGTGTTGATGTGGCCTACTTTGTCCTTTGGGGCAAAGTGTGTGTGTGCAAGATATACTCTCTTCCTAAATTCTGTAAGGAGGACTTTTTTCCACTGCAGTCTTCCCTGTGCCTAGCAAAGGCAAGACTGTGTTCCTTAAATGCCACTCCAACAAATGAGAATGAGAGGCAGACAAGTGGGTCCTCTATGTTGGAGCAGAGCAAATTCACGAAGATGAAAAATCAGTGAATATGAGCTCAATTTTTCATGATTTCTTTAGCATTTTAGAAAAGTAGTTACAGGACAGCTAGGGAATGGCAGGATTGTTTTTACAACACGTATAACCTGATTTATATCGAATACAAAAAGTGAATACTGAATTCTTTGCTGCTATGTTTTTTTTCCTTCCAAATTTTTTTTTTTGTTCTGATTTATTGCTTAGAACACTTTTAATATGTATTGACTGTCTGCTGAGGTCTCTGCTGACACAGCTCTTTCAGATGATGCAGTGCTGGAGAAAAGCTGATGAGTCTTTCTTTATGAGCTCTGACATATTAATTAGCAAAATGGGCAAAAAAGCTTTCCTATTTTTATTTTAATGTCACTAGACCATGCTTTTGGCTTGGATTATGTTTGGAGACAGTTCTGAGACAAGATGAGTTACAGATCTTATTTTCTTGCTGGTTGCTATGCAAGGGACGTAACACTGGGCTATGGATTGTTGCTGGCACTACTGAGTGATGTAGGGCAGCTCTGTTACCAATCTGAGTCTTTGGCTACTTTATATTAATGCTGTGTGGCAAGGGGTACCTACCCAAGTAGGAAAGGGTCCACTGGGGTAATTTGAAGGATGCATTTTGTCAAAAAATGCCCGTTATTTTACATTTTGCTGCCACTGTAATTACATGGTTGTGGTTCAACCTTGGGTAGGATCAGCAGTTCTGGGAAAGAAGGTTTGAGGAGATGAATATATAGTTCTATCCTACAAGGTCACACAGCTATGTGTCAACAGCTCTGTTAGATTCCAATCTGTACTGCTTCACATGGATTAACTGAGTTGTTAAAATGGGTTTCATTTGGGGGCTGGAGTTTGCTTATGAAGTGGGTTAAAGGTCTTGGTGCATCTCTGCATCTGCCAACGTTGCATTGGTAAATTAAATAACTTTATGCAGCACTGAGGTTGCACCAGTACAAGTGAAAATAAATTTTCCCTTTGTCTTTAAAGTTGAATGGAGCAGGATGATCCCCAACTGTTTTCTGAGGATAGCTGCAAGTTGTTTCTGGACGCTGCACCTGGTGTATTCCAACACAAGTACCATTTTTAGGAAGTAGTTCATAAGAGTAGAAGAGCTGTTATAACACCTCTATACTGTAGGTCATTACTTTGTTATAACCCTAGGTATGTCTGGTAACTGGAAAGTTTGCAAATACAAGCATAACATTCTTTTCATTCGAAGAACTCCATTTTTCAGAGGTAGAGGATATGGCTTGGTGCAGGCACATTGGACAGTTGAAGATTGTTCTGGTGAAAGCATGAATAAGTGCTAGGCAAAGCTTATTGCTGCAATCTGAGTTCAGGCTTAGAAGGGAAGGCAAAACTGGAGAAGTTTCCTTTTTAAATTGGAGGGATCAGGCAGAGGTTGAGCTAGTGGAACGCTAGCAAAATCCAGTGGTTTATGCATGCTTATGTTGCACAAAGTGCTTTTTTTAGCCAAGGATTTTGCTGAGTGCTAGTGGAAGGGACAGAAGTGGCTGCAGAAAGCTTAGTGGATGTCCATGGGCATGTTTGGATAGAATGGAACCAGTGCCATTGTAGAAAGTTTGGCTTCTGTTTTGCTTTTGATTTCCAGGTGATGCAGTTGTGTCGAAGTGGTGTCTAAGGAAATAGTATTCTCCTCTCCTCTTTCCAGATTGATAATTTGGTAAACAAGCCTTTCACGGCTGTCCATGGCATTGAAGACGAACTTTTCAAAGGGGCATTGGGTTTAGTTCTGAATTCATAAGAATTTATATAGTAACTAGATCTATCTCCATTGCAGTCAAAAAGACTCGTAAATGGCTGGGCTGCCTGGCCTATGCAAGTGAAGTACGTGTCCAAACATGGAACTTGCTACCACCTAACTGAAAGCTTGTGGCATATAGAATCTGACACTTGTCTTTGCATTTGAAAGAGGAGAAAAGGGCTGATTCTACCTTGATTCATTTTTCTTTCATAATAAAAGCATAACATGTGGCTGTGTCAGTCATTCTTGCACGTGTGAAGGAGGAATTGCCTGCTTTGCAGACTGCAGTACACCTGAGCAATACCAGTGCATCTTTTTGTGATGGTGCAGTACACTGTGTTACCAGCATCGTGTTCCTCTAGGATATGAACCTTCAAATGTTGTGTTAAGCTTTATAGTCTATTGATGGAAATATTTTCAGAAGATTTTCATTCTTTTACCTTTATTTTGGACTTCTTTTCTTGTATGATTCTTTTCTATTTATTATTAACTTCAATTATGCTTCTCCAGGCAAAACATTCCTTTGGCCCATGGATTTCCAAAGAGATTGCTGTCATCAGAATCTGCATTGACTCATGCAGCCAAGAAACAAAAAATAAGATTCCCTTTTTCTGCAGATCACTTGCAGAGTTAATATTTTCTTCCATACTTCTGGTTGATAAGATCTAAAGTTAAGTATGTTACACTGAATCTATTATGCAGTTGTGAGATAGGAGGATTTATAATCTAGAAGTTAAAATGCCTAGCTTTCATTCAGTTTCTGCCTACTCATCTTTGTTGATTTTTGTTGGGTTTTTGTTTTTGTTTTTTTGTCTTCTCTTGAATCATAGCTTGTCTAATGAAACCAGGATGATACATAATTTACTTAGTACTCTATGCCAGTATGGCTTTACTACCCTTTTTGTAGTGGACTTTATTTTTCAAGTACAAGGGCGGATCTGAAACTAATGCCTCCTTTTCTATTTTGTTGGCTCACAATGTCAGAGATGGATGTTGGTGGTCTGGTAGTAGAGGCTGAACCTTCCCACGAGTATTCTGTTAGATTTTGTTGTGTGTGACAGATGGCAACAGAGGGGCAGTCTGACACAATGGCATCTGACATGAAAGTGTGTATGGAGCAAAGGTGTGTCACTGGATTCCTCCATGTGGAAAATATGGCACCCTCTGACATTCATCAGTGTTTGCTGAATGTTTCTGGAGATCAGAGAATGTGAGCACAGTGAAAGTTGGACTGTGTGGGCAACATTTTGCTAGTAACGACGTCATCATAGAAGCTGTGAAACAGTGGGTCACCTCCACTGGTGCAGATTTCTGCAAGCACAGCATGCAGGCTCTTGTTCATCAGTGGTGGAAATGCATAGCTGATCCTGCTGACTGTTGAAAAACAGTGTTTTGTATCTTAGAATTTGCCCTTTCAAGTAGTGTCATTGTGCTCTTTGTATAAGTTGTGGTTTCCATGGAAACAAATAGAATGCATTACTTTTTGAGCAACCTACATATTTATTTATTTTTAATATTTATAATGATTTTGATGCTATGGAGAGTTGTAAGCCATGTTGGTTGGAGCTGGGAGTGGTGATGGGCCTCGTTTAACACTACCTTTACACGGTCTAGCAGTTTTGTACGAGAACCAAAACTATGCTGTGACCAAGCCTGTGGGGAGGACAGCTCAATATTGAACTACAGCGCTGCATAGTATTTTCATCTCCTCATGTTCAAAAACAGTTGAGAGATCTGCAAGAATAAATCCTGAGCCTCCAACTTTCATAAGCTGATTCTTAAAAAGTAGTTTTGAGGAATATATTCTTTTTCATCTAGTATTTAGAGTGCTAAGTGTTAAGTATAAATGTTTTGTTGGAAAAACTTTCATTTGTCAGTTAGAACTTCATGTATTTTAGCTTGTCAGAGATAAGAAAGCACACTGAAGCAAGCTGGAAACAAAATTAGAATTCTTGTAAAGTTCTAATATTTTCTGATCAAGCAAGAGAAGCTCAAACTGGACGTTCCAGATACCAATTTTTAAGAAGCTATTAAGAATGACACTAATGAAGCTATCTCTTTTTTTGTACTGTCATGTGGCATGTACTCCAGTGTGCAAAGTTGGATTTTTTGTTAACTCAGGAAAAGGAAGGCTGAACACTTACAAGTTCCTGTGCTTCAGTTATTTCAAATTAACAGAACTTGTTGTATCATTGAATGTGAATGAAGAGCAGTTTGTGAAGATGCTTTCTGAGTGCCAGGCTGGCAGTCAGTACAGTCCCTCTTGCCTGCCAGGCATGTGTGGCTCTCATGAACAGCTCTCACGGACAGCCAAGCTGCGTGGGTCTCTTCTATGGAAGGAAACAAGCTATCACTTTTACTCTGAGAGGAGTCATTTTGTGCCTCCAGTAACTCACCATCTGTAGCTCTTCTTTTGACTTTTTTCTGTTTGTTTTTGAAGACTTTATTAGCTGTGTGATGATGATCATTCTGACCCCTTTTATGTTAGGTCCTGAGAAAGTCAGCTGTTGATTAAAAAAATCCCTTGCGTGAGGGTGGAGTTTGATGTTAGTGTTAATATAAGAACTTGCTGCTGCTGAAAGAGGCATGCTTAGTCACCTTCCCACCATCTTCAGGTGCATAGTTCACATTATTTCTTTTATTCAAGTCCCATATCTTAGCTGTTGAGAGTAATAAACCAGCCAAAAAAATAACACAGGAAAGAGGGAAGTGAGTAGTGCTAGGCTTATCTCCTTCACCGACTCTGTTGAGAGACAAGCTTTCATGCTGGCAGAAGGGAAACTGCAAGAGGATGGACATGGGAACTGTGCCTTTTGGAGGCAGCCAGCTATTAGATCTGCCATGTCTAACCATACTCTTATCAAATTCAAATGCCAAATTTACGTTGATTTTTTTAAAAACAAAAAGAAGAAAAAAGGGGTAGTCTTTTACTTGCCATGGATACAACTACTTTCTCAGTGGCGGGAGAGCAGTAAAAAAAAAAAAAGACAATAAACCTCTGAAAAATGAAGAGCATCTCTGCTGTTTCATCCTTGAATTTCAAGAATCTTCTGTTAAATCCTTAATTCACTTAAATTTTATGAATTGTCTGTGTGTTCTGCTAAGGACTCTCAGTCTGCATTGTGTTAAGTTATGGCAGAGTGTCCTGTTGATCTCTGAGCTGCAGTCGTGAAGGTGAATAGATCTGAGCTCTTGAGAAAAAGAGCAAACTTGCAGGAGAAACCTGTTCCCCCCAGTATTCTTGTACAAGATTTAGAGTCTAGAGCAGGGCTGAGCATAGAACAACTGCAGCAAGATTACAAAGCCAAGAGCCTGTAAAACAGGTTTTATAACATAACATAGTTGATTTAATATTTTCCTGTCTCCAGATGAGGAGTCCCATGATACTGTTGTATTCATAAATGCCTGGCCATGTGTTTCTGCCCCTTTTCTCCCCTGTGCGAGCGTTATTCCTCTTGTGGTTCCATGATGAGCTGTTGTAGGGAGCTAACCTAGCAGAAAAAATAATTCTGCAGAAAAGAATAGTGTTCTCCTGGTTTAACCAAGGGAGCAGGAAAAAGGGAGCTCTGGAGAAAAATGTTTTTTGTAACTGCCTGGTTTTGATCGTGGGATCAGCCTGAGCTGAAGGAAGTTGACTGGGGTGGGAGGTGGTAGAGAGGCACATCTGAGAGAAAAAGCAAGAGTGAAAGAAAACTTGCAGTTCTTCAGAGATGTCTTTGTGCTGAAAGAATGGAAGTGGAGGAGCAAGCTTGAATCTATTTCTTGTCCTGAAGACTAAACTGAAAGTGAATTTTCTTTATATATGTTGAGAAAATGGTTTAATGGCCAGTTAAACTATGTTTTGTGCATGTTTGCCTGTGTGCTGTTAGTTGGTTAAAAAGCTGTGGCTATCTTCTAGCTGTGTTCAGGCTGCTATGCTCTGCATCTGGTCTTGCCCTGAGGAGTGAGAGGGGATTGAGCAGTCCCAGGAACAGCTGAATTTGACATGCAGGGAAAGGCTTTCATAAGAGCCAGAACAGTGTGAGAAAGCAGCTTGGAGAAAAAGAGGGACAGTTTTCCTTAAGAACCATGGGAACTGGATATGGTCATCCGATTGATCACAGAAAGCTGCAGAACCAGAGAAAAAATGACACTGTAAAAGCATAGGTTCAGTGGAAGCTTTTATTTCACTGTATCACCCAGCAAACATGAATAATCTGTACTACAGAAGTGGTAAAAACAACCCTGTTTTAAACAGCAGAAGTCCTTTCCATGTCCCCATTTTAAGGACTAAAGTGAATATACATCTACCTAAAAAGTCTTGAAACTTGGCCTTCTCTTTGAAGGAAGCTTGTGCTTGGGAAAGGGTACCAAAGACAGATATTTCAGTTTGACCACCATGAAATGAAACGAGTTCCAGCAGTTTGGAACTGTACAGAGTTCTCTGGTGAATGCGTAGCTGGGAAAATGCTGCCACATATAGTTTATTAGACCAAGATACTGGAGAGTGATTTTGGGTGTCAGGAATGACTCTTTCTTCTGCACGGGTAAACTTGGAGAGGAAAATCTGCCAGGCAATTATGATGGTCTTTTCTCAGAGGAGAAGGCCTGGTCTGACAGATAGCCAAACTGCAATCTTCAAAAGTAAACAGTAGAGGTGAAAGCTTTAATTCCTTTCCATCACATCTTAGCAGTATGGGAATTATGCATTACCCTGTCTGAGCTGTTGGCATCCAAGGACTGCAAAGCAAACAGCTTTCTTCCTTGGGGAACATTCCTTAGTTCAGGAGCAGAGGAAGGGGCAGAAACTTTGTTTAATGTGACCTGGGAAATGTCATGCTCCAACACTATTGCTGCTGCATGATACAGAAGAGGGAGAAAAAAGTGTAGGAGAAAATGAAAATAAAGTAAATCCGCCACACCACAGTTTTTCCAGCCAAGATGCTTGTGCATTTGTATTTGTTCTACCCTTTTTTTCTTCTTTCCTGATGGGATTCTGGACACATTGCTGTATTAACTTGCAGGTGTGTTTCAATGTTTACACAACATAGTTGCTATTTCTGTTGCTGGTCCACGTTGCTGAGTATTGCTCTGTGCAGAATTCAGTGAAGCAGGTGAAGAGGCTATAAAAGAATGCTTTGGTAGTATGAAATTAAATAGAAGTGCAGACTTCTAATAGCTGTAAGGAATGTGTCCATTTGCTGTAGGACTGGATAGTATGTGAAATAAGTGGTCATCTTTCTGTGGTCTTTGTCAGCTTGCAGTGGGCAGAAGTGAAGGTATTTCTACAGAAGTCTGTATTTGTTGCAAGCTGAAGTACTCCCGTAAATTGCACAGTGCTGGCATGAGCTATCAGTTGTCGCGTGTTTGGGACGTGCATTCCCCTGCTGAGTTCTGATGATGCTTTTCCATGTCTGTCACATTTAATGTATTTGCTGGAAGTTTCTGCTCTAAGTTGGGGCCAGTGTGAGGGTAGGAGAACTTGAAAATATGGTGAATGTTTTTCTATACGTGCAGTGCTGCATCATGCAGAAATAAAGACTTCTCTGAGAGCTGAAGTAGTATAACTGTGTTAGGACACAGTGCCACACAGGATAGTAGACATTGCCATTGTGCAGAAGAGATTATTAGAATTGGAGGTCTTGGAATCGCTGGATGGAATATGCTCAGGGAAATGGTAAGAGTTGTTACTAAATTTGAAGTGATTGGAGATGGCGGAATGTAAAACAAGAAAGCTGGCATTAATCAAAGAATAAGAAACGATAAGTTCAAGGAAATATAAAGCATTCGTAAATTTGGCGTGCTTTCTATTCAAACTGTGGTTATTCAAGGCAAAGCGCTGCAGCCAGAAAAACTAATTTAATGTTTAAAGTTGTTGGGACCTATTGTATGTTGACTTTTAAGTCAGAGAGTCTTTCTGATGGTGGCATGAAAGTGCCTACGTGACTTACTCAGTTGTTTTTCTTCATGGAACTCCTCTTTCCTTGTCCTTAAAAAGAAAGCTAAAAACAAGAAGTGGATACATCAGGTCTCTTCCGCTGCTAGGGCCTTAGAAGGCTCTTCAGTCATCAGCTTTTTAGCTGCTGGCAGTAAGATTGCATCCATTTCAGAAGGCAGAATGAGTTGCCTCAGATGATACGTTCTGTGACTGAAGAGAAAGTACAGATGTAATTGTAATGTGCCTGGGTGATGTTTACCACTCTCTGTAGCTAGAACTTGAGTTGCAGCCTTCCTGCCAGCCCTTTCTCTGGTTTTGCATTCCTTCAAGCAGTATCTGCGCTTCTTTAAGCTTTGTTTTGAATGTTCTGCAGATGTTTAGGAAGACCTGCAGAGTACTTGGTACTGAGAAATTGGCTGTGATCAGCATTGGCAGATACTGTGGTTCTTTCAGTGACTTGTGACCAAAGAGACCAACAGCCACTGCCTAATTCCTCATTTTATTAATCCTTTCCCTTCAGGATCTGGGTTTGCAGGGCATAATATTCAGTACTGGCAGGGAGTATCCTAAAATCACTGGTGCCAGGGAGTTAATGAATTTGGAAAACTTCCCAGATAATACATCTGGCCCTCTAACTTGCATTTTTGGAGTATGAGACGTAACGAGAAGAGCACTGAATTAAATGAGCTACTGGCTGAAGTGGGGTAGGGGACACATTTACTTGTATTTTTAAACTGACCAAAAGTTTAAAAATTACATACCTCCACAATAGAGGTATGTTGTGTTGGGGTGAGAGAATGTATTTTTATTTTCTAATACCACGTATCCACTAGTTACCTTCCCTTTTGAAGCTTGAAACTAGACAGGGAAGCATTTAGAATTCTTCACTTATAATGATTCTTCTCATTTCTGTTCTCACTATGAAGTTCTGTCATGTTGCCATATCATCAATTAGAACAATTTTGAAGGTAGCTACCACTAATTGGTATTTCTATTCCAGTCCACTTCTGGAATAATATCTTATACAGTGTTTACCTTCCATAACATTTGAAATACTGTTGTATTGTATAAAATGGGTTGCTGATGCTATTTATTAATGTACATCTTAATGTAATAAAAGCTGTGCATGGCAATAAGCTTCAGAAATTAACTTTGAAGAAAAGAATTACATTGTTATTTGTATGTCCTATGAAATGGCGTTATTTTTAGTGGGTCTTTCAGTACAGCTGTGCTACTTAGCACAGGTAAGTACCTGCACAGCTCTCTGTAAGTACCCAGAATATCATTCCTGATTTAGTGCCCTACTGGAATGTTTTTTTCTGACATAAGAGAAGGAGAGTTTTTTGCTGTATATACCAGTGGCAGCCCAAATGGAAGCCATTTCATAGAGGAGTAGAAAGTGTTTTCTTGAATTACAATCAACTACCAGCAGGTACTTTCCTCCTATCTCAAGCAATGGCACTATGCTGCCCTTTGAAAGTATGCCTCTGTTTGCCTTACTTTTCTGCCTAATGTCTTACTAGATGAGTTTTCTCATTAGTGTTAATTTTGTCTGTTAAACACATCACTTGGTACCTCTTCCTTGTAACTGTTTCACTTTGAAATCTTCTTCCTTGAACAAAGATGATCAGATCTGCATGTCATAGGTGTTCTTTCTTTGTAGTGGAGTAACCTTGGTTGTCACAGCATAGTGTCTTGTTTCATATATTCACTTACTGAGGAGGCTCAGCTAGATCAGAAATTAATTTTATTGTGCCAAAGAGAGCATCCTTGTTTTTAACCTGTTCTGATTTTGCTTCTCTCATTGTCAGTTATGTATCAATTCATATGCCCATCCTTTTCTGTATTACCAGTGACTCCCTGCTTAGTGTTAGCAGCAAATGTCATAGAATTCATATAGAGACTGAAGACTCAGGAAGTATCTAATCCAGTGCTCAGAACAAAGTTAGCATTGAGGGCTTTATCCAGAACAAGTCATAAACACATCAGCTCATTGTTGATCTAGTTATTTGGTTCTGAAGGAATCATTCACTTGGGTGTGCAGTTCTGTTAGGATTGGTTTTTCCCACCCAGTTCTTGAACTTGAGACCAAACTTATTTATGTATGTTTGGTGTTCTTTTTCAGAAACATAAAAGCTGATTTTTCTCCATAGTTTGGTGGCTACGGTAAGGTTATTCGGTATGTAATTCCCACTGTTCCTGTTTTCACTTTATGTTGTAAAAATTCTCATTTTAGTTCTTCCTTCCTCTTCAAGCTGGTTCTTATGTCTAAAAGAAGACTGTGGGTTGGGCATCTGTGTGGGAGCAAATCTGTGACCTGGAAGCATGACCTCCAGATTTTCAAGTACATCGGCAGACTTAGCACAGAGTTCTGTCCATGCTGGCAGTGATCCCTGCAGAGCCTTCTGCCTCCTGTTTTGCTTGTGGTTCTCCTTGTCCTGCATGGCCAGGAGAGTAGGCAGATAGTGGTTGGTCAGGTCCTGGGGACAGTTGTTCACACAGCCTGTTTCAGTATTGGTTGTTTCTTTGGGAGACCATCTACCTCTTTCCTGTTCTCGTGTTGCTCACTTGGTGCATTGACAGACTGAATAGAGTAGGAAGGAAACATTCTGTTCACGTGTGACTAGCAGGTGTGGAGCAAAGCAGAGAGTTCAGTGGGGAGAGGCAGATGCTAACTCTGCAATTTGCCCAATTTCAGAATTATAACTCAGAATAATAACTGTCAGCAGTGGGACCCTAACTGTTTTATTGAAAGCTTGCACAAGGTTCAATTCCTCTCTTGTGCTGCTGTCAGGATCTGGTAAAGTGAAGGACAGACAGAGCTAGAACTCAGTGCCAGACGCTTGCATCCATCAGTGAAGGTTGGTTTTACTTCCAAAGGCTGCAAACAAAAGCCTCAGTTAACTTGCAGTGGCAGTTTTCAAGTCTCTACGTGCTGTGAGAGTGGTGCCATAGGACCAGAACAGAGGATCTGGCATTGATTTTTTTTTGTGGGTATTTTTTTTCTGTAATTACAACTTTTTTTCCTATCTACAGTTGTCATAAATTTCTATATTCAAAAAAGGGTTGTGTGTTTGTTTTTTTTTCAGATACCAGTTGCAATACTGCTGTTGGCAAACAGAAACATTATAAAAGAGAAATCCAATATAGTACAGTTATTCAGATGCTTCTATTTTTATTGTTTCATTATCTGCCCAGATGCTGACTTCTGAGGGAAAAAAAAAGACAGTGTTTTGATCAAAGCTTCTAGAGTTTCTTTTCTAAAAACAAACAAACCCACCAGTTTTAATTTTAAAGATACCAAAAAGAATGAGCATTACCTGCAGCAGTAAATTTTGCCAAATCAGTACTTACTAGTGAAATGCACATCACAAAACAGCTACAAAGAATTATTCACAATGTGAGTTTATATTAGAAGACCAAATACATCCAAAGAAAAATCCCAGGGATAAATACATCTTCCAGTTCCTTATATGAGCTGTAAAGATTCAGTATGTTCCTCCCCTTACTGATGCCTGACCTGCACGTGTACTGATGTGCAGAAGTGCTGCTTGTATTCAGGCTGCAAGGGGCGTCAGTGGTAATAGTGGTCCAAGCCCACTAAATACTACACACACGCAGAGCCGCAGAGGAGGAAGTGGAAAGCAAGGGGAATCAGATCCAGAGAATCTTAAAATGGGAACTTGAATTGATCTTCCTCCTTCTCTTTCAGCTCCTTGTCTCTGAGAAGTGCACAGTACTCATGCCATAAAATGACATTTAAAAAATAAATTCATTAATGTTTGTTTAAAAAAAAGAAAAAAAAAGCACCCTAGTGTTGTATAAGGTGTTCCAGAGAAAGATCTATGAAGAACTGTTTGATGTTGTTGTCAGAGCAGATATTAAAAGCGTGTTGAATAGGAAAGGCAGGTAATTGCTCTACGTGTGGAATAAAATATTTGTTGATCTTTCCTGAAAGAAGGAAGCTGGAGTTCTGTAAATAGAATTGTCATCATGTATTTGGGTCATAAAAGAAAAGTATTACATTGTGTGCAAAGGGAGAGAAGATAATGGTGGACACCTCAGCTGTGGTGTTCTGCAAGCACAAGTGCTTTACCTTGCAATGTTAATAGTATTCTTTTAAGGTCATTTTTTTGTATGTAATTTTAATACCTACTCTGTTGCTTTAACCACTTGAATTAAAATTTCATGAGCCTTTTCAGAAAATCAGACAGGAGAATGCAAATAAATTACGCATTTTATTTAGTATGTAGTAGATACAGTATTACTATATAAGTAAACAAATAAAAACGTGTCTTTATTAATACTGTGAGCTCTATAGAAAGATCCTGCTGCAGTCTGTAAGCCACATATGGTTTAAAGAGTCATTTTGATATTAAGTGGCTAATTCTGAGCCTGAACCTCTGGATTTGGAGCAATATGGAGTGATAGTATAAAAAAGATTAAGAATCTTAGCTAATGTAAATAAATTAATGGTCATGAAGTACAGGGCACAAATTGAAGATGAAACCTTAAAGCGTGTCATTTCCAGAGAGCAAGTACTTAATATTTTAGAAAATCTGATCTGTGTGTAGATTACCTTTTTGCCTGGTTTACTTTTTTTCTTTTTCTACCCCTTTCTTTCCCTCCTGGAAGTGTCCATAAGTCATCTTTTACAATTCCGACCCGAACCCTCAGCAGTCAGCACAGTGGTACGTGTCTGTGATGAGTTGAACTGTCTTCTGTACTGCTCCCTGGCCCTGCAAGGCAACTAAGCAACAGAAGAATTTTGTGTAGATAGCGAATGCTACTAGCGATATGCAGATGTGTACCAATTTGCTTCAAACCAAAATAACATATTAACTTAGCTTCTGCTTGATGAGAAAAACCACAGCTTCCTAGCACCACGTGTGCAGATTAATACCACCCTCTTTCCATTTTTTGTTTTTTTTTTTAGTGGCATGGTTCTGACACCCTTTTCTATATGTAGTATTTCATTTCAGCTGAGGGTGAAGGAACCACTGGTACCTTGAGCGTGAGAGATGTTAAAGTGACCAAGTGTAGAGCTAGCTCTGCCCTTGTTATTTGCTTAGTTTAGTAGTTATTTACCTTGCAGGTAGCCCTTCCTCAGACCTTAATACTGATAAATGGTTTTGCAAAGTAACTCTCTTCAAATCTACACAACTTGGCATTAAAAGCTCCATCTCCTTCCTTCTACATTTTCTCTTGTTAGAGCAATTATTTTATGATCCAAACTGAAAGAAGGGAACTTAAGCATTTTTAAGGAAGTTTTTATAGCTAAAGAAGCAGAAGCAGCGGTTCTTTTCCTCCTTTAACAATGAGTTACACTTACAGTATTTGAAGAGTCTTCACTTGCTCTGTAATTTGCATTAGCAAGAGAGAGTGCCCATTTTGTTAGTGATTTTTTAGAAAATGGAAACCAGGAATGAGTGCTCAACTAAATGGAATCAATAAACGACGAAACAGCCAACAATACTACAACCACTAATACTGAAATATGCTTTTGCAATTTGAGCTTTCATGTGTTTGCTATCTTTGGTAGGAAATTGTTCTTAAATTTCAAATAGAATTTCTTAGTACCTTCATATAAATCAATTGCTTTTAGTTTTCAGTTAAGTAGTTTAATTACCTAATCAGACTAAGAAAAGCTAATGATTAAAACCTAGGAGTCATATGCTTTAAGGCAGTATCAATATTAGTTATTGCTCAAGGTAGCTGTTTTAGATCAAACTGAATGGACTAGGAGGAATAGTATGTTTGTGATGTGCTTTACCATACAGGAATATCATTAAGTCTTCTCTAAGAGATAAGAGGATGGATATTGAAGAGTTACATAGTCAGCAACAACACTCTGTTAAAAAAAAAAAAAATTGACAAAATACCAATTCCAAATCAGAAGGCTTCTGTGCTAAAACAGATGTAAGGGTTTTTCAGTAATCTATTTTGAGAAAAAATAACTTATTCTCTGAACAGCATGTAAGCGAGAAGGGACTTTTCTGTCAGAACTGATTTGAAATAAACAAATTGCAAAAACCGTCTGAAAGAACATCAGGAAATTCTACACTCAGCTCTTCTATATTACTGGTCAGAAAATGTCAACCACTAATGTCTTCTTTAAAAGACGAGGAAGGAACTTGACATCTGCTCTGTTATGGGCTGATGTTTGCAACATTCATTTGAAATGCTATACTTATGTTCACATTGAACTCAAATTGTTAAGGTGAAATTTGAGTAAATTAATATTGTGTCAAAACATCTGTTTTTTCTGTTTAAAATAGAAAACATCTGAGGCATAGGAACATAAAGGGAATTTAGCAGGAGATGAGCTATACTTTTCAAAGTGTTGACAAATCATCAATAAATCACTTTGGAAACAAAGAGATCTATAGTCTTTCCACTGAAGAGAGCCAATATTGCGGAGATACAGCTAGACTTGTACAAAAATTATTAGAGGTATTGATTAATATTCTGTTTTGAGTTGGTAGAGCAGCACAGTCAGGTCTTGGCTCACAATTAGCACTTCTGTGTGCTTTCATAGTGCAGAAACTGAAGGACTGAGAGACTGTATAGCTGGTGTCCTCTGCTTGATTACGCCAAATGCTAGTGCCTAAGGAGAAATACAAAGACATGACATGTTTATATGTTATTTCTCTGAGCTCTCTCCTTGCCTTCAAATATTCAGGGATTTAAGGACTGGAGGCAGGAGTAGTTCCACTTATTCACTAATTTTCAATGGGTTTTACTTCTCTTGAGTTTTCTTGCTTCCTCTTGAGCATATGTAAATTCTTAGTATCCACAGCATGAAATGTTATCCATGTATATATTTGTTATCAGGGATTTTGCTACACAGAGAAATTATGATTGATTACCTGTTACTAACTTTCCGTCTTACAGTGAGAGATATGGGATCGACTAGTAGCTTTCTGCTCCTTCTTGTGGGACTGTTTCTTCATAGGACTGTTTTGTCTTCTTTTCACTAATTAAGCATGTGGTAGAAGAACCATTGCATTTTTTACCATAATAACACTAACCTCAGTGTTTTGAAATCTGAATTTAGTTTTCTAGTCTAAAGTAAATTCTTTAGTATGTATCACTATCTATATTACGAGTATTGACATACATAGTAAAGGTCAAGAGAAAATACTTATGAACAGCTCTGATTAACTGTGTGATAATATGCATGAAGTTTTGAGAATTACATAAATATTGAAGTTATTGATCACCATAAGCTTATACCCAAGCTCAGTTTTCTGTTGTCTTCCTGACAACCCAGTTTTCCTCTTAAGGTAGACAGAATACCAGTCTGCAGCCAGAGAAAGACTTAAGGCAAAAATATTGTATTTAAAAAAAAAGAAAAGGAGGATACAGGGCAGAATAGAAATCACTTTTAATACAAAAGAACTGAAAAGTCAGCATTATTATATAGATGGTAGAAATGTTTGGAGCAAGGTGATGATTGAACCTGAGACATCTGGTCAACTTGAAAAAGTTAAACTATAGCACTAGCCAGTGTAAAAGGACAAAATAAGATGTTCTGATATTGCTAGAGAAATCTGTGTGAGCTATTTGGTAACTTTGAAATTGTTCAAAATGTTGAAGCACCTTGTTCTTAATGCTTATGAGACTGGCTTTTATGCTGGCTGGAGCAAAAGCTTCTGATCTCTAGAATATGAATGATACTGTCATTGTCTAGTTTAAGAAACTACTGAAGGGTTAGTAACACAAGTAATAGTGTATACATATATCTTCATAGAATCAATGTTATTGCAATGAATGAAGCTTCACACCTTTATGTTCTATGGCTGTGTGTATCTGTAGCCAAATATACTTTCCTTCATGTGCAAGTAAGCTGTGATTACGGGCAGTATCTGGATTTTGAGGGTAAGGAGAGATCTAAGTACTATCCTCTCGCTATTAAGTAAGCTAATTATAAAGTTCAAAATGAGATTACTAGAAAGGAAGGCAATTATTGTTACAAAAAATTCAAGATCTTAAATGGCAGTGTCATCTGCAGTGTCACATTGGAATTTGAAAACTTTATACCCATTAACTCTCAAATTAACATAACAAAACAGTTAACTAAAATTTATTTTCATCTTTTTTGTTTGTGTGCTGTGTATCTAATAACTTTCCTTCATAGACAGATTTCTTGTCTGGTTGGTTGATGATGAATATTAACTTCTACTTTACACATTAATATTATTACTTCATCTCCATAAAGGTGTTTTGGCTAGAGGTCGGGTCCTACCAAAATCAGCTGTCAGTCTCAAGCAAAGCCACAGCTATAATTAAGGATCTGCAGGTTAATATTTCAGAAATTAATGTTATCCAACATATTTTGGATGGATTCCATCAATCTTGTCCAAAGAAAACATCCACAGATGAGGAAACCATTACTTAAAATAAGAAAATGAAAAAAAATCTCAACATACTCCCTAGAAAACTATCCTTAAAAATACTTAAATATTTGTTAAAGCATTTTTTTAGTGCCATGGAACTAGAAAAAAAATGCTAGTTGCATGGCACTAAAAAAATGCTGTGAAAATTTGTCAGAATATAAAAATAAATGAACTTTGGAAGTCATTTACCTGCACTGCACTCATCACAGACACACACATAAGAAAAGAAATGACTTGGGGAATGTGCTGCATCACACTGCTCCTGCAGTTTGTACAAGCCCTCTTGCCTCAGAGAGTTCCCATGCTGAAGTGTTTAAAGCATGAGGTAGTATTTCAAGATTACTGATAATTTATGATGAGGCACCTTTGTACTATATGTACTTTTAAAGCTATTACTTCTTTCCAGACCGTTGAATCCTTGCATAAACAGAAACAGCTTTTGAAAGAGTAAACAGGTTCCATGTGACAGGCAAATAAGCGCACTTGTTTCTTCTTGCTCCTTTAGCAGGACTAGGGGGCAAAGAAAGATGTCTCTTTGGATTGCTAAAATAGCATAGAGTTGTTTTTAACCTATAAATCACTACTTTGAATCCACCTCTGGCTGAGCTTACTACCATCTGACACTTGTGCTCTAACTTGTGCAGAATGTGTGAATTCTGTCTGACCCTTGTGGGCAAGTGTGTGTGATGCCAATGTACGGTGCCAGAGGCAGACAGCTGTCAAAGGCCAGACACTCAGCTGCCCTAGGCTTGTATGTAGTGGAAAAGTGTTGATTTACTCCAAAGGGTTTGGCCCCAGACTTGGGCCAGCATGTTAAAAATGAGATGTCCTGTTCCAGTTGTGCAGTCCTTGTTAACATGAGCACACTTAGCTTCTGATCCTGGATTAAGACTCCTAAAAGTTGCATTTGCGATCAGTTGTATTGGACCCTATTGTAGGCATAGATTGCAGTTCAGTATTTGTTTGGGGGACTGCACTGTAGTGACTTGCTTTGAAGGGTCTGAGAGTTGCCTGGTCCTATGAAACAGCTGCCCGTGTAATAGCAGATTTTGAAATTTCTCAGGTGGATCCAACTGCCAGGTAGTTGAAGCAGATCAAGTTAAGGCCTGGTTCTGCAGCTGATCCATGGTACTGCGTCAATTTCTGATATCATTGATCCAGAATCTGATTATTCAAGTACATCTCAATCTACTTGAAGCTTGACTCTGGTTCATGCTACATGAGTGTATAGAGTCATTAGGCAGAATCATGTGTTTTCCAGTAATATTGAGGCTCAACTTAAAGGAAGCCTTTATTTTTCTAGAACTAACCATCTTTGTTTTCTCTGTATTAAAATATCATTAGATTGTGCTTCACTCATATCAAGTGATTTTGATGGCAGTATCACTATGGCATAGTGATACCATTGCTGCTTGTCCCTCTGCTAGACCTAGGGAAATGTGGATTTTTATTTTTATTTTTTTTTTACCATAACTTAGGATTGTATTTTGACTGACTTGTCTAGACATGTCCCTACTGATTGATGAGGAATGGCAATGAGAATAATTAGTCACCTTCCAGTTTCATTTGACCTCACCTTTCTGCAGCTCGGTACTATATTATGTATAAAAACATACTCCATCAATTCTCCATTTATTGGGCTGGTGAAAGGGAACATGGTACTGTTGTTTGTGGACAGGGAAGAAATACAAATAAGTGCAGATAGAAGAATGTCAAGAAAAATTTATATATATTTATTTGCCACTGCAGTTAGATTATAAGTTGTTCCATGCGGCAATTATATTTGCTTTTTGAATTTTCTATTTAAGCACACTGTAGCGATGCAAAACTGCATATTGCAAAAATCCTAAACACGATTCAGTAATTAATAGAGTAACATCTTTAGGATACTAACACTGGCTGATGAGGGAAGAAGACTTAGAGATCAGGGGAAGTTCCCCTTTCCATGGGGGATACTTATGGCTACGTGCATATTTGCTAAATTCCTAAGAATTTAGTGGGCTTTCTAAAAATACAAATTTGAGAAACCAACATTGTGTAATGCCTTGTTCACATTCTTGCCAGTTTTTATTTTGTTCTTTATAAGATTTTCATTAAAAGGACTCATCATGACATGCATATCTGACAAGGGAGATGCAGACTTCTAAGGGAACAGTAGTACCATATATCCCCTGACAAATGTGAGTTGTAAAGCAGTAAATCATATGGACTAGGTCTCCAAGTTAACCAGTAAACAGAAGTGCTGTTCTGACTTTATTTTTAAGGATGGCTGGGATTGCAATCCAGTTGTGAGCTGTCTGTTAAACCCCCAGAAGACTGCCAGATGTCCTTGGGTACAAGTCTGTGTCTTTGCACACTGTAGAACAGTTTAGCAAACCCCTTGGCTGCAGCTGTTTACAGGGAAAATTTCTTGCCAAATTTTCCATGAATTGGATGTGATTTCTCTACAGATTCACTTTTATGGAAGGAAGCCCTGAGAATGTTTCTCATGCTTTAAGACTGACAAAATGAGTGTTCTTAATATCAAAGTTTTTATTTTACTTATTTTGTCTCTGCTCACATGACCCTCTGCCTTCTTGAATTTCTTTTAGCTCCATACATCAGGCTGAGGAGTATGAATGGATGTTCCTGTCTAGAAAACAGCATGTTTCCCATTCAGTTACTCAGATATTGCAGGAGGTGTCTTCTTTGGGTTTGTATTCTTCCAGAAGCAATCCTTGTCTCTGCAATGAGGTCAAACAAAGACGTTTTAATACAGAAGATAGTTTGAAAAAAAAAAAAATCAAGGTGAAGCGTGCACAACGAAACTAGGTGAAGCTCCCAGTACCACAACTGTGGGTGTGGCTGTTAGGAAGCTATAATAAAATACTGTTAGCAAATTTTTAAGTATTCAAATAATCTTAATCTTACTGGGAAATAAAAAGGAACTTTTGTTCAGGGCTCTTGTTGAGAACCTACATAATCCTTTCAAATTCTGTATGTCTGAGATTTTGAGCCAGAGCTCAGAACCATTTCTCTTAGTCAATAATAGGTTTGACAAAGTTTTATATATTTCTGTTAAAGAGCTGGATTTTCACACTAACTTTTTCAAAACAGTTTCCAGGTAAGATTTGTTAAGCTTATAAACAAAGCAATTTCAACAGTATGTGTGTTTTCATGAAAGGCCTTTAGTGTGTGAGCGTGTATGTAGTTAGGCAGACTGCAGGTGTATTTGTACATTTTGTGCAGGTAATCTACAGACAAATTCAAAATGTGCATTAATTCGTTACAGTGCAAATTAAACCTACACAGGTTCTATTTAAACACCTTAAAATAAACGGGAGAAAATAGGTTTTCATAACTGGAAAATCAAGCTATAAACTGAACCAAATGTAGATTAGGAGTAACAGATGCAAGTTCACTATTTCTCTTCTGATCTGCTTTATTTTAAAGTGCAGTAAGGATTAGACTGTCTTATATTTCTATGCTATTAGGACACACTGATCACCACAGTAGGTCATCTCATTATATTTCAGGGTTTTTGAATAAGGGGTTATCACTGAAAATGGCTCGCTTACCCTGTGTGTGCCTGAGACAGAAAGTCTGAGTCCTCAGAAGCTTTTGTAAATACGTTTCAGAATCTTCCCAGACGGAGATGTTTGCCTGTTTGTAACTGGCTAATCCACAAGTGGCTCCCTGATAAGGTTAATGCCCAGTTAATTGCTCCTAGCCTTGACATGCAGTTTAATTGCTACTTGGCCAATATATGTTTATTGGTTGCTCTATGCAGAATTCTAGCTTATGTAGTGATGCAAACCACGGGCTGGTGGAGGGCAAACAAAATAAATACAGTATTTTATGTTCTTTTAATTCAGAGCCAAGTGGATTTGGATGAAGTGTTTATTTAGTTGCTGGCTGCTTCAGATGCTGTGGCATATTGATTCCTTTTATTACTAGCAGCCATTTAACCTGACCTCTCTCAGATCCAGTATTTTAAAAGCCATAAATTTTAACTTTACTTAAGAGCAAGGACTGAAATGCTGTGGAAGCCTTTTTATTAGCAGAGCTTTGCCTTACTCCATGTACGTGTGTCACCCATGGCAACAATATTTAAAGCATCTTAAATTAGAGTGGCTGTTGGGCAATTTCATGGTGGTGGGGTTAGCAATAAAAAGATCTCATAAATATCTCAAGCATGTGGGATTCGCTGATCAGTGTGGAGATAGGTGTACGAAAGAAATGCCTCTATCAGTAGCAAAAGGAATCTTCTTTCCAGGTTATTTTGCTAAAATCTAGCTTTCTTCCCTACTGTTGATGTTCACAGATAAGGCAAAGCAAACACAAACACAAGAGAAGCGCTTTACATAAATTATTTTTTAATTGCAAGTTAAGTATGTTTAATTGAAATGTATTTTTCTGTATTGCCTCACTTCGGCTTTTCTTTTACATTAATAATCTTGCTTGTTGATGCAGTGGCCTAAATTAATCCCTGCATGATGTTGAAAGCAGTCTTTAACGTGCAGCCTATGTGAGTGTTTGTAAAAATGTGCCCAGGCCAAAACTTGATGACAAAAATGATGTACCACCACTTTTTTTTTTCCCCAAAAGAAAATAATTGTGAATAAAATGATTGATATAAGAGGATTTGTTTCTGCATTCACATGCAAATAACTCATGAAGAGGCTTTGAATTAGTGAAGAAAACTAAAATAACCTTTATGTGAACTTTTTACTTCCTTATAATTTGTTACTCCAGATTTAAATCAGTCCTACTTTTAAAAATCTGATTTCAGGCTGGATGACTAAGAGTGAATAATAATTCAGCAGGCTATTTCAAAATAGGCTTAAGGTTACTGAAGCTGATAGATTGTAACCATGAATTTAAGGTAACTCTTGGCTTCCCTTCTCCTGTTCAGCTACTGATGAAGTTTCCTCCTCTGTCCCTCAGGTCAAATTTAACATTCTAGATGTTAGCCTCATACCACTAAAAGTGACTTTGTTTGAATAGTAGTGCAGGGACTCTCACTTCATGTTAAACTTTGGCCCAGGAACAAAAATGTTGTTTTAGCTTATGAGAAGTGTAATTTATATCAATTGATCTGAGAAAGTGTCATATTTCCCAACTGTTTAAAAAAGGATTGAAATCTTTGACCTTATCAGAAGGTGGGTGTGGAAATAGGAGTAAAGCAATCACAAGGCACTAGAATCTTTATTACTTTTCAATTCCAGACTGATCAATTTACAAGGTGCCTGAAGTCACAAGGGAATCGTATTTTGTAAAAACTGGACTTTTTCCTGTCTGCATTGCTTTTCCTGTACCTGCTTTGCCCTAGCAGGTTATAACAGCTATATCTAAAATGAATTTGATATACATAAATATCCTAAACTAGTTAAACTACTCTGACAAATATAGAAAACTATTTCAACAAGCAACATTTGGTGTTCTTTTCTGCAAAGACTGGCTTTGCTGCGTTTTGTCCTGTGTTTGGCGTTACCGCACGTGCCATTTCTCTGAGAATACTTTTGCAAGGTGTGACTTTTTAGTATTTTTGAGGTGCTTTATGCTGCACATATTATTCTTTCTGAAATATTAACATGTTCCTTTGCAGTGTCAGTGTTTCCTAGTGATAAGACTGTAGAAATCAGCAACACCGGCACACCTTGCTAAGATGACAGTAGTCATGCATTTTCGTCTCTTGCCTAATGACTGCCTTATTCCAAGCATGTTCTCTACAGCTGCCTAGAGCTCAGCATATGTTTGGGGCTCCAAATTGTGAACCACCGTTATTCTTAGTTGAAATTGCAGTTTGTGCAAATCTGAGCTAAGTTGCAATTATTATATGTTGTAAAATAAATTGAAATATCTGTAAATCTGAAGTCCGTAGCTGGCTCTTTTTAATCAGAGGAACTTGTTAGATTTTCCCCTGCTTTGATTTCTCTTTCTTAGCTATTTCTGCCAGAAGTGAGGCTGTTCAGTGTTCCTGCTTCTAATTTGAAATGCTCAGTTTGAGCAAAACAGTACGCGTTGTCTTTTAATATATGAGTGCAAGATAGTGATTTTCTCTTGCTTTTTATCAAGCCCTTCATAATATTTTTCTATGCTATTTGAATAGTGTTGAAGAAAAGGATACCATATGGTCTGAGGTTGTTCTACAGAAATACTCTCTTAAAGATCCTTATTTGAAAATCACAAACTAAATGGTCTAATGATTTTCAAATTCCTCCTTCGTATATCATTTTCTGCATTGAATCGATTGATAATTGAGGAAATACCTGAATGCAAAAGTGTGAGAGGAAAGAAATCCTTCACAGTTGTGCATAGTGCCATAAATAAATGAAACTACATTAAACAGAATGGTTCACAAAGAAGTGAACATGAATTAATTTTAGTCACTGTATAATGTTGCAGCCCTATGGGAAAGAATCATGTCTGTCCACCTGTTTTCTGTTGTTTCTGTTTTCTATCGTGGGCTAATGCTTATCAAAACAGAAAACCGTGCTTTTCACTTCACACACCAGTTTATTCAGGGGTGGATGTTCTTGCTGGCAGACTCTTGCATTTTGTGTCTTTGGACACCTTTCCCTTGGTTAACAGGGCTGGTTCGTTCATTCTCATACAAATGGTATCCCTACAGCAGGGATTCATTTTGACTGTTTTGCCGCAGGGCTCAGTTGGTCAGCCTGACTGCTATATCATATGATTCCATATAACAGAAACCCTGCTTTTCCCTGCCTGAATATGTACTTATGTGGTTATGGCTCCTCTGCAAACATGCCTTTGGGGTGGCTTGCATTGCCCTCTATACACTCTTGTTTCCCTTTAATTTTTGGGACTTACATCTTGCTTTTGCTGTGTTTCCTTCTGGACTATGAAAGAGAAAGGAATGTGCATATGTGGGGAAAAAAAGAGAAGTCCAGAAATACCTGAAACTATTAATAACAGTAATAGTAATAAGAGAACAGAATGTAAAGTACATAATATTACATAAAGAAGAAAATCTTTGGTAGCCGTGTTGATATTGAAAAGAAAATGGAACTATATGTAATATACTGCCTTTCAGTTAAAAGATGATTGCTTATGGCCATAATTATAACCAGCAACTTGGTTTCAGGCAGCCATAGGCAGAGACTGACATCAGCTGTTGTTTTCTGAAGTTCCAAAGAGATGTATAAAATATTGCACCATTTATGAAGTGATAAAATGGATGCTTTTTTATCATGATGCTGTAGGAAACACTAAGATGAGGTCTCAAAAATTTAAAATGCATAAAAAGAAACATTTTTACACATAATGAACAATTAAATTATTCCTTGCCTAGCTCACATTTTTGCATTCAAAATCTGAGTAGAGCTAGATATTTACACACGTTCATATATACACCATCTAGAAATGTCTTCTAAAATAGGAGATTTTGTTATTTTTGTTTTGTGAGTTTTTTTCTGTTCTTTTGTTTTTTACCAATAATTAAAATTCACGTTTTCACACTTAGAGCTGTCCTAAAGGTGCGTAGAAAAGGTCACTGGAGGAGGACAGGGCAGGGAAATTTCTCTAGCTGAGAGTCTGTTTGGTACTTGTTTGTTATGGAGTCTTAGGCATTTCTCTGTACTGCATCCAGTAACAAATGCTGTCTGTGAAAGCAGGGGGACTGCTCTGCCTGCTTATGGAAGCAGCTCAGCTCCCATCTCTTTAGTTGCACGCTAATATGTAATTGCTGCAGCCTTACAATGAAAGGAAAAGGGAATGAAAGCCAACCAGGAAAATTAAAAAGTTCTCTCTGAAAACCCTAGTGGATACGCCCACGGAAACTTTGACTGAATGTTCCCCTTCTTAATAAGACTGCATTGCTCCTACTGTCATCAGTAAGAAAAAATGCTATCATTCTTCACCTGGATTCAGATGTTTTTTTATGAGTGGATTTTGATAGTAAGCGAGAAACTTGCGGTTGTTGCCAGCAAAATTTCAGACTAAATGATTACAGCTTTAGAAAAGGGCAACTAAATGCCTGATAGTAATTTGTTACTAAAGGGTCACGGTAAGCTTTTGAATAAATGAGGACACCTTTTAAATGGTAGAACACAGGAAGATCAGAGATGAAATTTCACTTTTTTTGCCGGTGAGAAATATGGTCAATCTTTGCCCTTTTATTCTGTCTTTTAAGGCAGCTTAGTAGTTGATGATTATTTTAGCCGATTAAGTGCACATAAGACAATTCTATTTCTTCGAGGGACATTAGAAAAAAATGCAATTTTCCAAGACAGTGTTGTTCTGAATTTTGCAATGGAGGAGTGCTCCATTTAATTTTTTTTTCCTAATTTTAATAGCAAACTGATTGCACTATATGAAAGTTGCTGTAAGCTTGGAACTGTTCTCTTAAAAATATAAAAACCCAGGAAGTTGTTACTAATTGCTGCTAATATTAATTCCTCAAATGGGCCTCCACAATAGGACTAAATGGCAAAGTAAGGGCTATTTGTACAGAAGAACACACAGTTTGCCCATAACTGCAAGTGTCCCATGCAATTGTCTAAGAGCCGTGTGTGACACAGAACCTGTTCTCTGTGACTAGCTGCACCAGGCTAGGAGTAGTCTTCTAGTCCGAGTAATTGGCTCTGCTAGACAGACTAGCTGGCATTTAACCCAGACTTTCTTTTACCAAGTCATACAGCTGATGGTACTAATTTAATGTTGCACTGCTTGTACTGGGACATGTGAATAAACACCTTTGCACTGGCTTTTGACACAGCCATTTCAGGTACCTGGGCGCTGCAGCAGCCTGGAAACAAACACTGGCTGCAAGACCTCCCCAGGCAATGGGTGCTGACAGATCCCTGGGCCCCGCTGCCCATTGTAGCCACGGCACCATCTGCTTCTGGACCTGGGGCTGTGGCCTTGCAGGTGCTGCAGGTGCCTGCTGCCATCCCCCAGCAGATACCAGTCCTCAGGCTCTGAGGTGAGGCACTGGGCACTGCCATCAGCATAGGCCCTGCCAGGATGAGGGCTGTGCCTTCCCAGGGCTGCAGCAGCCGGCCATGCTCTGCCTGCTGTGCCTTCGCTGCTGCACCAAGACACCCATCTGAGCTGTTTTCTGCCTGAAAAACAAGAAAGCATTTCCTCTGCTGATCAGAGTGGCTTTCACTTTGATGCCTTTTACGGTGATTATGCTTCTCTTGTCTGTTTTTGCTCATTCTCAGGCTGAGATAGGCACAACAGTGCCTCTTACTGATGCACACATTTGTAGTGATTTTAAGCACCTTTATGTTGTATGCAAGTCATTGCTCTAACTCAATTTTAGCTCTCACTAATTTGGCAATAATAGTAGTCTCCAGAATGGCAATTAGTGAACAAAAGAAGGTTGCTCTGTGACCTAGCAACCAGGCTTCCCTTAAACTTGTTTTCTCTTCTTTTTTCTTTCCTCTGTTTTCAGCTACATTTCATTCTGCAGGGAATGGAAGTGTAAATTGCTTTATATAGACACTACTGATGATTCTCTGTTTTCCATTTAAGAACTCACTCATCATACCGTCTTAGTTCAGAAATGCCTGCACTCTAGGATTGCTAAAGTCACAGCATAAGATTAATGTATCATTCTTTCTTGTGATCCTTGAATCTCTTCAGGAGTGACAGTATATGGACACACATGTGAAGGCCTTCTGTTCTTATATTGTCCTGTTGCTTGTGTTAGTATCACTTTAAAAAGTTGAAATCGAAAGCATTTTGTGCTCTCAGAGACAAGGTATTTTGCCAGGCAAAGTCTGTTCCTCAGTATTTTTGTATCACACTTACTCCACTGCCGCATAAAAACTAAGTAGTTACTATAGAGAGTTTTAAATTCATAACTAAAGCATAATTTCTCTACTTTTTAATACTCAAGTATTCTCTGAACTTTTTTTTTTTTGCTTGTTCTACTATTATTGTATTAATACTAATTATTAGTAATGCTACCACAAAAGAAAACCTTTCTGAGGTGGGATAGTCAAGCATTCAAAGATAGGAAAGGCTTGGAAGACTTGCGAATGTATTTATTCTTTCTTTTTTGTATGAAGTGCTTTCTTATCCCTGTAAAGAGGAGGCGACAACATCCTTTATGTTAAGCTCCACTGGAAATACTTTAAAAAAAAAACAAGACAACAAACTGCTGTGTATATTGATAGCACAGCCCAGTTTCAACCTGAAGAAAAAGGTTATGTAAGACTATGAGAGAAGTTCATAATATCTTCTCTTAGGAGAAGTATATTTGAAAACATCAGCCATTCAGGCAACCTGACTCATTCTAAAAGCCAAAGCTTGCTTTACAGCAGTGTTTATTTTTGTGAGTCTAAGGATAATGTCCTATATGAGACTGTTAGCAGTGTCCAGTTGGACACTGCTGTCACAGGATGAGGAAACAACCCCATCCTTAACATTGGTGCAGGCTTGAAAGTAACAGGGAGAGCTTACTATTGCCCATCACTGTTGTCAGGTCTGTAAATCACGTGCCATTCCCTCCAAGTCTGAATGAGGATCTCTACAGAACTAGGTTTAACTTGATGTTATTTTTAGAACAAATTACATTGATTGCATACTATTTCAAAGGCCTCAACTAATAAAATACACAATTAAATGTACCTGTTTAACAATTTCAATTTCACCCTATGGTTTTAGGTGTAAAAACTTAACTATTTGTTTTCCAGACGCTTCTGGCAAGGATTTTGGTCCTACTCTGGGACTGAAGAAGTCCAGTTCCCTTGAGAGTCTTCAGACTGCTGTAGCTGAAGTTAGGAAGAATGAACTCCCTTTTCACAGACCCAGGCCCCATGTGGTCCGTGGTCGGGGGTGTAACGAGAGTTTCCGAGCTGCCATTGACAAGTCTTATGATGGACCTGAGGATGTAGAAGAGGGTATGTTGCTACTGGTGCTGTTTCAGGGAACCACCTTCATTTAGTATTGCGGAGGGCTAACTTAGTAAAGCATATAAGCAAGTGATTTAGTCCAGTTGAATTTGATCAAATTTAAAAAGCTGCTTATGTCTCGCTGAATGGGAGCTGTCTTTGTAGTATCCCATCCAACCCTGACTGGGTTTAGTGTAAAGTCTTCACTGATCTCCTTTGGGGAAGGGGTGCAGTGGAGGAATTAGAATTAGAACTCAATCCTTAAATAATTGTATTTTTCAACTTCAAGAAGCAGCTGCCTTCTTCAGATTACACTAAAAATTATCTTGCTTGTTTTACAGAGCTGTCTGCAATTCCCCTTTCTCCAACTAGGAAATTCATTTCCTGGTATAGGCAAGGCACTGTATTGATAGCACCCTGCTGCTCATTCATTCTGTCACCATGGTCTTAAAGACCCCATTCTGGAAATAATGTCTCCTTTAGCACGAAGCATAAAACTGTGCTTGGATCCTGAGCCCCTAAACACAAACAACACAGGTCTTCTCCAATCAGGAAGAACAGTTTGTCTGTTTCTTCTTCAGCTATATTAGAGTGGAAAGATTCCAAGGAGTGAATGAAATCATATTTTTACTGGGTTGGTTTTGTTCAGTTACTACAGTCTCTTGTTGAAATAAGCACATGATGAATTGTTTGCATCTTGGCATGTCAGTTTTCTTGAGCTGGTGGATAAGCCAGATTTCAAGCAGCATAGTGTTTTACCATGTCAGGTTTTCTTATCAGGATTAATATTCAATAACAAGTCTCTATAATAATTCCGTATTTAATTTACAATAGAACTTTACTTGAATTCACTAGATATGTTTAGTCTGTTTTTTAAATTATTCAATTAAATAAGTATGTTTTGCGAGTCATTTGAGCACCTTGTAGACACGGGTGCTATATTTCATGTGTCTGCTTATTGGTGGCCCCTTACTATCCCCATTGCTTCTTTCTTGTGCAGATGGTTTCTCTGATAAGAGCTCTCACTCTGGTCAAGAGGCTCAGAACACAGAATCCGCCCCTCCGGGGAACCCTGAAATAGAAGATGTAGAAACCAAAGTGAAAAAAGACAAAAAAAGTAGAGAGAAAGAGAAGAAAAAAGAAAAGGGCAAAACTAAAATCAAAGAGAAGAAAAGGAAAGAAGAAAATGAAGATCCAGAAAAGAAAAAGAAGAAAGGCTTTGGTGTCATGTTGAGGTACGTCATTTTAAAAAGCAAAACAGCCACCCATGCTCATTATAACATATGAAACAACTGGTGCTCTCATAAAGTAGTGGAAAAATTATTTCACTTGGACTCAGAATAATGTTTATGTTATTTAAAAGAAAGCAGTTTATACTTTTACACCAAACTTGTGGCTGAGGCAGAAGACATTTGGCAGACAAAATGTCTTTTTGTGCCTTTGAAATTCATTCCCATATGCCAGAAAAAATCAAGGTTTCAGGCTTAAAACAAGCATGTGTATGGGGTGTAGGCTTTGTGTGGAATATTTCTGAGTCATATGTGACCCACTCCCATGCTCAGACATTTGCCTCCTCTTGCCTTGCTTGTCTGCTTTCTTCACAAGCATTGGAGAGAGCAGAATTGCTTGTGTTACAGTTTAGTGACATTTGCTGCTACTGAAAACTACTAGCTATGATAAAATCTTTACCTCATGGCTTCAGCAATTGACTGCTGTGGCCCAGAAATCGCTGTCCTCCCTTCTTGACACACAATTGTTTGGATTTCTTCTAAACAATTTTGGCTTTTGGTTGGTTTTACATCCCTGGAAACATCAGAGGCTTGACAAAACTCATCTCGACATTTCCTTATTGCAGTTGTAGACTTTGGTGATATAAGCACTCTGCCTGCTGTCACCATTGCCTCTGGTAACTATTCTGTCTGTTGAGTAGTGAAGCGTTTAATTTAAGTGATATTTGCAATTAATATACATATAAATGAAATTTAATTATTTCCTATATAAAGAGGTTATTTGACTATATGATCGTGTGGTTACCTCTGACACTGAACACTTCGTTAGCTTTAGGAGGATATTGAATTAATGGTTGGACTTGATGATCTTGAAGGTCTTTTCCAACCTAGGTGACTCTATAATTGGTATTTCTTATCATGCTGTATTTTAGGCAAGCTGGGTATATACAGAAGCCACAATCATTGTGTAAGCAAAGATGTATTTAACTTGTAATTAAAAAATTTTTGTGTGACGTCATTCACTCTGCAGTATATTCATTAGGACACTGGTATAAAAGCTCACATTGCAACTCTCTGTTGGTATGTCTCTGGAGTTGAATGGTTTGTGTTATACTAACATGAAAAGTTTTAGCTGTCTTGCTTCAATATATCATTAATAGGAATCCACAAATTGTTTTAGTGAGTTTTAAACACTGAGGAGATATTTTCAAAAATATACAGGCATCATTATGTGTCAAATTTGCATGATTTCAGTAGTTGTTAACGTTAGTAAGATAAAGGTACATGGGTATACCAGTCTGCATTCAAATTGAGCTCTTTAGTAATGCTGAAGAGGCACATACACCTGTGCACTGCACGTGCATTTGTGTTCATATTGTTTAAAGAAATGGGGCTTAACATGGAACTGCAGTCAAAACACTGAATAATTAGGAGGGTGACTTCAGCAGCTCTCTTTTTGTATATGTTTAGCTTTATGCCCGTTTCCCTTCTTTTTAACTCTTTGAAGTGAATGGGACTGTGAGGAGAGTAACACAGAGGTCTTACAAAAATATAAGTGTTCATGTATTGCTAGCAGAATTGATTAAATTTGAAGCACAAGGTCTGTCTTTTGGAAACATAATGCTTGACCCAGAAAGAGCAGAGGATGACATCAGAATCCAAGGCAAGTGATTGCAGTTGACAAAAAATCCAATAACGATCAATATGTAAAGCTGAGAACAATAGGTTACCATTCTTTGTGATTCATTTTTTCAGACTGTATTTCACATTCTGGTTGTACACAATCTTTACACATCTGTTCTTTCCATATACGTGTTCTTTATTCCATTTGTCTTCCCAGCAGACAGTGGTGGTTAATATTTATTTATCTGTATAGCAACGCAAATGTGAATTTCTGTCCCACACCACTGAAAATCTGTACAAAGTCACAAAGATAGTGGGAGCAGGTTATAGCGAACAGAGTTGTTGTTTATAAGAGCAAACAGCTTAGCTAGGATGTTTTTGGTGGTTCTTTGTCCTTGTGAGTGTTTTATCCCAGAATTTGCAAAATTGTTTTTCAAAACAAATTTCCTTCATGAGAAAGTGGGAGTCCTAGGGGACCCCCAGCCACGTCAAAATTGATGGAAGGGTAATGACCTGTAAAGATGGAACAAGGAACAGCATGGGTTTGCAAAAGAGTCGGAGGGACCACATGAGCTCAAGAACAAAACCAGACTGTTTTTTTTTCAGGGAAAAACTGCTCTGGGTGTTGTGAAAAACAAAACAATGAATCTGAATACTTTTCTTAAAGAAAGAATGAGAAAAGAATCAACAAAAGGCTTGAACACTGACTAAATGCTAGATTCAAGAGGTATTTTTGACACTAGAGTTTAGCACTGCTGTGAAGAGTGAGGAGACTGTCAGGAGGACTAGAGATGAGACTGCAGTAAGAAGGTTTAAATGATCAAGTATTTTAGCAGCACGGATGGAAAGAAACAGATTTTTTATGACACAGTGGAAATGAAACTGGCATGTTTTATTGGTAGAACATCTGTGGCAGGAAAAAGAGAAGCTGCATATGACAAAGTTGTGAGCTTCTGCAGCAGGGAAGGTGACTACTAATTCTTGGTAGTTTAAGAGAAAAGTAGAAAGAAGTATTTAGAAACAGATACGAGCTCAGTTTTTGACATGCTGAGTTTAAATTGGAAAGGAAACCTGCCATAGGAGGCATTGGAAATGTAAACACCATAAGGGAGCAGAAAGCTGAGTGGAGAAGGAAATCTGTACTGTGCCTGCTGCAGATGCGGTGGTAGCTGTGGTAGCTGTACTTATTATATATGAACTTATTTTCTCCAGCCCCTGCCAGGAGAAAATAAGTTCATAAAGCAGGTGGCAGAGGTGGGAAGAGGATGGATCTACCTGAACAATGCAGTGCCATGAATTTTTCAGGCTAGTCTGATGACTGCAGCCATTTGATCTTGCTGAGAACCACACAGATATATTCATATTTCTCATAGTTTCTGGGCTGCTTTGTTCAGAGCCGTTTTGGCTGTGCTTGCATAGTTCTACTGTGCCATGTAGATGCACCTAAACAGGACAGCAAGCTTGCTGAACCCATGTCAGAACTGGGTTTAGGTAAGTCAGGAATGATCATCTGTAATGAAAGCTTCCTGGCCAGAAAGAAAATGAAAATATTTGAGCTTTCACCAGAAAGCTCAGTGCTAATGAAGGCACATTGTACTGTCTGCAGAATGACTAGGAGTCAGATGGAAAGGAGAACTGGAGTCTGATTTAGCTGCTGGAAATGCCTCACTTGTCTGTGATAGAGGTTTTGTACTATGCTGTGGTCGTGTTTACAGCTATACCAAGTTTTGTCTTGATAGTATATCCATGTGAATTGGCTTGTGTTTCCCTTTTAATCAATAATAAAGCATATCAAGATATTAAGACAAACCCAAGTATTTATCTGTAGTACAAGAAGGTGCAAGTGTAGGGCTTTAGTCTTTTGTAGCTGAAATTTTTGAACATATTGGAATTGCTACTGCATTTGGGTTTTTTGCTTCTTTTTTTTTTCTTTTCATTTTTTTTTTAATTTAACAACAGAAAATAGCAAAGCTGTTAGCAGTTGCTAACAGATTTCACTTAGTGCCTCATCTGTTGCTCAGCTGCTATTTACTTGTAGTTCCTGGTCTTTTTTTTTTTAACACATACAAAAAAAAAGGAATGATTGCTTTCCTGCTAAGCTTTTCCTGGATTGAAGCTTTATTTAGGTGACTGTGATTCAGGGAAACCATCAAGAAATCATGCTTTTATTTTTGTAATCCTTGTTTTTTAAAAAATGTCCAGTTTTATCCAGTATGAACTGGAGGTCCTGGCTGCCACATGTTAATGACTGCTGCACCTGGAGCATGGTTAATATACTGGAAATTTAAAATGCAGATGACGCTGGTTATTACTGGTTAGTTAAGTCTCTATAATCCAAAGCACTATTTTACAGTGGTGCAGACTGCGTAATGTTTGTGGGTTTTTTGTTTCGTCCTGATGCGTTATGTTGCTTTCTTGTCTTAGGATTGAACCTGCATATGTGCTGGTCAGAGAACAGCAGAAGCTGACTTGATTAATTGTTTGTATGTAGCATCATTTTAACGAGCATTACTTTACTTTTTGGTATTTTCTAGCACATAGCGCCATCATAGTTTACTAAATAACCCAACGCTAGACAGCAGACGGCGAAGTAAATCGACTCTGCTGTCATTACTGTGGCTGTGACTAAATCTATACTGCAGTCTCAGAAAAATGTCACTTTTTAGCATCCATGCTTAAACTTGAAACAAAAATATCATTCAGTTCCATGCAGATGCATCACAGGAGCAAAATTACACACTAAGTAACACATTAAATTCTTGGTTCATCCCTTTCCTTACATTGAGGTGACTGATTCTCTCAGCGTGGTGAGCCTTGAGGAGACTGCTGTACCTCAAATGAGCTTCTCTGTACTTCTTTATGAACATGTTTTGTATTTTCATGAGCAACAATTTAGCAAAACAGTGGGTTTGGGCCGTTAAATAAAGGAAGAGTGTAGTGTCATTGGTTTAGAGACCCTTGTGAGGTGGCTCTTTAGGCTGTTTGGAAGGATTAATTAACCCCTTTGTGCAGGGTGGTAGAAGCCCCTGATGCTGAGTGCTACTGCAAAGCAAATCTAGCCAAGAGGTTAATCTAAAAAGAAAAATTGAAAGAAAAAGTTATTTGTATTCCTTAGTTTACTTGGTGAATGCTCAATTTTAAATTTGTGATCTCTAGTTACTGCCTTGCTTTGAAATCCTGTAGTAGGCTTTGAGTTGGTTTCTAAATTAAATTGGAGAAAGACTGAACCTTTAAATCACCAGGGGAATGTGACCTCTACTGTGCATTGCATTGCTGCTCCATATCCTAATCCCATTGCAGTTGTTACAGTCGTGGTGTATAATAAACATAAGTCTATGGCTCTCTTACTACCTTTTCCAGATAGGGGTTATAAAAAATTCTGGGTAGCTATTTCAGCTTTATGGGTATAAAGTTAAGTTAGCTAATGGACTGCAGCCACACCAGTGACATTTTAATAGTTCTCTCCCCATGGGCAGAAACCAGTCAGTTTTTTGTGATTTAAAAAAATCTATGAGCAGATGCGTAATTGGTAAGTCAAATAAAGAATTTTGTCAAACTGGAGTGCAATTGAAGAACTCCTTCTTAGTCTCTATTTCTACACTGGATTCAATTGAAAAAAAACAACACTTAAGGTAACAAGAAATGCATTAAATTAATTTTGCTGGTTCACTAATGAACGTTTTCAAAATTTGTGTAGGTGAGGAGATGTCGATCCAATCACAAATAGTGTACATCAACCACAGCTTGCATATTTGTGCACATATACATGTACATGCAAGTGAAGAATGTATAAATAAATGTGCATTTCAGTTGCATTTTGCTTTTTTCTTCTTCAGCCATAGTACGTTTTCTCACATAATAGTTCATCTTAAATTATTTACCTTCCATTTTACAATATGAGCCATGAATATTTTATTTTTTGTTCCCTTAATTTGCCAATTTTCCTTTGAGCTAAGTGCATTAGTGATTTTAATTTTTCATTCTAGTTGGAAGACAAAAATGACCCTTTTTCATTACTACTATTACAGGTCTTATGCTCAGAATGATACTTTTTACAACCAGCACTGGTGAGCCTGTAATGGTATTGCAAAGTAGATCGCATAATATACAGATATTGACTTCCATTAAGTATAGCACTGTGGCAGCTTATGGAGAAAATCTTTCTTCTCTTTGTTTCTCTGAGAAGGTAAGCGCTGAGGAGGAAAAGTTTGCAATATAATTTAAAAAGAGCAAATAGTAGTGATGTGATTTGATGTAGAGAGGCAGTGCATGTATTTTACTCTGCCTGCGTATATATACACTCTAATCTATGAATATTTTTATGTATTTATCTATATGTATGTACCATGCTGGAAATCAATGTCGGTAGGGATAGAAAAAAAACAACACACCACAAGACTAGATTAAATTATAATTAATTAGGCTAATATTATTTGAGATTATTTTGTCCTTAATAGTGAAATGATCTGAGATGGATCAAGCATGTGTATTAGTTACACAACATCAGTTAATGAGCCAGATTAGATACTGAGAGGCCTTGATTTCTTTTTGCCTCATAAATATTCTCACTTACCAAATACAAATTGGTAAATAAAACTCTTGTTTCCTGTAAAGAGCACAAGAGGATGAGTGAGATAAGGTACTTAATCTAGTTTAATGTATCTAAAGTTTCTCAAGTATTTTAAACTAAGACAAGACAAAGATCTCATTTTTTTTATATCCCTTTTTCTTTTCCTCCACTGTATGGATTCCTCCTTGGCTGCATTCATAGTCAGACTAAAATAGAGAAAATAAGGGGGTTTTGTACTAAAAATGATCACGTGGACTGCCTACTAAAGGCTTATTTGTTTAATTAAGCATCTGTTCTCTTCTTAATATGCATGCATAAATCTCATTAACATTAGATGTATTGCAAGTGCAATGAAGAAGAATAGACCCCTTACTCTCATTACTGAACTTGGATAACAAGATTTATATTTACTTAACAGATCAGAGCAGAAAGTTCCTCCTGACTGTTTGAAAGGACTGGAAACTACAAACTGTTTACAAGGAGCATGCGTTTTGTGAAATACTTGCATGCTCACTTCAAGTTAAAATATAATTATTCAAGCCATTACTAAGATTTAAAAAAAAACCAGTATGCTTAGTCTGTAAGGATTAACTTTGCACACTAAATTCTCAGGTGTGTCTAATTAAATGTATACCTGCCTGTTCAGTATTGACCTCTGAACATGCCACAGCCACTAAGATAAAAGTAAACTCCAGTCCTACTGAAAATATGGCTGGGTCCTTTCTGGAAGTGGCAGAGTGCCTGTCTCCCCTCGACCAAGATGCCTCTTCTTCAGGAAAAAAATGTCCTAAAAAGCAAAGCGTATTCTCGGTGGTATCCTTTCGTCAGCCTCTCTGTAGCAGTGTGTTTATCCTTCATTCACTATACTTGTCTGCTAGCTGTTTTAAAATCCGTCTCTTGTCTGAGAACAAAACTTGAATACCAGATTTTCTGTCTAAGTTATGGTACATTGGGCATTTCCGTACGTAGTACAGCTGTGTTATGGTCAAAGATCCTAGAGGGCTTGAAGTCATGCTACCTGAGCTGCATTTTAACTAATAAATACGTATTTTGCTTGGGAATATAGTGTGAAGAGAATTCTACCTTGAAACACACAAAAAAGATAGCTTTTCTGATTTTCTGGTTCAGTATGTCTTGTAACATGAACTTGGGAAATGGGAATTCTGTGGTGATGGGGAGACAACAATTAACGCAGAAATCATACAGAAGGGGCTCCTGACAGCTTCCTTAACTACAGGGTGCTGGCAGGTGCCACTTTAATAGGTATTGCTATTAACAGCCATCTGTAGAGAAAATGAAATGTGCTCATCTCACTGAATTATGATTTATGCCAGACAAAGCAGTCAAACCAAAGTAATATTTATATTATAATGCAGAGTCATTGATTAAATGCACATGGCATCTCAAATCCAGTTGACATTTTAAGTTGAAATGATTGCAGACATGTAGCCATTTATTTAACTATTACTTTAAAAAATGTGTCTCTACTTGTTATTAATAGAAGAAAGTCAGACCTGGCCAATATTTCAATAGGCTGACCTTTTGTTTTGCTGACATATAAAAGGAACAAAGCTCCTTTTGGGTTAGTCACAATTTCAGGGAATATGAAGTATGCTAGCTTCAGAAAAAAAACTGACCCCTTTGAGCCACTCTGTCTCCTTCTTCGCTCTTATTTTCCACACAGGATTTTTGAAAGAAGGTGAGTGAGAGATGGTTTAGGAGATAGGAAAACAGTCTGAGAGTTCGTTTCAAGCACCTGCTCTGCTACTGACTTCTTGGGTGACACTGGTCAGCACACTTTGCCACAGTTATCCTGTATACAAAGGCTATCCTTTATGCTTATTTAAAATAGCAAACAACAAACATCCAAGAAAACAAACAAAAACTAGCATTTCCCTGCTTCATATAATCACTGGTTGGCTAAATGTTTAAAGATGACATATGTTTAAACACCATTTTGGCTACTTCTGTAAAAGTATAGCAAGCTTATAGTTTTATTTTTAGGAAAAGAAAGACCAAAAAATAGTAAGCTTTTGCGTGATTTTCTCTAGCTTCTTCTCTGATCTCGAGGATACTTCCTTCTTTTTCTGATGACTTTTTCCCAGTGATTCCAATTTTTCTCAATTGTTTATCACCTGTCACCCAGTCTCTTGCTTTCACACAGCATCTCTCTGTTCTCTTTTAACTCTTCCTCATTTTTATTCATATTCCAATCAGTTTTTAGCAAACTTTCTTCTCATCTCTCTGTGGAAGAAGACCATGATACAAGCCTAGACCAATTTTCGAGCTCAGCTTCTTGCTGTTGCTAGCACGTGAGGTGCTAAGCTGGGCTTTCTTCCTCCTCCTTCCTCCTAGCTACGGACACTCTTTCCTTCAGAAGTAACGTTTAGAATACAATGGCTCAGAAATAAAATTGACCTTCTGTCTATTACACTCATTTTATGCCTTCTTGCTAGAAAAAAAATTGATTTCTCATTTCAAGTTTAGCATGGGCAAACCTTTATTTCCTCTCCCAACCATTCCTCTATATTTCCTTGCTCTGTCATCATGGAAACTAGCAGCACCTTCCCCTTTCCACAGAAGGGATGCTGCCTGGGATGTCATCTTGTAGCGATCCTTAAACTCTTTCAGTGAGGCAGTAGAAAACTTGCTCTCTTCTTGCCCAGTGCTGAAGACCCCACAAAAGAAACCATGAAACTTCTTCCCCCTCTGCTTGGACTTGTACTATCTGGTTGCCTCTAGATTATTCCGCTCTGTTGTGGGTCAGGGTGCTGGGCCGCTGTTCTGACTGCTCTCGCCTGCCCCTGTCAGCACAGCATGAACTTCAATTCCTTCCCAGTTTGGTTTGTATTAACAGACCAGTGTGGTAACGTATTGCTGTGAGAAACTGTTAACAGCAGTCAGCTTGTCTCAGCAGCACACTTCCTACTGCAGCATGTCTAGGCAGAAAGTTCATGCACGGCTGTGCCTAAGATTTGTCCCTGCTGTAGAACTTGCACAGAGTATGCAGATGTTGGCAGGACTGAGTGAGTGGGGTAGGAAAGCTTTAGGTCCCTTCCACCCCATTTTCTGCTTTCCATGCCTGACCACCAGCAGTACAAAAGAAAAACTCTCTGCAGTTTCTTGCAGTGCCCTACATTGTCCCATTCCAACCCCACCCTACCCATTTTAATGGAATCTTATAGGAAGAAAATGCAAAGGTGCAGGATTGATCATTACCCAGCAGTTCCTTCTCTTTTCAGCTGCAGCATTAACTCCATCTTCTCTTCACCCTCCAGCCGTGACAATTGTTTGTCTCCAGGCTTTTGCCACTGTCTCTTCCATTCTCTACCCGGCGCCCCACCCTCAGCTCTCTATTGCCATAGCTGTTGCCCTGCTGATGCAGAGCCCTGACTGATAGCTCTGGCAGAGCTCACTGAGACGGGCTGTGCCGCTTGTCACTTCTGCTCTGCGCCTCGTCATGAGGAGACACTGCTGATTTCTCAGTGGTCACAATGCTGCGTGACGTTTGTCATTGAAGTTAACAATGCTATCACAGAAAAATGTACATCCAAAGAACACTGCCCTGCTTCTTTTGCTGAACTGAAACAGCTTCACTAGTGTCTTGGCTTGGGCGTGGGGCATTTGAGAGAATTTGCTTTTATTTTTTTAGAAGTCTTTGAAAAATTCTTAGTCATGAAAATATTCTTCCTTTTCCCTTTCTGGCCTTGCAACCTTCCACTTTTCTTTCTACCTTAATTTTTTTTAGTAGTTGGGGAGAATCAGCGAAGAATGAACAAAAAGGAACCTCTGCAAATACAAAGCGTTAAACAAATGCTGATGTGTAGACCAGCATTCTTTGTGTGTGTGTCTGTACTTATGAGAGACTCTGAGATACATTGCTTTGGCACCGCTAGTTTAGAACCAAAAATTAAAAACAATCAAGTTGGACTCAATGATCCTTATGGATCCCTTCCAACTCAGATTATTCTATGATTCTATGAAGTCTTAGAAGTTGACTCCCAAGGCAAAAGATTGTCTCTTTGTATATGTAGTACAAAGTACAGAGAGCAGTAAGTATCTATGATAGTTCTGCTGCATTTAACTTCAGTATTAGGTTTGAAATAAGGAACTGGTTGCCTGTGCCATTCATTGCCCCGTATTTGAAATCAGTGAATACCTGGTGGTAATGTGTAAATAGAATTGTAAAGCTATTTTCTCGTGATGGAAGACCACAAGTGTTTTCTGCTGTTTTCTTCTTAGATGAAGAACCACAGTGAGTAATGAGTCAGACACTGATCATTCTACCTCTGTTGGCCTTTTGTTTAGCTTTTTATCCCCTTATGTGGAAATCTGTATTACAGTAGCTTAGTATAACAGGCATCCTAATGTTCTGTTTTTAATTAAAATTAGATTGAGGAAATAAGCAATTCAAAGAAGTTAGCTTCCCTTTTTTTTTTCCCAAATATGTTTTCTATATCCTCTTCTGCATTTGGAGGTGCTTGTTTCCATTCCAAAGCTCTTGAATTGTTCAGCCTCCCTAAGAGATATTGAGGAAAGATGGTCAAAGAAGCTCACATTCATTCATTTAGGCTGCTTAATGACACATGTTT
Source organism: Numida meleagris (assembly GCF_002078875.1). Classification (NCBI taxonomy): domain Eukaryota; kingdom Metazoa; phylum Chordata; class Aves; order Galliformes; family Numididae; genus Numida; species Numida meleagris. Next base: position 46,749,135 of record NC_034413.1, on the reverse strand, counting down.
TTAAATTATTGATTTTTGTCTGTTTGTGTTGATGCAGTCAGGACAGTGAAATATAATTCTGAATATAAGAGGTTTGTCAAAATGTGAAGATTTTGTATAACCAAAAATACACTGCTCTTAAGAAAAAGAAATTCAACTTTACAGCAGCTGATCATTTTTACTGTGAATAGAATAACAACAGCAGAGTGACTTACTTGATCTAAGTTACTCTCAAAGAAATTAGCAAATATTTATTTTAGGAAGGCAAATTATTATAAGTGTAAGTGCTGCAAAAGGTTAGCATGGCTCTTATCTCTGAAAATATCTGCCTCAACTGTTGTGGGTTTTTTGTGAATTCCTATTTAGTCTATTTTAGTGTGGTTGCCTTTTGTTGCTTCCCAAACCATTATTCATCTGTAACAATGGAGAGTGCTCTAGGCAGGCTCAGGCAGAGCTCCAGGTGCTCTGGGTTTGAGAAATGGTTTGGGAAGCAATGTAGAGGAATTTCTAGGTAGAGCTCTGCTTTGAATTCCATCTGCCTATAAGCAGTACTGTTAGCCACTTTCTTCCTGCATGGAACATACTTCGTAATTTAAGTAACTACACAGTGGAAGTTGTATTTATTTATCTGTAGTAAATGCTGAGGATGTTTTGTAAGACCATGATGAGACCTGTAAATATTATGTGGGTTCTCTGTAAACTGCATAATTTTCCTGTGGAGTGTGTTGCACCTAGTGAGCAGTGAAAACTGATTTGGCATGCAAGCTTGCTAATTCTGAGTGGATAACTGGCTTTAATCTCCAGTGCCGTAATAAAGCGGATTTGATTTTATTGAATCTCTTGCGTGAAAATTAATATTAAAAATCTGTGTAGTAGAGATATTTTTAGTGTTTTACAAAGACTTGCATGTTCCTGCATGTTAGTGAAGAGGAAAGAAGCCAACAATCCTGCAAAATACGTACTCTATTGGTCTAACTAAAAGCACACTGAGTTTCAGGCAGTCTGAAGTATGCTATCAAAAATATTCCAATAGCAGTATATTTATTTAATTCATCCCAAACATTTATTCTGGCTTAAATACCAGTTTCCTCTATCTTGTTGAGGGCATTCAGAATGGAAAGAACAAGTCTAATCTTTTTTGGTTTTAGGCTAGAGTTTAAAGAAATTGAAAGATGATGATCCTGTCACGGTGAGAAGGATCACTGCCGGCACTAGACCTGCTGCACAAAACTTATGTTATACCATAAACTGCTGTCCATGCACTTCTGTACAATTGAAAGTGGAGCACAGACAAGATGATCTTTCTCTGGGGAAGATTGAAAAAAAAAAAAAAAAAAGTTACCCATAAGCCTAGAGTAGAAAATAATCTCAGAGTTGAGGTTTTGAATAACTAAATAGTTATGATTTACCTCAGTGTTTTAATAACTTACTGAGGCCTCAGTCCAGCAGAGAGCAAAGCAATAAGCTACAGCTGCATCATATACTTTTCTGTCTTCTTCACTCTAGATCTTTACCTTTGTAATTTTTAACCATTATTTGTATTCTTGTGTTTTATGGAACTGGTAGATTAGCACATAAATCTTTTAGAGTATTATATAGTTAATTTCCCGAATATTGAGAAAAGACTGGGTCTCTTTCTTTGACAGGCTATTTTTGTCTCCATAATGAGAACAGCAAAAGGTTAGGAGAGGAGGTGGTGGATTTACATGTGTACTATAAATACTCAGGAGGGGAGCAAGGAGGTGCTTACGTCCTACATAAGCTAAAAAGAGCTTCTTTTCAGTAGTCTCATTGCAGCACTATTCATCTTACTTTAAGGACATGGATGGGCCCTAATGTACTGAAACAACCCACATCTTGAGCAAAGCATGTTTAACAGAGCATTGTATTCATGGTTTCATGGAATACCAAGGCCATTTGTTGATCTTGGCCTTTGGTTTATTGTCTTTCTCAGTCTTTGTTTATTTTGTGTACATCAGCCATTCACAGAGTACCTTGGGACACAAATTACATATAATGGATCCAATTTACTGATCAAATGTTAAGTCAGTCTTGCAAAACTGCTTGCCTTTGATAGCATAGACTCCTGTTGACTTTGATACCATATTAATTGCAGTAGCCTTAGCATAATAACAAAAACTCAATATAAAGTTCTGGTGTGGCAGTTCCAGATAGTTGGCAGCTTGCTGAGTTTGTACTGTCATTTACTCAAACAGGCTTATTTGTGGGGAATCTTACATCTTATTGTTAGAAAGTGCCAATCTGTTTGAAACTGTCTGTTATCTTGTGCAGGGAGAAATCTGTGTCCAGAGGTGCTAACATTTTTTTTTTTGCAGTGTTTAGACCAGTTCCATCCTCAAGCTTCTACAAAGCCAAATGCAAAATTATGTTGAACAACCAGGGTTCAGCTTAATGGTTTAAGAAAATCACCATGGAAGGCAGATACAGTCCCCAAATAAGCCTACAAATATAAAGGTTAATACGGAAGTCTGTGAATTGGGGAGGATTTCATATACAGTGGTAATCAGTGGAGGAAAATTTAAGAAAATAATATATTTCATGCATAAAATGTCATTCTACTTTATGAGGTTAAAGGAGGAGTTTGTAAGTGAATCACTGAAATAGAGATTCACACTCCATTTGTAAATATTGAATTAAAATGAGCTTTAAAAAGCAATACCAAACACGCAACACATTACCACCACCAAAACAATCACCTTAGGTTGGTGGCCTTCTTTAGCACCCAGTTTTAAAGGCTGACTGGAGAGAAGAGGGAGTCCAAAATAAAACATCAGGGAGGAGAAAAATTTCCTAGAAAGAAACTTAAATTGATATAGTGTCTTCATGAAGATAATTAAAGCCACGAGATTTAATTAAAATTGCCAAGTGGCTGTTGTTACCAAGAATGAGACAGTGGGGCTTGAACAGAATTCCTCTGAATGTGTATGGCAAGCAGGATAAGAAAAAGGGCAATTTTACTACCAGCTGTAAAGGAAAGTATTTTCTGAAGAACAGCCCAAGCTGTGGACATTTTTCAAGGCCCTGCATGCTAAATTTTTAAGATAACCAAATGCTCTATAAAAGGATCTTGTGATCAATTGTATTGAATGGCACAGACAAGTTTCATTGAGTCAACACAGATGACAATCCGTTTGGCTGAGCGCAGTAAGATTGTTACAGATCTTTAATACCGCAGTTACAGTTCAGTATCTGCCCATTTTTGAACTTACAATGATAATTATGCTGGTCTATTGAAAAAACTGTAGCAGTTCTGAAACACAACAAAGAAACCCAGAAGAGTACTGTAACAAGCAGGTTTATTTTGAAGCACTGCAAAGATCTGTGCATTTCAATGACTAGGAAAAATTGCAGAAGCTCCAACTAGACGTGCCTGACCAGTGATGAGTCTGAGAATAAAAGCGTTTGTTGTTTCATGCAAAAGAGGAAGGAATAGGGATCAGCTGCACAAGTGATCAGATCTGATTGCAGAAAATGAAATAGAAATACCAACTGAGACAGAGCAGTGCTCAGAAGGAGGAGTTTGGTGAACCTAAATAACCAACAATTATTTCAAAATAGTGGAGAGCATCCTATCTTCATGAATTAAAAAACAGCAGATGTTTCAAGGAGATATGGATTAGTTTAAATCACAGAAAAACATGGTGGGTTTGTGACAAAATTTTCCAGGCCTGAGTCAAAGCCTGCTGAATTTTATGAAAGTTTTGTGCTGGGTATGACTGCATATATTTTGAGATTGAAGTGAGCCTCTCTAAAGTTGTGGCTAATGCTTTTTTTTTTTCCTTTAGGGTGTAGGAAAATTATCTCTAGTCCCAGTTCTGTGTAGAGTTCAGTGATGAATGTCTTTTTCAGACTTTCTGTGAGAAAGCCTACCTTGAAACAGAGAGCTTGTTAGGTCCACCTCTTCCCTGTAAAGTGGATCTAAAGACAGCATATTGAGTTTCTGCGTTTCTTTCATTAACTCTGTGTTAGTTGGTGTGAGGTTTTAGGGTTTTTTTTGCAGATAATCTGTTTCAACAGATAATTCTGAAAGCTGTTGTCCAAACTTAAAGCTATTCCTACTACTCATTTATCATCACCGGTACACAAAGATTTCTGAGACTGAATTCTTCCTTTAGCTACATCTTTACAATGCCATTCTTTAGACTTGTGTTTCATGAGAATAATTCCAGATAGAATTTTAGCCTAGCAATTAATGAAAAAGAATATAATTAAGCTTTTGTCAATTAGTTTTGCTGATCGTTATGGGCTAAAAGTAGTGAAGAGTAGGTGAAATTTGGTTTATTTCTGTAATAATACTGAATGGCTGAATTCCCATTGGAAGCAGATCTGTTAAGGACTATTTCTGTCATGTAGCAGTCAGTTTTGAGTAGGGAAGGAAAAGGATTTTCTGTTCCTGAGAATTTTAAGATTCATTGGACATTTTTCCTGAAAGCAGACAACAGTTCAAAACCTCAAATATTTCTCCCAGGCTAATTCTGAAAAAGGAAAAGGTTGGATCAATTAAAAATAATTATTTTTACTTACAGTTTTCATTTTTAGAACCTTTTAATAGATGGATATTAATCTGAAGTGTTGCCTTAGTTAAAATCCCAAATAGCTTATTTTGACAATACACAACTTGACAAATATGAAATTAAAATATCAATTTGTGATGTTACTGAGAAAGAGAGAAAAATTACAAACCAAACAAAATCTGATAACCTCTGCAGTCTGCTTTCTTTGTGAAATATGTTAGTCTAGAAAAGAGAAATGTCTTTTATAGTACGTTCGAAAAAGGATCGTGAACCCAATGCGTAACATCATAAAAAGGTGTGCATGATGTGACTGAATAATGTAACCTCTTTTGTAAAGTCATCGCTACTATTAATTCTAAAAATCTAGCATGGAGTGAAGCTAAAAAGAAAACAACTCATTATCCAAAAATGTATATGATAAACTTATGATAAGGCGCTGCTGGGAGGAAAAGAAGGTGATGGCCAGCCAAGTGCCTGCAGAGTTCAGAGGAAAAAAAGAAGCCAGCTCCAAGTAAAACCAAATATCATGTGCTAATAGACAGCTTCATAAGAAAGCCACTCAGCAGATTTAACTGAAAGGTTATAGGATGAAAATGAGTAATAAAGAATAATGGCAACTTTCCAGGAGTGGAGAGGGAATAGTAAATGTGAAAATCAAGGCATACCTTTGTGCCTCTTATTTAGTTAAAAGTAGAGCTGACACTGTGTCTTCTTCCATTAGAGAGAAAAGAATGCTAATTTAACAGCTTCTGCAGTGGTGCTCTCCCCACTGGTCCCCCTGCCCCCATCCTGCGCTCAGTCCTGCTGGGTAGGGGGCAGGGTGGGAGGCACTCACTCCCCACTGCCACCCGCATGCTGGTGCCTGCGCTGTGTCCTGGGCTCTGCTTGAGGGGAGGGCATGCACTTAGCCAGTGCTCACGTCTGGCACTCCCAGGCAGAAGAAGGAAAGGCCTCATGAAGGAGCGCCCTTCCCATTCCTGCAGAGAAGTCCTCTGTATTATTTGAATGAATGAACTGAAGAAATACGGTTAGACATTACATTCAAGGAATGTATAGAGAGGGCTAAACAAAATATGTAATCATTTTTTTCACCCTCCTTTGAGCTGCGCAGTATCAGCTTTCAGATTTCCTCTGCCTGTGCCAGCCAAAAATGTTCTTTCTCCACGGTCTGCCTCTTAGAAGTCCTGATACAGGACTTTCCTTTGTCTTTACTAGTTACCATTTGTGTTCAGATACAGATACCCTTCCCAGCTTTTTTAAAAATGAACTTTGGCGTTATGCTTGTTATTGTTCAACTATATATAAAGTGAAACAGATTTTCAAAAATCATTTACAGAAGATTTTCTGTGACTATTGACGTTTTCTGACAACCTAATTTTTCTTTTAGGCCTTCCTCTCTCCTCCCACTTCTCCCCACCTCCCAATTTCTACTCTGCAAACAGCAGAAATATATTTGGGAAAGTAAAAAGGTTATGAATCAAACTTTTGAGGTATTTTTTAATTGACCCTGGGTAGACATTTAGATGGAGCTGATAGAAAGGTTGCAGATGGTCTGTATTAAAAAGTCTCTTTATATTAGATGATGCTGTGTCCTGCATCTAGTGATTGAGTAGTCTCCTGTGGAAACATGCATTTACCCATAGTACATAAGCAGCAATTTCAGTTCTGTACATATTTCATCTGTTACTGGATTAACCTGAAAAGTCCTTGGGTAACCAGATCCCCTGGATGGAAGGACTGGCCTGATGTTTGTTTGATACAGGACTTTTTTTTCTAGTACAAAAACTTAACAATTATGTTCTGAAATGCAGCCACTGCTATTTCACTTAACCCTACGCTACGTAGCCTTAAGAACGCAACATGTGAAATACAGACTTAGTGTCAGTTATGTTTTTCATAGTTTGCATCATGCATCGTAGACTGTTGTGTGGCAGGATGTTTTTGTTTGGTTATATTGTTTCGTTTTAGGATTCTCTTGGTGTTTGTATTTCAATCCTGACTAAGAATGCAAGAATTGTATTAAGCAAAACCAACTGTGTGTTTGCAGTTTCATTGGAAGAAAGTCTGTATAATTCAACAGTACTGATATTTTCAGCCTTTGGAGTAAAACTGTGAACTAGGGTTGAGTTTCAAGCTAGAAAATGGCTAGCTTTATTCCATTTGAGGGCTTGGTTACAAGATGGCCCTTACAATGTAATTGCAAGTCAATAATACTGTGTACAGTTTTACTCATGAAAATATGATTGTTTCCTTAAAAAAAAAACTTCATTTTTAATGTCGTAGGCTTTTAATAGTGAGTGACTGAATTATCTCTGTAATTCATTACCCTCTCAACTGTTAGATGAATGGGATATGTTAGAGTTTGTCATTATTCTCCGTGGTGGCATGGAGAACAGACTGGGGATTTAAATGTCTTGCCACTGCATGGGCTATAGACATGCTGATGACTTGCTGTGAGATTGCATTTAGTTCAGGAGCTCTCATGCTTCAGAGTATAATGCATTCAGTTGCCATGATGAACAAAGGCTTCTTATGGTTTGTGTAGGTATACTAGGAGTAAGACAGAAAAGAAATAGCAAAGAGTGAGAGTAAAATGCTGTTTTATTTTACAAACAACTAGCTGAGTACTGAGAAAAAGTAATGAATTTATGTCAGGAGGAAAGCAAATACAATAGGTGAAATATTATATGGGCATCTCTACATGAGTGTATATGGAGATATATAATGTGAAATACAGTATAATCTTAACATTGTTATGAGCATACTTATGACTGCACTGGCTCATTACCCATTGCATCAAGGATGCTCAAGTGTTTATTATGCTATTTACCAAATTATAGCTATTTCCTGAGCAGCCGGCCTCTGCTGAATATACTTGTATTCTGTCCGTCTTTAATAATGAAGCCTGCACTTTGGGGCAGAAACATAGTCTGGCAATGATCAGCAGGAAATAAGAGAGAAATTGGTAATCTCTTTAGCTTTACTGTTTTATGTTGTTTATTTGCCTCTCCCAAGTATTCATTTAGGGAACTCGAGCAGTGTAGGTCAGGCAGCTGATTTTTAGTGGATATTTCAGTGATCTGAAGAGCAAACAGATCTCTGCTAAGTTTTATATTGTATTTTGTTTTTCAGATTTATTTACTCTGTCTTGGGGGGAGGTGTTGTAATAATTGTAAATAAAAAAACAGTATGCCATTTTATAAGCACCAGTTGCTTATTGTGACATCTGAGTGAATAAATAAGATTATATATACAAATAAAACAGTGTTAGGGCATGGAAGGAATCGAAGGAGTTTTTATATATTCAGATTGTTCTGCTGCCAGGTGAACAGTTTGGACTGATATCTGAACAAGGAAGTCCTCCCCATGCCTTTTGAGGATGGATTCTGCCATTGCCATCATGCTGACAGTGAGGATGGCTTGGCTGATAACTTGTCCAGGCTCACATCTGGGACTAACCTCTGGCCAGTTAAAGGCAAGTTGGCTACCTAAGGTAGCATGGGAGGTACAGTTGTGCAGTTCAGGACAGATGAGGAAAGATAGCTGTTGCTGGTGGCTGATTGAATCTAGCTGTCTAGGACTGGTTTTACTTTCTACAAGCCTGGAAACAGAATGGGAGGATGAGCCTGTCACCTTGTTTACCTCTTTGCTTTACAAAAGCAGCCTGATACAGACAAGAGCCTCATCCTAGCAACAGGAACTTATTGGTAGATTAAGAAACCGTTAGGTGTGGGAAGAGAGACCTATGACAAAATTAAAACATGTAGGATCCTGATTCTGTGTCCAGTCACAGGTTATTTTACACTGAAAAAAATAACAGTCTTATACCCCTTTTAGTAAGGCCTGAGTCGTTGATGGGATTTTAGAGTTCATGAAATAAGTTATTGTGGTTGTTGCATCTCTGTATTGTTAATGTCTTAAAAAAAAAACAAAAATGGGGTTTCTAAAAATGTATTAGAGCTATTTTAAAAATCCAGTCCAGTTCCCACCATTTGTGGTGGTGTCATTTTTACTTTTGTTCATTTCATTCTTGGACAGTACACAAGTCAGTTGCACATCCTGTCTTCCTTGCTTTATGGAGTTGCTCCAAAGTTTTAAGTTGCTCGATAAAGCAGAGCTCATACATAAATCTGATTTTATTTCATTTTAACATTCAGAAAATATCCCCTAAGTTGCTTAAGAAGACTGTTCAGAATATAAATGTTGGCTTATAATTCCTTCAATTATTGGAAAAAATAGTCTAGCCAATCTTTAGGCTGCCTCTGTGGTTCAAAATGCCTTAATCTTACAGGAATGCACTATAATAATCTATGAAAGAAATGTCTTAATTTATCACAGAACCCATTACTTTTAAGTTATATTTTAACTCTGGGTAGCTGTATTTGCATTTCCCCCTTTACCACTAAGGTTAGTACTTCATACCCATTTCTCATGTGCAACAGAGTAGCAGTCGGGATTGTTTTATGAAATATTTGCATTTGAGTTAAAAGTACACTGAAGACGGACATGCGTTGAGCATTATCCAATGTGTTTGGAATTTAAAGAACCTCCAAAACTATTTGGGATTTTGTATGGTGAAGAGTTGAGTTCTGTGTTGAGGTGCTTGAATCTACCCAAGACTTGCTGCCAGTTGTTGATGCTGACAGGGATGCTCTCCAGCCCGTAACTTTGTGCATCTGTATTTGATAAGGCTGGCAAAGGGCTTTGATTAGTGTATTTTTTTAGAGTGGCCATTCAGTGGTAGCTTTCTTCAATACTCTGCTGCCTCTCATAAAGAAAGGTTTTTCACGTTAGTGAAGCATTTAATTGCATTGGAGCAGTTAATCTGGGTTTTAGACTTATTGGGACTGTAAAAACAAAATATAACAAATGATACCATTTTGTTCCTGCCCTCCCACCCGCATCCTACCTTTCCCTCTCTGAGCCCCAACAGACTCTCTTCCTGTTGTTTCATCCTTATTGTCTGATTCAAAACCTTGTCAGGTTACTTAAGGCATGTTGTAGCTTCAAGGCATGAAGCAGGAGATCAGCTTTTCCCAGACAGGATTCCACACTTGCTCTGTGAATTAAGGGTTTCTACAGACATTAGCCAGAACTGTAACAGCACTGTTTTTTATCCCTGAAAATAAAATTGGCACATATATCATGTCTGAGGACTGAAAATTTCTAGCTTCATAGAGGAAAATATGTCACTGTGGTGTATGTCATCTGACCTAACTATCCTAGAGACTTTTGTTCCATTTATCTCCTACATTCTTTATATAATGAAGGAAGTCTCCATAGACATGATCAGCCACAGAGAGTGAGTGAAACATAATGGTTTCAATCAAGCTTTCTGCTAACCCAAGTTACTTCATACTCTTCAGTCAAAGGTGCTAGCTTTCTTCTTGAGAACCAGTAATAATTATTCTGTTCATTGACATTTTGTAGGTTTTCACTAGCCATTAGTTTCATGGGGCCCTGAGCAATCTGATCTGGTACTTGATCTAGCAGTAGGCAACCCTCCCTGTGGCAGGGGGGATGGAACTTGATGATCCTTGAGATCCCTTCCAACCCAAGCCAGTCTATAATTCTGTGATTGTGCTTAAATTTTAAAAAACTCTTTTTATTTTTGGTTGTAATATTTTTTCCCTTTCAGAAAAAAATGCATCCTTGACCTGAATTTGTTGAGTTTTGTAATGATCTCTGATGTGAATATCTTGATAGGAAATTCTGTGTAGGTCTTTGTGTCAGCCCAGCTGTATTCCAAGCATATGTGCCATACAGTTCCAACAGACTTGAGTTACTACTTTTCCTGTAGAAATCTGTCTGTGGCATGGAGGTGCTACAAATTGAAGCAGAAAGCCTTAAAACTCACACGTTGCCCAGTTTATTATTTCTAAATTATGTTCTAGAGCCCCTTGTTTCATCTCCGGGCGCAATACAAAAACTGGAACCCATTAAAGATATTTGAGGTAGGGATGAGGAAGGTACTGAAAAGCATGAGTGATTTTTTGAAAGGTCAGTTTAGTTTCCCTGAGCAGCCAGCCTTGACATGGAGATTGTTTGCCTGAGAGCCCAGAGTTTGCCAAGTGGCAAGTTAAGGCCCCTGGGAGCCTTGGCTTCTCCCCATGGACTGCAACTGCCAGAGCAGCAGCAGCGCTGCCAGCAATGGAGAAAAGAGTTGTCAGGTTTCTTCTTGGCTTCTTGTGCAGCTTCCCATCCTGCTGTGAGGATCTGCTCTGTACAACTGTCCCTTGGGGCACTGGGGCCAGGTGGACCCAGTGCGGGGCTGCCCTGGAGCTACAGGCCCTTCAGCTGGGCTCCCTCACAGTAAGTCAGGCAAGCTGGCAAGAGGCATAGCAGAGGCCTTTCTTACTTGATGTTAGATTGATCTCAGACAGGATTTTGCACTACAAGACGTTAGATCTCTGAAAACAGTCAGGATTTTTCCATATGGTTTTCGGTGGGGCTGCACATCTCAGCCAAAACAAACAGCTCTGCATCCTGAAAAATGACCATTTAAAGTGCATGTATAAAAGGAAAGATGTAGGAAAGTTTTCTTAGCTGCTGCAAAATGTTGTGGATTATCTTTTCTCGCCGAGCATTCATTGCAGGTATTTTTTATTTTTATTGTCCAGGATTTCTGGCAACAGGTTTCATGTTGTTGAGGCATGACCCTTTGCAGTATTTGTTTGATTGTCACTAGTGACAAAATGAAGAAAAAAGATGTTTCGTCTGAGAATGTATGAATAGATACTTCTGCAGAGTTCTTTTCGTTGCCTGCTGGTGCTGGTAACCTGACAATTACCTGAATGGTCCAGGAGCTCAAAGTGGGTGAAGAGAAACTTTTCTCATGGGATTTTTTTCACACTGCATTTGCCTTTCTCAAACAGGAATATCACTAGATAAATTTGATGCTTACATGCATCTGGCCATGCTTTTTATTTATTTATTCATTGTTTGGCTAAGCGTAAACTAGAAGACACATTTTACACTGCCTCTGAGGAGTGCGAGCATACACTTCAGATGCTCCATAATTGTTGTTCTTTCATAAAGAAGTGATAATAAATGCACTGCTTGTTAAAGCAATTTTGCTTTAGTGCAGGCCTGTAGCATTGATCTAGTCAAAGATTCTTCACATTGCAAACAAGACTTGCATATCTGTCACAGCATTACCAGCTCCTTTTATATCTATGTGTGGCAGTGAACTTGCAAAAGATCTTCCTTTTTATTTGAAGGCTCTTAATTTCCTTTGCTGCATCTGTGATAATAGAGGACTTGAAGTCAAATAGTGTCACTACTTAGGTTTAAAATATATTTCACCATGGAAAATCTTCTGTTACCAGCAAGAGCTACTGGCAGAAAAGAAAATAAATAAGCAACGGTAAAAATATGTGCTTATAAAACAGCAAGACTTACACAGTCAGAGTTGAGAATATAATTATGAAAATATCAACAAATATGCAGAATTTGTTTTATGATATGGCCATTGCTGCATGGCTTTGTACCCCAAGTGATTATAGAGGTAAAGTGTAAATTCCTCTTTCTCCTGCTTGGTCTCCATCCCATGCATGGAGGTATTACAGTATTACTTTGAAACTAGCTTTAGAGATGGCCCTAGCTCATCTCCCTGGAACTACGCAAAGCTCATGTAAACAGAATGAGGATGTGTGAGAGGCATTTATAATCATTCCATGGGAGGCCTAGGGCTCAGTCTGGAGATGGAGAATATATCTAAGGTGTGGGAAGTTTAATTGATGGCCTTAAAAAAATAATAATAGGGAAAAAAAGCAATAAGTAACCTGATAAATGGCACAGACTGTTAATTAGATGTCTAAATTTACCAATTGTGTCAGGAAAATTAGGACAGTGGGAACAATATGTCCCTAAGCTGTTCACTAAACAACTGCTGTGCTACTTATTTGTATTTATCTGATGAAGTACATGCTGAAGGGAACACGGGAGGAAATCTCTCTCACTAGTTGGAAGCTCCCAGACCTCTCTTCTCTTAAGGATTCCATGTCCTCATATTCCCTAGTCTGAACTGGTCTTTGTTTTACATAGCCTCAGGAAATACTAAGCTGCTAGAGAACTTTGATATTAAGTACAGGAGGAAGCCATGGGGAACTTTTGAGGCCTAATCCAATCCTCAGTGAAGAAAATTAACAAGTTTGCATTCGTTTCGTCAGGAATCAGGTAAGGCCCACATTAATGAGAGGAGGAAGGAAGTTAGTATCCTACTTGGGATTCTTATTTAAGTATGTACATATTTAAATAAGTGTGCTTAGCAAAATGTGGGGTATTTACATATGGGCCTGATGGTATGCATATTTAAATATATTTAGAGCTAAGTAGGCAAACATTTACATACATACCCAAGAAAAGTGCCAGTTCATCCCCACAGGAGAGCAGTGGCTGCCTGCCCTGTGCTGTACTGGTGGGAGCTGGTCACAAGCAGCTTCCCACAGTGCCTCCAGCCATTGAGTAGCTCCTAGCCATGCATAAGAGCCGTGCTTGTTTCCTGTTCCTCCTGCTTCTCTTGGCTGATTGCACTTTCCGTCCATGAGGGCCAGTGGAGATTATAATTTTAGTATACATTAACTGACACTTAATTAGGCCTTGCTTAATCAGTCTTCATTGTGCTTTACCCCTGTTTTCTGGAAGAGTTCAGATGAGAAGTTCTCTAAGGGTTTTTTAGAGTAAAAGTAGGTGAGAACAAAAATGTACTATGTTTAAATATTTGCACTATTTTTCAACTTTGGCATGCATAATTTCCTCACGGCATGAAATGAGTTCTACTATACAATTAATGTCAGGTCAGCACAGTCTTATTTATTCTGATTTTAGCTCCATTTGTTCCACTGCTGATTTATTTTTTGTTGATAAAATGGGGGAGAAAACTAAACTTTTATCAGTATTTGGACAGTACAGCTGAAAATTTTGTTAAATAATCTCGTATTAGTTAAGATATCTTAGTTTTTTAAAATATATATTTAAAATAAATATAAATATATATTTAAAATATATATATTAAATATATATTTAAAATATTAGTTATTTTAAATATATATTACCTGTTATATAAATATAGGTTTTTAAATATATATACAGTTAGCTCAACTTTAGTCTGACATCCAGACATAGTCCAGAATAACAAGGTCTCAAGGAACAATTCTGCTTACAGCCTGCCCCTTTGCTGCCACTCTCCTTCTTGAGCTCCAGGCATGATGTCTCTCCTAACCCCGTGGGTCATTTTCCTCAGGTGATTGGGAGGCTTGCCTGAACCTTGCTGAACACAGCAGGTGTGTTGAGTTTTTCTCTTTGTTTGTGAATTTGTTCTGGAAGAGGCTGACAGGGAAAAAGTGAGGAAGTCAGAGCTTTGAGGAGCCAAGCAACAGAAGTTTCCACCATCCATTCTTGTCCCTTTTCCTGCGTTGCTGATGAGGTTTTTTTCCAGGTACAGAAGAATAAGTTGCTGTGGGGACCTACTCACTCCCCCTCAGAAGTGTCACTGTTTTCTTAGTGAACACTCATCAAAGATTTTTGCTCTAGTGGAAAGGCTTGAAAAGCATGTGTGTTTGTGTAAAAATGACTGACGGCAGCTTTGGGGGAGGCTAAACTTACTGCCTTTGGAAATCACCCCATATATACAAAATGAAGAATAAGTAGAAAGAGGAGGGAGGGCATGTTTCACACCTGTCTTCAAAACCCTGTTGAAAGCATATATTTTTCTAATTCTGCAGGCTTTAATGAGCTTTGGATAGTTCTAGAAAAGATCACCGCAACTTATTCATATGGATTAAACTTTTGCTACAAGGTGGTATGGAGAAATCACACAGTTTATATGATGCTGAACTCATGGCAGATGCCAGACTAGTTCTTAGTTTGCAATGAATGATCCCACTGAGTCCTTCTTTCTCTTAGTCTTTGATGAATTTCCAGGAAATAAAGGGACAGCTTTGACTTCTAAAATCAGCACTGTTACAAAGCACTTACCTCGGTACTGTACTTCATCTCCTAAAATTTTTCAAAGCTTTGAAACTCTTCATAGCGTTTCCTTTGTAGTTGTAACATCAAGCTGCATTAGCTCCCTCATCTTCCCCCTTATTCTCTTCTACCACATACATGAAAATACAAAATTTAGAAGAAATTACTCTTCTCTGAATTTCACTGAACTCTGGACCTGGCAGTCCTCCAAGATCAGTAAATTTCGTGGATGTTTATCCTCAATTAAGAAAGTGTTCCAGTCACTATAACTGGAGGATACCATCTCAGCATGACAAGGAGGTACCAAGTGAGAAATGTTCTGGTTGATAGCCATGTTCCCAGCCTGAGCCAGTTGCCAGCAGCCTGAGGGGTACATGCAAGAGTAGTATTGAGAATATGAAGTGAACTGTATGCCACCTGACTTATAGAGCTGCTGTGCGCCAGCAAAGAATATATTACCATTGCCTGGCTTAGACGTGGCACAGGTTGAGGCAAGACAATTTTAATAACAGATTATGGTTTGGATCTGAGAAAGAAGAGCCCAAAGATCTAACTGAGCTTCTTCCTGGATATGGAAGGGCCTAGAGGCTAGGGATGAAGGCTAGGGATGAAAGGCATTTAAGTAGAATTTATGAGTCATCTTGTGAATATGAGCTGCTGAGTTATTTTTAGGCTCTGATTTGGGATAATGCAGAGTATTTGGAAAAGGAGGAACACACCATTTTCTCAGAAAGGATTATGACTCAGGAGAGAAGGGGCCTAGGAGCTTTCTTAATTTCTGAAACATCAAGGGATATGATAAGTATTGGTTCAAAACATTAGGTCATTAATAGTGTAAGTGAACTAACTAAGCTTAATCCTGTGCTTAATGATAAGAGAGGCCTTTCCTCATTTGTCTTCATGTGTTTCCTTTTTGAAAGACTGTTCTCTTCCTCGTCATGATAAAGTTGCATCGAGAGTATTTTCAGCTAGTTTTCTCTGATATTTGAGGAAATACACATCTGTAAAATATCCTTTGTTAAAAGGAAACATGCAGTTTCTCTGGTGTGATAACTCGAATACTACAGGACAAACATAACATTTGTGTTTGTTTCAAGCAGCTGTTCTATGAAATGGTAAACACCACATTTGCTGGGGAATTGAAAAGATGGGCTAGAATGAAATAGACCTTTCTGGTTTGGGCCCTACCTCAGGGAATCGAGCATTCCTTTGTATATGCTGTAATTGGAATCAAAAGGACATGGAAGGCCTATGCTCCATGTCTCTAAGGCCACACTTAAGTTCAGGAGAATAACTTCTGGAAAAAGGGAAAGGAATTTCCCAGGTGGGATGTTGTTCAGACCTCTTTGTAAAGTTGTTTTTCTCTTTCTTTTTTTTTTTTTTTTTTCCTGATAAATTAGAATGTGATGTCCATTACATGTTTTTTAAAACTACAGTTAACACTGAGAAGTGAAATATTTAATGCATAGAGATCAATGATGCTGAGCATATATCTCAATACTAATAGTTTTTGCTCCCCAGAATTCTTCTCTTGCAGTAGAATTCATACAGATAATTTGATCTTTGTTCATCCCATGTGTATTTTCCTCATTTTTATTTTCTTAAGCCTAAGTACTACATCTGAGTTCTTTTATATTCAAATTGACAAAAACCAAATATTTTGCAACTTACTGCAGGTAAATCTACTGTTTACTTTCTTTCTTTGTCCAGGCATTTTGCTTCTCTGACTCTACGTTCCAGTTCCTTGATATTTCTTGAGCAAGAATCCTTTAGGTATCTCCACTTCATTACTTTTCCATTGTCGTTTCATTCTCAAACAGTATTAGCCACATTGTGTAGGACAAAAGTTATCACTGTCCCCTACAAAATGTGAAAGTTCACTCTTTGAAATCTTGTGCTTTCTCAAGTTTATCAAAATTTCAAGCTATCTGTTAAGTATTAGCAGTTTTTTGTTAAAGAATTCCAATAGCAGCTCTGGTGCATTGACTCAATATTACTATTCTGCTTATTTGGAGAATATACAAGTTAATTGTTCAAGGAAGTATATCTGACAACAGAAAAGATGTAGTTGTTAATTTCAGATGTTGTGAATGGACTTGGGGGAATGTTTTTTCCAGGTGTACAGCTTTCCAGCTATTGAAATTCAGGACCTTGGATTTGACCATGATTTCTACTTTACATTCCGGTGTCCTGTTGCTTATTTTTTCCAAGGATCACTGGACTGTATTTGTAGTCATACTTGTCTGTTTAACAGGAACTGGAAGAGAGGGAGAGTGACACAACTGAACAGCTATGGACAAGGGAGGTGGAAGATGGCAGGAAATAGGATAACTGGAGGGAAAGGGGCAAAAGGGTTTCATTTCCCACTGGAAGAAGAAAGATGGAATTGAGGCCAGGTAGCTGGGTGTTTTTGTTCTGACAACGTGGCAGAAAAACAGCATCATAGCATCATAAATCAATAATGTGGCTTCATCAAAAAATTCTGTCCCATCTTCAGTGCAGTTGTCCAGATGCCTAGCAATAATACAGTGCTACAAGAGGAGTGCAAAGACAACTAAAGAAGTATGAGAAAAACTGTTTTAAATATTGTAGCTAGTGAATTGGAGGAAGTGGGATGTAGACATCAAATCATGAATGGTGGAGAGTTAATAAATTAAGCACTTTTCACTCTTTTTTATAGAAGGCTAATGATACAGCTAAAGAAATAGAAATGCAGACGCTTAAGTTATTTTACAGTCAGATCTCTAGTTTTTTTTACAGATGAAATAATTTTGCTTGAATGTAATTCATCAACTGTGAGCGCTCGTGGTAAAATTTGTTTTCATACTGTTGTGGGGGTGTTCTATGCGGGAATTTTTTGGGCCCAAAGCCAAAACATGTTTATTCAAGAAGTGAAGTGTGGTTTCTCCTCCTACCTGCTCGAGAAGGTAATTTTTAAAGAGTAAGTCAACCAGTTAAGAAGTACATGTGATCAGTTACAGTTAATGATGAATAAACATAATGCTCATTATAACGAATAATGATTGTGTTCCATTAATGAATTGAAGTAAGCCAAAGTTTTCCCTACAAGTTCTGTGGTGGACAAAGGTGATTAACTAACACAGTCAGGAAAAATTGTGGTTGAATCAGGCACAGTTTGGAAACAAAGTATTAAGTTCATTTATTGATTATATACCCTAAAGTAGTTTTTATCAACATCATTTTGTTATTTATACAGTGATACTGTTTTCTTCTGGCATTCCTTGTGGCATAGGTTTGAATGAAGTGATTGACGGATTTGAGTTGTGTTCTTTGGCCTCCTATGTTGTTACAGGCTTTGAATTTAACATTTCTTTTATCAGCCATAATTAAGTTCTTTTTTCAGACTTTTTGTGCTGAGATGAAGTGTAGATTTTTTTTAGTAGGATATCTGTGCTTATTTTGGGCACTAGGTAAAATTAGCACCAGTTTTTTAGAATTACGAATAATTGAACGAATGAATATAACTCTACAACACGGAGATGTGGAGTGACTGTGAAAAGAAGCTGAGCCTTTGTGTGGTGAACAAAGCATTGCTGTATCTAAATAAGAAAGCTGAGGAATAGATTTTTCCCTACATTTTCACACAAAAAGTAACAGGCTGGTAATATAAACGTTAGTAACAATTCTTCTAAAAATAGCTTATGTACATCTGTGGCAGAGAATCAGTGTGCGAAAGTTAAGAAAAGTGCAAGGAGGAAAAAGGTTTTGGGAATCTGTTTTAGGAGATTTTACATTGCTTGTGCAACTTAGAGCCAAACTGTTGTAATAGCAAAACAAAAGTACTTTGCAGTTTTAAAGCACTGGTCTACCAATTTTCTCTGAATTTATCCAGTAAAATGTATTTCTCTGATTGCTCCAGAATCACTACTTTTAAGGTTCAAGAAACAGCAGTGATTGCCTGGTCTTCACTAAAACCTTATAAAGTTTCTGGCATATAGTACATGAGCAATACTATTCCAAGCATATACGACAGGGCTCTGTAGTTTATATAATTGACTAAAAATTTCACTTTCTTGATTCTCACATTTATTCTCTATATATAAAGTGGCAACGAGGAAAGGATTTTATTAAATCTAGTCCAGTTTCCTAGCCTGATGGGAGAATAAATTGCATAGTAACTGGATGAAGCCTTCCCATCCTGATCCTTTGTCTTTTAGCTGCCAGAGTCACGTGTTGCGAGCTTGGTGGAGTCCTTTGATTTTTCCCATATTTGCATGAAATTATCAGTGGAGTCCTAGAGGACTAGCAGTTTGCTACATCATCTTGTTTTTTTTACGTCATCCCTAAGCATCATGTGGTGCTTAGGGACTTGATGTAGTGGTGGACTCGGTAGTGTTAGGTTGGTGGTTGGACTTGTTGATATTAAGGGTTTTTTCCAACATAACTGATTCTATGATTCTGTGAGCTGGTATTATCTCTACTGATAATAACGGATAACCAAAAGCCTCAGTATATTGAGAGCTGAAAATACTGTAGGTTATTCTTTTCAAAGTTTCAAATTAGCAATAACTAATCAGTTTGATTTCTAGAAACTATCTTCAAAATCCAGAAAAACATAGTTGTGAACAGCTGGTTGGAGTTCATCTTCCCTGAACATCCTTACTTTCCAGCCCCTGCTTCTGACATTTTGCTTTGTGTCAGTTTTGTTGTACTGAAGAGAACAGGGAAGGGCTTCCTCTAGAGATTCGTGGCACAGGTTTTTTGCTTAATTAACTGTAGAGAAGGCTGTCTGAGTGACAGACAGAGCCTTCTTCAGTCCCCAAGTGAGTGGTGTTAATTTCCTGCAAGATACTGGGGAACATATTCCCATCAGTGTGTCCACACAGCTCTTATTGATGCTAATGAGAGCTAGGTGCTTGTATCAAAGGGGAAACTGCTGTTTGTGTGCCAAGGTTGCATTCTAAATCAATAAACAGTGGAACTGCATCATTCCACTGGTTCTCTTCTGGTGCTTTGTGTCTTTTCAGCAACTTCATTGTTTCTCTCCTGTTGCTATAGCTATCCTAAGCCAAATTTTCCTAAGCAAACCACAGAATAATCTAGTATCAGTTTTGTCAACTTGCCACATAAAATGTTTTAAAGCTGGGATTTCTGGAAAAATAGCGGAGAGAATTTTGGCAGGCCAGACAGGTTCTTCTCAGCTTGAACTCAAAGGTAACTGTGAATTTGTTTCATGTGGACAGCTGCTTTTCTGAAAGCTTCCTCTCACGGTATGAAAGTGACTCCAGCCCCCTTATACATCACAGAAACCTCTGCTACCATCCAAGACACTTAGAAGAATCACGTTTACAGTTCTAATTGATGGGCCACTGTTTTGACAGGCAAACAGATTTCTCCTCCCAATGGCCTCATGCAGTTGGCCTCCAGCAGACCTTATCATTAGCAGAATTCTACTGAAAAGAATATACAAGCTAATAATAAATCTGTAGGGAAGGTTGTTAACCACAAACTACTATGTCTAATTAGTAATGTACAATAGCCAAGGCCAGGGAAGGAAAGTATTATTTATCAGAAGAACTGGTTTTGACAATTTAAAAATGCAAAGGCATCTATTATTTATTACACTGAATCACGTTTTTCAAAATGTAGTATATGTAACTCCACTCTTCTTTTCTTTTGGTGTTGTTTTGAAAGTTACTGCTTTGTAAAAGATGTCAGCCATCATTTAGGCTGCAGGGCTGGAACTTGTGCTGCTTAAACCCTAAGTTCATTGTGTAATCTAAAAACAAGTCTTCTAGGGATTTCTGTTTGCCTTTTCTGCCTCCTTTTTCAGTTCAACATCTGTATCTCTCCCCTGTACAAGCCTCTCTTTGAAAAAGGCTCCGAGCCTTTTCACTGTGTCCTACCCTGGTTCAGCATTTCTCAAGTCCTCTAAGCAGTGCAGAGCTCAAATATAGCCTAATGCATCCTGCTGAAAAAGAGCTCAGACTGTTTTTGGCAGCTCAGCTACTGTAACGATCTCAGCATCTCTCTACTGCACGTTGCTGCGCAGCGTCTCGGAGGCAAGAGTACTGTTTCCCAAGACACATTCCTTTCATGGAGCCTTCAGCAGCAATCTCCAGGTATTTCTGGAGTATTTCTGAGTTTCTGAGGTATTTCTGTAGCAGTACAGCATGAGAATGGAGCAAAGAGTGGGGAAAGAGTGAGTGTGCTAGAGGAGAAAAAGGAAACTTAAAGGAGATAGGGGGAAATAGGAGAGGGGAAAAAGCACCCGAAACTAATAGAAAAACAAGGCAGCTTTGCTGTAATTACAGCTCTGTGGTGATTAGTAGAGAAAGAGAATAGGTACTCTTAACCCTGGCAAATCATTTTTACCCTTCATGCCTCAGTTTCTTAATTTGTAGGATGGGTATTATAATACGTGCTCAACATGAATGGTTGTTAAAGTGGGGACTCCATTCCCATTGAGAATGGAGCTTTCATGAGGGCTAGGGTGTTGTCTCACTCTAAACACAGAGGAGTCCTCTGCATTACTGCTGTTTTCCAAGAGCTGTGTTTTCCTGGAGCACTTGCTGGAACCTGCAATGAGCAGTTTCACTTCATGAAAGTCCAATAAGCCCCAGCAAAACCCCCCTGTGGCACATAAGGAGAGGAAAACACGCCGTGTGGTTGGGAAGGTGAGTGCTGCTGTTGTGAGATAATTAGCAAGTCTGACACTTGGAAGTATCATGGCTCTGAGTGCAAATGGGGCAGGTTTTAGTTTTGTTTTGCAAATGTCTTGTATTTAATTTACCTCTTGCATTTCTATCTGCAGTTCTGAGAATGTCACAGTGTTGAGCTTTTTCCATAGCCAAAAGGGCTGAGCAAACAATTTTATAGAGTGAGTGGAGATTTTCTCCTAGTGCCTCAGCGGCTGAAATGCTAAGAAAAGCAGCAAATACCATGAGAGCTGTGATAGAAGAAAATGGAAAGTTCTTCACCTTGTACACACACGTATACTATACATACATGTGTAGTTGATATATTAGTGAGTTCTGGGGCTTTATCATTAGTAGTAGGGAAAAGAGGTACAGAACAGACGAGGAAATAGCATGCAGCAGAAAAGAAAACAAAAAGCTTTCTTTTGCTCACTTCAGTTGGTCTTTTCCCTGTCCCATTTCCAAGTGTTTCTCAGTCACCCGCTGTGGCTAGAGGGGCTGGTGTGACACTAAGGGATGTTGGCTCTCTCTGGACTCTGCAGAATTTCCACACACACATCTGAGAAAACCACAAAGTCAGCAAGGAGTATCAGAGGGGCAGCTGGCAGCGCCTGCAGACTGCGCAGAGGATCTCTGCTGCCTACTTTCTGGCTTATTGACTGAACCTCAAAGGAATAGGTTCAGTCAGAAACTGCATTTATCTTTTTCCTGCATGACAGAGGATAACAAATTCCTGGAAAAAAATTAATAGCTAACCTAACTGCCTGTTTCTTTTTTCTTCAGTGTGGAGATGAGAAAATGGGAATTACGAAAGTAGAGTCAAGGGAGAAGACGTTAATACCCTAAGTTTTTTTTCTTTTCTTTGAGTGTAGAGTCACCAACCCAAGGCATGGGTGTGATTATCCTGTTCTCCTTGTGTTGGCATTTGTGGACTCCATACAGAATAGATTTAGCCATGTTTCTGTGCACTCTTTGAGAGAGAGTTAGTATTCGTTTCAGAATAAATTACTTTCCTGTTGGGTAGAACAAAGAGGGGGAAGTGGCTAATGCTATGTGAGAGCAGGGATAACTAAGAATATATGGGAATAAAATCTTACTTGAGTGGAGGGTAATTACACAGTCTGGTGGACAATCAGGTAGAGCTTGGTGCATTGGACACACTATAAATGAACTTTTCCTTTTCATGGTCAAGCTGTAAATTATAGCTCTGTTATGTTACTGTAGGTGTTTATTTCTTCATGTATATGATAGAGGATGCAGTGTTCTTGTACTCGCCATCAGATGACTGAAGCATCATTGCATGGACATGGATGGAAAGCTGTCATTCAACAGAATGAGTTTCCCTGTAAGATAAAAAAAACTGATAGATGACTCTTCTTAATAAACATATCTCCAACATTCAGGCTACTGTAGCATGTTTTCTAAAACCAAGTCTCTTGAAATATTAAAGGTGAGCCCTCAGGCTGCCTTCTGTTGCCTGTATTTGTATAGTGGTCGATGAGTTTCTCTGTGCCATTGGTTCTGTAGATGAACCTTGTGGTTTTGCAGCAACCACTTCTAACTCAAATGGCTTAAGTCGTAGCATACCATCATGTTCCTCACTTTGTAGATGGATAGAGCCTATTTCACTGGTAAGGATTTCCTAGTACCTAGTTAGCAGAAGGAGTACTGTACTCAGAAGTTACTGAGTACAGTAACTCAGTATGGTGGCAACTATGTAAATTAAGGGAAAGCTTCTCATTTTAAAAATAAGGGTATAGGACTTAAAGGCTTAGGAAAGATGATAGGTAAAAAAAAAAAATGGGAGGGTTTATTTAGGTTGCCTGCCTTTGTTTTGTACTTTGTAGGTAGAACAGCAACCTCTTGCATTTCATATGGCAAACTTCCAGTCATTTATCTGATACTGAAATAGATCATGTTTGGGACAGTGATACTGGCAATGAAGATTTTCTTTTATTATTGTTAACGTCATCAGTTGTACTGAGGGACATGTTTTAGTGGGAAATATTGGTGATAGGTGGACAGATGGACTGGATGATCTCGGAGGTCTTTTCCAACCTTGGTGATTCTATGATTATTTCCCTGTGAGGGGTTACAGTATGCAGTTTCATTAGGTTTGGTGCTGGAAATTCTTTCATTAGCTCTTAAGTCTGTAAACAATATAGTGATCCAAGCATTAATACGAATGTTGTTAACTGCCTTTTTCCAGCTTTCTTTGCTTTGTACTACTGATGCCTGCAAGTTATGTAATAAGTAGTATGCAAGGACATACATTAAAGGCAGTTCCATATTGTAGCAGACTTTATGGGAAGGTTATTTTTCTCATAGCAGAACTTAGTGGGAAAAATGATTGCACTGTTGATTTATTTTGAATGAACTCCTGGAAGGCTTGCTAAGTATGCCATGTGGAAAGCTCCATGAAATGCTGAGGGTTAATACTCTCTGCTATTAATTTCAAATTCCAGATAAATACGGTTTCAGCTTTGATCCTATCTGTACTAATTCTTTGTCACTGTACTAATTAATTCAGCATGCTGAAGAAAAGATGCTAATTTGGGCATCAAAGAAATAAACGGGTTGGAGGAGGAGGTTGTGTTTAATGAGAATTGTTAAAAAGATCACTGTTACTCCCATTAGACTGGATCTGGAAGCTCAGTCATTTTAGTCTAGCTTCCAGGAGCTTGATACTGTAAGTTAAAAAAAAAAAAAAAAAAAGACTTAGTTTAATGTTGACATAACAAAACAGGAGCAACAAAATATTAGCATCTAAGGGCAAGGCTTTGTAATGAGGAGGTCTTGTTGCAATAGGTCTTGTACTGGGGCATCCCATGGCTGCCGTGGCTGAAGCCTCCACGGTGGATATGGGATCTGGTCACTGGCAACAGGGCAAGGAGAAGAGATGTGCACCTGCCCCTGGCACAGAGCTGCCCTTCTGACAGAAGTTTAGCTGATGTCAGGGAGGTACTGCCATCTTCTTGGATATTGGTACAGATTTGAACAGTGTTGCTCAGCCCTTGCTATGTGTGCTCTGTTCTCAAAATCACAGCCTTTACCCAAACATACTCTTGTCTCTGTATTTGTTTCAGCTGTTGCAAAGCTCTTGATCCTACCAGTGTAATACACAATGGCATGCTTCTGTCCAATAAGTAAACATTTAATAATAAACCTTTTAGGTATTTAAAGAGCCATTAAAAACATAAAAGATGTATTTCATTAATGCTGCTATTAACATAAATGTAAAATGAGCCTGGTCTGTAATCACAAACTAGTCTGACTCACTAAGGATCTTTACAGCAATATTTAATACTCTGTAAAAGTGTATGTATGAAAGAGATTAATCAAAGCACAGCACTGCTTCTAGAGCATTTCTTCTACTGTAAAGCTGAGTGATAAAATAATTTAAAACACACGGCAGTAGTGGCAGTTAATAAGCTTTTTATAGTCCCTGTGTGGACCTGAAAATCATACCTTATTAGTATCTTTATCTTTCTTGCTCACTCATTCATTCTTACTCATATTTAAATTTAATTTTAAGGGTTATTTCTAGTCTTTCATAAGGGAGCTGCTTTAATAATCCCAGCATTTTCCTCCATTTGCTGTGAAATGACTAGGAGCCAGAGCTTTTGTTACATGTACTTTTCAAATTAGTCTGTTTTTTTTACATATCATTTCTGGACACGTCAAGAATTTATTACATTGGTAGGATGTGTATCTTGCTTGACTGTGTCATATGCCCTCTGCCCTCCTGCATTATTTCCCTGCAGATGTTTGCAGTTCCATTATGTACCATGTTAGCTGCAGTGACACCTACTGATCTAAGGAAACTGAATTAACTAAGAAATCCAAGTTTCTGACTTCAGTCTTCAATATGCTTAGGGTTCTACCCAACAGATGTTTCTCCTGCTTAGAAGTTCAGGATTTCATAGACCTGCCTGCTTTTTAATCCTTGAAGCAAATATCAATACGTTTGAGATCTGGAAGCTCCCAGCTCCACATGGAAATGAAGTGTTGCCATGACCACAGCTTTAGGTCTTGCATGTAAGACGTTTATCCCAGATATAACAGAGCAGGCCTATAGAAGGTTTGTTTTAATTTGTATCCCCTGGAATAGGGATAAAAGTCTTGAATTGAAGCATACATTAGCCTTTATACTACAGCCAATTCAATGGTAATAAATACTGCAAGATGATGATGTACACTTGGTATTCAGAGACTTCGTTCATTTAATGTTTCTTAGGGGAAAATGTTAGTTGTTTGCAGAACACCCATATTCTTCTTGGAAATTCAAAGAAATAAGATAATCCCTCACTGTGCTATGGCATGTTCTCAGCTGTTGCATATGGGCTTTTCCCATAAGGATGTATAGTCACTTTGAGATCTGATCACTTAAAGAAAATTCCTTTATACTTTTGTTTACAGGACTGTGCTCTGAGTAGTTGGAATATTAATTTTCTCAACTGGAAAGTATACTTGGACCATTAAGCTTTCACTTTTTTCACAGTACTTCCCAGGCATTTACAGTGGATAATCAGAGAGCTGGGACAGTCACTCAAGCAACCTGGATATTAATAGATTTATTTCTTTTTAGTCATTAGAATTGCAAGTGGATTCATTTGGCATAAACTGGTTATAGATAGATATAGAATGAGAGGATGCAACTGACCCATTTGTTTCAGGTCTTCTTGTTATATTTTGCCATTTACACATAAGGTTTTAAGGGTAACAATTCTGACATTAAAGAGAATTTTGCTGTGTTGAGTATAGCAAACCAGTCCTTTTAAAAATTTATGTGCCATATATCTTTTCATTAATGTTTTTATGCTTCTGTCAATAGTATTACTATAAAAGGCATATTTTACCAGAATCCAATTATTTGTTGCCTGGAGAACTGGAAACCTAAAGTCCTAAAGCCATTCAGTTCTCATAGAATTTTAATATGAATTTGATTAATTCCATAGTATAATTTTGACAATAGATTTTCTCCTGTCCTTGTTAAAGTTAGTAGTGGGGCTCTCACTGACTTCAGTGAGAACAGGATCAAACTCAGCTGGGCAGCAAGTACTTTTTTTTTTTTTTTTTGTCCTATAAGCACTAGAGAACCATTAAGTCTGTAGTGCAGAAAACCAAGCAAAATTACAATCAGTGGAAGTTAATTTTATCATCAGAAGCCCATGGCAATTAGAAAACGATGATAACCAGACCATAAATTTTAGGACAGGGTGCATAAACTCAGGCAGAGATTATATTTTTGTGTCTCTGTGGCTTAATGCTTTCTACTCTATAATGCTTTTCTTTAGTGTTAAATTTTTGTTCCTCTTATTCTTTAATGTTTGTGCAAGATCTTTGTTGGGCTGAAAAACATATTACAGTAATAATAAAAAGCATTGGATTTTTGTGATGTAGCAACATGAAAAAGAATCCAAAAATGTGAACATTTCTCTAGCCTAGAGCTATATGCTGCATACTTAGTATAACAGGTAAAAATTGTAAGTCTTCATAAATCCCATGTGAAGTCAAAAACAGGAAAAAAAACAAACACCAAAACCAAGCAACAACAAAGACCACACCTTAAAACAACAAATGAGGTTTTTTTTCATCAAGTCCAGCTCGCTATTTATGATTTACAATTAAAGTGGAACTTGCCAGTTTATGAGAGAGCAGCTCTACCAGCAGACAGACAACACTGTTTTTGCGGAGAGTTGCCATATTTGCAGTTATTACAATCAAGATTTTTACTTTGTCTTGTTTAAAATGTATTTATTTCCTTTGTTAGGAAGAAATAATAGATGGACTTGAAAGGGAAGTATGTTGAACTTCTTTTTTGTTTCATTTCTCCTGAGTATGCAACATATTCAACTCCAACTCCCTGCAGCAATACGGTATGCCCAAGAATAATGTTTTCAGAATCAATACATACAGTCAAATATAAGACTCCACAAAACTATAATTGAAACAGTGGGAGAAAAGTAATCAGACTGAATATATACTAAGTACAAGAGTTGGATTATGACCAAGATGCCGGTTTTGAGAAAACTGCCATGAGACCTTCGCAACATGTGCTAGCACTCAAAAGCAGGGTGCCTTGAGGTGCTGCCTGCTGGTGCTCATCCCAGAGCCATTTATTGTTTGGCTGACTGGCTCCTATCGTTCCTTTTATGACCGAGTTCTTATTGTGTGGAAGACTTGCTGCAGAGTCCGTATGAGCTTCATTTGCTCTTAAGCTCATAATTTTTGATTAAATGCAGTAAATGTTGGGATTGTTAACTTATAAGCCTGACAACAGAGTATTTGCAAGATTTCTGCTTTGGTAAGAGGAGAAACTTGAAGTCAATGGTTTACAACTGAAGTATATGCATAGTAGTTCAGCTCTTCCACTTGAGGTGGCTTGGGATAACATGGAAAAAACGTATAAAGGAAAAATCACCAAGGCAATACTGCAGAAGAGTTTGTAATTTTCAGTCGGAGTAATTAGTTTTCAATATGGTCTATTTCAAGAAGAAATAGTTACTTTTTTGTACGTTACTGTCATTGATTTACATTAAAGGACACATTGATTTGCCTGGGAAGACACTGATCATTTATTTACCTACCAAATGGAGAATTTCAAACTGGGGAAGAGGAGAGGAGGCTTTTATACTTTTTGACCCATAATACATGAGCATATCTGACGTACCTGACCCCAGTATTCTGTCTATCTCTATCAGAAATAAAATGTGGCTCTCCAGTTTAGTCACCTTTTACAGGCTGCATAATGCAGGCTGATATGTTATGCATATCTGTACACCATGTAAAACAGTGGGACCCCTGAACTGATTGGGGTCTCTGGAGGAGTTTCACAGCATGAATATTAAATGATAGTATGTTGCTGGGCAGAAATAAAAACCAGAAATATTTTTAAAAGAGCTCATGTGAACTGCCTCATTTTGTAGGTTTTGTAGTTTTTTGTAGTATTTTGTAGTTTTTTATTTTTGTAGTATTTTGTAGTATTTTATTCTTTCTGACTGCAAGCTTATTTAAACAAAGAACAAATCTTTAAATTAAGACCAGATATGTTTTAAGAGACAGTAGATACTGATAAGAGCAGGACATGTGGTCTAGTCTGGGTTACAGTTCTGTAGTGATTGCAGATTACTTCTTTAAGAGCTGTCATGTGCTAAGAGGAACCTTCAGCTACATTAAAATGTGCGCTGATGATAGTCCAGCCCCACAGTGCCTTGCATTTCAGGTTTGTTGGGCTTTACTGCTTTCTCTTTCAAACAGCATCTTTAAAAATTTCAGAGACTAAATCAGTGTGTAACTAGACCTTCCTAATGTACATAGCCTATTTAAAATTGGTAACTTCTTTTGCAGCATGGGATCTAGAATTGACCAAGATAAAAGCTCTCAATGTTTTGATTGCCTAAAATTTCTGTGTTTTATGATAGATAAAATACTGTTTTTTCTTCTGGTAATTACTTTCTCCTGACTCCTTCCTTGATATCTTAAACAGATTTGGAAAGAAAAAAGAAGATAAAAGTGGGAAAGCAGATCAGAAGGGGAATCCAAAGCATGACATACTTAAAGAAGAGGATCTAGAGAAAATGAAAGATGAGCGTGAAAGGTGAGTAAATAACAGCATCTTATTTCGTCAAAAGAAAAACTTCAAAGCAAGGACTGCCTGAAGTAAGTGGTCAGACAGACAGCCTGACCAGAGAAGTCCTAGACTGTGCCCACTTGGAGACAGGTCCTGGCAGTGGACAGCTTTTAGGCTGGTCTCCTGGCTCCCAGAGTCAGGGCTGCTGTATTACGGGAGCCTGCCTTCCTGCTGTAGCTTCTCTGCACTTTTCTGTGTAACTGCTATTCAGAACTTCTGCTAAGCTAGTCAAGATAGGTTCCTTCAAAACCTGTTTCACCTCTGGCCATGCCTCAGACCAGCAGACTTAGCTTTTTTTTCTGTATTTCTCTAAAGCAAGAACCTCCTTTTTTCTCTCCTGTCAGCTTCTGCTGTATTTTCCAGTACACCAGACCTTTTGGCTTTGGCTGGCTGTGCCACTAGATGGTGGTTTTTGTACTTAAGTATGCCTGGCAAGACAAGAAGCAGAGGTTTGTAGGCACCGCTTGGCATGTGCCAGTAGTGAGATGCAGTATTTCTGAAGGCTCCATGACTGAAATACTGGAGGAACTGCTGATGTGAATAAGACCAGTTCTATCTTGTTCATAAAAGGTTCCTTTTTAATGCCCGATTTAACCAGCTTTGTTACCTTTCCAGATAGAGAATATGTAATTTTCTCCTTTTGCGTGTCTGCCCATGTCTCAGATAGTTTGTAAGTGCTCACAAGGCTTAGAAAGCTTCTCTACCCCATTTCCCAACTCATCCGATTGTCCTTCACGATATGCCAGTGGGGGTCATTGCTCGCCTCTGATGGCTGCTGTCAGAAAAGTTAAAGAGCCCATATTTGCTGGCTTTAAACAGGTTTCTGCAGTTGCTGTAAGACTTCTGAAGCTGTAGTATTATGGATTGTCAATACATAGGAAAAGCTTTCAGAGGTGCCTTTGAACACTGGAGAATCCTCACTGGAGAATCCTGCTCCTAGGAGATGAGCAGATGTAATTCCGTTTGAGAGGCAAAATCTTTCCTCTCAGTACAGATGAGCACTCAGGCCAGCCTTTGTGATGCTGGCCAGTGCCCAGGGAAAAGACACTCTGCCTTTCTCTTGAGTCATGCAGTGCATGGTCAGCTGTGTGAGTGGATTGATAGCTAATGGATTTAAGGAGAAAGAATAAATCTAAGCCTCAACCCTTGAAATCTGCTGCTAAGATTTGTTCTACTCATTTTAAAAGCTAATAAGGTATCCAGTTGCTACAGTGCTTCTACTGGATATGCTTAGCCAGTGTTTTAAGTATTTAGTTCATCTAAGCTAAGTAATGTCAGGAGAAACTTTGTACCATTTCTTTTTTAAATTTCTGTATTGCTTCCTCAATTTTGCTAGATTGATGAGTGCCTTTATTTTAAACTGCTGACTCCCAATTTGGCTACTGGCAATTTGAGAGGTATGTGTCCTTCATTTTAAAGAACCCACTGTCTTTTATTAGGATCCTGGCAAGCTAGGAAGCATGTATCCCATCTGTTAAAGGGCCAGTGTCATTTAGTAAAATGTTGGCAGGCTGCAAGGAATGAACCCTTCTGTCTAGAGGTCTAACGTTCCAGTTGGACATGAGATAATTGTTCTTAATATTTCTTTAGCATTCTGTGGAGTTTTTTAAAATTACAGTCGTTGATTGACAGTAACTTGGTAAGACTACATTAGAAACTGGCAGCTGAAAGTCTTCATCGTTCTGGTTTCTCTAGTAATGATTTCAGTTTTGACCTGGAAGAGTTTATGACTGAAATGGAGAACAGCAGGTGTGTTGAGAAGTGGATGAAGCAAGATGATATTTTTAACCCACTTATTTGACTCTTATTCCATAATGCACAAAAATAGAAATATGCTCTATTTTCTATCAGGTAATATAACTTTTATACAACTTGAGGATTAAAATTAAAAATTTATAAAATACAATGAAAAGGAGTGAAGGAAATTTCCTTACTTTAGCCCCAAACCTGTGCAACATGTGCTATAAAAACAAGCAAGTCACTTCAACTCTCTAAATGAAACGAGTATAGTTGTATTATATAGATGCCCACGTAAAAATATATATGGACTGACTCTTGAACTCTTCTTGAATCATTTACAAGACATGGGAAGCTGTCTTTCCAAGAAGAAAGTTACATAAGGTAGCCAGTTCTCATGTATGGGTAAGAACGAGCAGGGAAGTGATCATCCCTCTGTACTCAGCTCTGGTGAGGCCGCACCTCAAGTATTGTGTTAAGTTTTGGGCCCCTCACTACAAGAAAGACATTGGGGCCTTGGAGCATGTTCAGAGAAGGGCAACGAAGCTATGAGGAGTCTGGAGCACAAGTCTTATGAGGAGCAGCTGAGGGGACTGGGACTGTTCAGTCTGGAGAAGAGGAGGCTCAGGGGAGACCTTACCACTCTCTCTAACTACCCGAAGGGAGGTTGTGACGAGGTGAGGATTGGCCACTTCTTCCATGTAACTAGCGATAGGATGAGGGAGAATGGCTTCAAGTTGTGCCAGGGGAGATTCAGTTTGGAGGTTAGGAAATACTTCTACAAGGAATTGGTCAGGCTCTGGAATGGGCTGCCCAGGGAGGTGATGGAATCACTGACTCCGGAGTGTTCAAGAAACATTTAGATATTCTACTGAGGCACATTGTTTAGCGGGAAATATTGGTGATAGGTGAACAGTTGGATTGGATGATCTTGGAGGTCTTTTCCAACCTTGGTGATTCTATGAACTATTTGAGTAAAATCAGTGAATGGGAACATTATGTGTCTTAAACATAATTCAGACTTTTTGCTTTGTTGTTAACTATTCAACTAGTGATGATAAGGCAGTAGACAAGTTTTATAGCTCTATCTCAAGATTTAGTAATTCTATAATGTAATTCAAATCCAAGATTTTAATGCACATATTGGCAAAGAAAACCTTGCAGCACATCCACACCATACATCTTTCTGCTTCTATGATTTCACTAGCTGCAGTTCTGCATACTTGGTCTTATCTTTACAAAGCCAACCTTTGCTGAATTTTGCTAGAGAATTGGTCTATTTTCAAATGTTGTATGCTAAAACTATAAGGAACATAGTGGTAGAACAAAGGGACTACAGAAATGTTGATTGAAATGCAGCTTGTTTTGTCCCCCAGTGCCTGAAAACAAATCTTGTATTTAAAATACAAATTGCTTTTCTAACATTTAACCTTTTTAGAGTTCATTTAAACACATACCTGATTTTTCCTTTGCAAGATTAGCTAAGTAATCTTTGTTCAGATACTCAGTCTAATTACTACAGTTTTAAAGTTATTTTGCTTATACTTCAGTTTTCTTAAATGCTGACTGCCTAAATATTTCGGAATCTGTCATACTAAGACATACTTAAGATTTTTCATCTGACAATTTTTCTTTAGAGGCTGAGCTGTCCATTTTTGGACACTAGTGGAAGTGGTCAGAGTAATTGATTTCTGGGCTGGGTGTGACAGGATTAATGATCGAGTGTGTTTCAGCATCTTAGCAGCTGTGGAGCTTGCATGGTTTTGGAGGTTGGTTTTACATTCACTATATGCTTGGCAGATCTCCAAAAAGCAGAATACTGTTCCAAGATCTCAGCTGAGAAATATTTTTTAAAAGGAAGTGCTATTTTCAGTTTACGGGAGTAGGTCATCTCTCAGAGTTTTATGAAGGTTTTTTTGATTGGTACTGCATAGGTAATAATTAACAGAATTCCAGGGACAGGCCTGACATAATTTTCTATTTTCTTGGATGCAGCTTTGTTCCGGAAACTCTGACAAGATTTACAGACATGCAGAAATGTCAGATTTGATCACTACATGATTATAGATTGGCTGTGTGGTACAAACTCAGTGACTCTGCCTTTGACAGGAAACATCAGATCTTATGTAGGTGTGGTGCAGAAACATAAGTCCATCATGCTCAGAGTAGGCTGGATTTACTGTTTGCACATGCACTGTACAATTCTTTCTCCATGCAATAAGTCTGACACATCCAGAATGTGTTAGAGCTAGTAGGCGTATGCAGACAGATCATACAGTGCTTATTTTTTAGTGCAGATGCTTCCCAAAAGGATTGGACTTCCTGCACATTGGTCTACGGCATAGATTTGCTTGACAACCTTTTATAGGCCACCAAGATTCAGATTTGAACCTTAGAAAGTTAAAGTAAAATTGAGTATTTCTCCAGACTAGCAATTCTTATTTCTTTTCCACATTTTCCAATTCTCACTTCTCAGCACATCTCTCTGCACTGCCGTGTAGCTGCACTTCTCTGGAGCAGCTCTGCATCCTGCACTAAAATACTGACATCATTATCATCATTATTTTTTTTACTGCTTGTATTCCCTAGCAATCCCAAACAAGATGAAGGTCTCCTTGTACTCCTTGCTCTTAGGGAAGCTTGTGCCTGACCCTGTGAACATACAGTTGAAGTAGCAGAGACAAAATCTGGCAGGAATAAATGTGTCCCGAGGGTGGGAATCTGATGTGCAGGCAGTTGCAGCTGCTTGTCCAGGTTCCTAAAAAGTCCCTGTCGGACCAGGAATTTGTTCCAGACCTCAGCCTCAGGCCTTTCATTGCAAAGGCAGTACTTTATTATATGACTGCTACTTCTGCAGGCTTCAAGTGGTTAAAGGGAGTTTAGGATGTTAGGCATTCCTTGTTTAGTAATAGCTTTATCTGTGTCCAATTGAATATGAAGTCAGCACCTCCTCTGAATTTCACAGCTTTCTCCTTCTCTCCCTACCTCCCTCAGCTTTTCCCTGTGCCACAGCAATGCAGTAACACTGAAACTTTACCAGAGAAAGTCAGAACTTCATGGCACGGATAGTTTAGGTGGATTGACTTGATGTGTGATACAGTTCTTTGAGGTGATGGTTTGTCCTCCCTGACACTGGTCAAGTGGTTCCTTGGACTGAGGCCCTATTTTAAATAAACTCATTATTTTGTTCATGCTTCAAAGAGTTGGCTGTAATAAAGCATGTGCTCCAAAGGTCTAGAATCTGCCCGTAAAAGGGAAAAGCAAATGCTATGTCTGCGGTTTATTTTGATCAAGCTGACTCAAATCTGTATTTTTAGTGTGTTCTGTATAAATTACTCAGAATCTATCATTTTAACAAGATGTTCTCCACGTTATTAAACACTGGAAAAGATCCCCTTTTTCTTTCCTTCCAAACAGCAAAGTTTGGAAGGAAACATTTGGGGTTGCCTTCAAGTTTTATAAAGTTTGAAAATCATTGTAAAACAAGGTAGAAAAATATATTAGGCAATTGAGTTTTATACATAATAATTTGTTTGTCTTTCAAATGCAAATAAAGTGACTATAAATTGAAATAAAAGTATTTTTTTCCTGTTTAGGATTATTTTACTGGAACAGTCCTGCTGAGACCAAATTCTCTCTTCCAGCAGAGTTGAACATTTCCTTCACATTAGAATGAAATTTCACAAAATAAGGCACCTTATCGAACAGAGGGTGATTTTAATAAGAGCACATGAGTTGGTGAATACGGAGGCACCCTGTGTAAAAAAATTATACTCTTCACTTGTTCATTGGTGTAGTGGTTTTGTTAATCAGTCTTGGTTTTGTACTCCATTATTGGAATTAATTGAGGAACTTTTTTAATAGTGTTAAGTTGTTGCGTGGAATGTTAGAGACGCAGAAAGAACATCTGGCCCTTGCTTTCTGAATGTCTGAACTGAATACTTAAGTTACAGAGCATCTCAAGTTTGAGTAAAATTAAATGTTTTCAGTTTTTGCATTAAAGACTGAGTTTCTTTTACTTTTCGGAAACCTTCCAGAAGTTGAAGAGAGCTTCTCTTGTCTTATCAGCTCTGGGGCTTGTTGCCTGTTCCCATAGTTAAAAAAAAAAATCAATACATGTGTTTTTGATATTTGGCAAACAGAGATTTAATTTTGCAGCTGTGAGATCCCCGTACGAAGGGAATGCATCTTACAGAAATAAAAACATTTAGAGACCATTCCTATATGAGAGAATACTTGTGAGTGAAGCTCATTCCATTTCTTTCTGTTAGCATTTGCTTCATTATATTTAATTACAAACAATTTGTGAGTTACTGGAAATGAATGTGAAAACAAGAATAGTTGCAGGCATGGCAGTGTAATACAGAAGCCAAATTGTTTTGAATAGGAAGTTGAAACTCACAACAAGAGAAGTATGATTTTTAAATGAGTGGTACATCTCAGAGTGCACTCATAATGCACGGAAATTGTTACCACCCCCATGTAGTTTTTGTGCTTGTATTATAGTCTCACGAGGTCTGAAAGTATTATTATAGCTGCTTGTATTTCATATTGATCTCTGATAAAATGTTGGTAGTTGCTCTTCTCACCATTCAGCTCTGTGCTAAACCACGTGTTTTTGGGGCTCCTGAGCTTGTGCTTCATTATTTATAAAGGGTTAATCCAACAGGGCATATCTGTCCATTGAGAATGCCTGACTTTGCAGCACAGCTAGGTCCTGTGGTTTAGGCAAAATAAAGTGTTGGATGTGATCCCAGTTTTAATACTCCCAATTTATTATAACCATTGAACCCTGATCAGATCACGGATTGGATTGGATCCCAGTTTTTTAAATGTCCCAACTTATTGCTGGCTTGCAACCCTGATAAGAGTACATATTTGATTAAAGCTTCAGTTTTCAAAAATTCCAGTTAATTACTTTTAGATTCTTATTAGATCACAGCCGTGTAGTATGGTATGTTGAAGTTATGAAAAAGTTAGTAGATGATGTTGCACAGGTCAAGGTCATAGTTTCATTTTGTGCTGACAGTATGAAGTTATCAGATTTCTGTTTATTACTGTGGCAACACTTGCACCGGACAGGAGGACAGATTAATCCCAACCCCACTGATTCTGAATGATTCTCATTTTAGATCTGCTGCTGCTCTGCATACCAGAACGTGTAATAAAAACCTACCACTGAACACTGAGAGGCTGATGCGAGGTTATGAATAGCTGAGGTAGATGACTCTCACCTGCCTCTGACAGGTTGTGATGTGGCATTCAGAACCAAATAGAGGTTTGAGGTTTCTTTACTTGGCTAATCTACTGCTGGAGAACATTTGTCTGAAAACATTAGCCTGAGTGTTGATCCCAGACTGTCCTACATCAAGTACATTAAGAACTGAGGACTGCAAAATGGCACATGAAATCAGTCCGTTTCTCCAACTGTCACAGTACTATTGGAAACTGCTGGAAATAGCACTTCCAGATGTCAAAGCCATGCCCTCTAAATAACACCCGAAGTCTCATCTTGGTGTACTTGGCTTGCCCTTCACTGGGGCACTGCTTTCACTTTGCTCCAGGGACCACATCCCACCAGCTGTGCCCACCTAACGCAAGGCTCAGGGCAGCCCAACAGC
Source organism: Numida meleagris (assembly GCF_002078875.1). NCBI lineage: Eukaryota > Metazoa > Chordata > Aves > Galliformes > Numididae > Numida > Numida meleagris. The sequence goes on along the minus strand of NC_034413.1, from coordinate 46,713,002 downwards.
AGCAGCCTGCCTCGTTCCTGCAGAAACACACCAGTGTGGTGCTTTTCTGTATGGATGGGGTGTGGTGGCTTCATGTTTTCAAACATGGCTGTTTGGAATACAGTGAATGCAGTGAAACTGGCCGGTGTACTGGCCAGCTTGGGTAATGGAGGGGTTTTTGGGAGGCAGACCACTCTGCCCTGGGGATTTCTGTGATGCAGTACAGAATGTAGGTCAGCTCTTGGCCTACCCCAAAATCAGTAAGGGCTTAAGAATGACTTGGAAGCTGCATTTCATGCCTTGCCTTCTATTTGTGATTTATGACAGTCTATCATAAAGTCTTTGGCAAGCACTTTGAAGTAGTGCCACAGCACAGAATTCCTGTTCTCTCTCCCTTACCAGCAGGAAAAAAAAAAAAAAAAAAAAAAAAGAGATTACAACTCATAGGGATGCAGAGGCGGACAGGAAATCAGTTTGGATGCGTAATTCTCCATAGCAAACAAACCAAAATGACTGAAAATCTTGAAGCTTTCTCTGCTGGATCAAAGCTGGGTTTTGCTTTCTAGTCCAAGACTGTTAATTAGAAACAACCTGTGAAGCCCAGACTAACAGGCAGGGAATGTTCCTCTTCTTGAACAGAAAGATTCTGTTCAGTGGATTCTAGGTTTGCTGTTGTAAGTACAGAATAAAAGAGATGTAACTGGGATATGCTATTCTGTGGAGCTCTACCACTAAGATTTAATTCAAAAGAAAGCAGGTTGTGCAAACTCATGAGGTCTTGTTGAAGGAGGAAGCCTGGGGACCCAGAAGGTGCTGGTCATCCTTCTGGGTCTGTTCTCACCCATGTTACTGCATGCGGTTTTGGATGCTGGGCTTTCATGGTACATCAAATCAACATTTTGTCTCCCATGGGCATTACAGTGTCTTACCATTACAGTGGTATTTTTCTTAACACTAGTGTTAACAGTTCTCAAGGTTTTTGACTGATGCCTACTGCAGCAGTTGCTGGGCCTGAGTTAGGGCAAATGGATAGATTCACAGACTGATGTCTATCACTCCATCTCCCCGTATTTTTTCTGAGATTATAATGCTCATTGCTTATCTGGGGAACAACTCTGAAATAATTTGCTTGATGTCTTGGTCATGGAAGTAACTGTGGCTTTGAGTGCAATTGGTATTGTTTCCATTCCTGACATTGTTTGTATTTTGGTCATAGGAAACAAAGTAAAGTCCTGCTTCCTAGAAAAAATCTCTGTTACTCTGATTCTATTTTCGTGACTATTTGTTCTAGTAAAAAAGATAATATCATCAAAATGGAGATGAAGCAAACAGACAGAATGGAAACATGATTCAAGGAAATCTCTTAAAAAGAAAACAAATTACGATAAGATAAATCCATCTGTAGTATTCTTCATTATTATCCTGGTCAAAACATAGAAAGTATTCCACATCTATCTTCCCTACCTCATTCTCTCCTATATTTTAAGTACATTATATTGTGACAATATTAAAAATAAATTAATTAATTTAAAATTCGTTATTTTCCCCAAAGGTAGAAAGGGAAAGTAATCCCTTGAGATGCATTTCTTACACACCTCTCCAGCGTGTTGAAGCTTAATGTAGCCTCATATGCATTTCTGCTTGGCTTTTGATTACTGGGGAAAAAAGAATGTGACATAGATTTAAAGCCAGCTGGCTAAGGTGTCAGTAGTGGTATGTGGCTTAGTGATTTGTATGGGTGAAGCTGAACTCTCTGCCAGTCCCGGCATCATCACGTCCTCCTTATGAGTTAATTTTATGTGCTAGATGTAAGTGCATCAGAACATGCTGCAGACCCATGTCCCAGGTGATTTGAGGGCCACAAATTAGCATTGATCCCACAAAGTGATAGGCTACATGCAAGTGAGTCAGTTCAGAACAGAAGGTAGTGGGTAGGTTCTGGGGTTGGAAAACATGAATCTGTATTAAAATTAACATTATGAGAGAAACATTTTATTGGAACCCAGTGTTGCACAATGACTAGTGTTTGACGTGCAGAGTACTTACATAGCAAAGACCCCACTCGGGCCCTTCCTTGGGTATGATGTACACAATGACTGATCTATCTTTTTTTACTGAAAAGTACAAATTAGAGCGGCCTGAGAATTCTTTTAAATCAGTGTAGAGAACTAGATCTGCAACTTACTTATGGTCTGCAAAGTTTCTGCAAATGTAAGGCCATCTTGAAAGAGGAGCTTGACTTTTTTAAAGGCATCAGAACATCCTATTAAGAGAGCCTTGCTGACAGAATAGTTACAAGTAGAGAAAATTACATTATCAAATAAAATACAGCATTTAATATACATGAGGTGGTTATCTGGCTTTAGTAATCAGCTGCATTTCACCAAATACAGAACTAATGTGGGCAAAAGTGAGCATCTGAAACTTTCAAAGATTTAACAGCAAAGGTAAAGTTCTGCTCTCATTGAAGTTCACAGGCAGAAATGCACTGACCTCATTAGAGCCACGATTTTCTTTAGAGGGCAGGATCCTGTGTGAGTTGGTAATCATGCCCTGTCACCACTGAGATAAATGGAAGAACTTTAAGGTATCTGTCTACTCTATCCAAAGCTCACACTTGGTCATCAGCAAAATCCTCATTTTATGATATGAAAGGGCTACATTTCTTCGTCAATTTATCATAAACTTAGACTACATTGACCATAATGTTTATCTCCCTTGTAGTTTTTTGCTTACAACACTCCAAGGGCAGCTTCCTCGGTCAATTCAGCATTACATGGGGAGTGTAGGATAGTTCTCTAGAACAGGCAGTGTTTTAACTCCGGTGGTTTGATGACTGGGCAAAGTAATGCTTGTTGCAAGATCTGTCCATTTAGCCCGAGTTGGTCTCTTACTCTTTTGAATTTGTGAGATGCCTTTTTCATTTCTGGCACTATTTCTGTTCTTATTTACAATCACTAATACTAATTATGAGGGAGAGGTTGTTCAAATCCGGCACCATAGAATGAGATAGAATGAAGAAACACTTGCAAAGCTTATGGGAAAGGTGTTTTTGACAGAATGCCCTGAAAGATAATGCTAAATTAAATATTGCTTCAGTCTTGATGAGACCACATCAGATGTCCTCAATTTACTGGCAAGAGGTGGATTTTTATTCTATATTGTTTTATTTAGCTATAAGACTTGCCTGCCTCTAAAGTTTTCCTGGGTTATGATTGGAAAAAATACAAATGAGTCTTTTCCTGATAAAAGATGCAGGTTTGAATCAGATTGTTAATGTCATTATAGACCATGTCTGTCTGAAAAAGATTATGAAATAAAAAAATGCACTGTACTGAAATTATTTCCTCAGATATTCAAGTGAAATATATCCATTCCCATCAGTGATTATGGTTTATGAATATCTGAAGGCAGGATGTATTCAGTCCACTATTATGTAAATGAATGAAAATACAGTATTTTAGTTACCAAAATATATTTTGCTAGCAGCTAGAAAGAAATTAAAATATTAAACCCAATGGAAATCTAAGTGACCTCCTGCAGAAATAGGTTGCTTTCCTCTAGACAACCCGTTACTCAATATATGTATGAATTAGGTAAATGAGAGACAAAAGCAGAAATGTTATGTAAAATCACAGTTGAAGTATTAAGATACTAAATCAGATGTAAATTGAGTAATCATTGCGGTATGTAGATCTCGGGGGGTAGTCACATGAGCAGGGAAAAAAGAAGTAGAGCAGCTTTTATTCTGCTGTTCACAAGGAGCAACAAACCAGTGGAAAAATGTTTGATATCTCAATGATTTCAAAACACTTAAAGACCAGGTCCTTTTTAGGGGTTTAGGTACGCCTCAGACTGCTTGTATGCACACTCGTTACGTGCTACTCTTTTTGTGAACAGAATAGAAACTGTCCAAAAGGACCTATGGCTCCCGCCACGCTTCTGTCGCATTTTTTATCTGTAGTTGTTATTCTTCCTTCCCTCCCAGGAATATCATTCACTGACTTAGCCAGCAACTTGCTAATTCATGTATGTATTTGCTCTTCCCCAAAGTCTTTTCCTCTGAATCTACCATACAAGAAATGTTGCTGTATTCATCTGAAGTATTAAATGAGGTTTCTGAACCACTCAGTATTTTGCTGTTGTGAAATACACTGTTTGGTCAGCAACTGTATTTTCGGTCCCTTTGTGGTGTTTGACTTCTTAGATTGGCACCTTGGGGTTCAAACCATGTCATTCTTTGTGCTCCGCTCAGGACTAAGCACATAGTCAGTGCATGGTTTATTTAAAAAAAAAAAAAAAAAAAAGTTATATCACCTTTATGCTTTCTACGGAAAGTCAGAAGAAAATAGTGTATTGCTGCCTTCTTGGGTTCCTTGAACAACTGCGTAGCAGTCAGTATCAGTAGACTTTGAGTACTCTCTCTGCCCTCAAACAAAAGGGCAACCTTTTTGCAGCAGCATAGCTCTTTTACAGGGGCTTACTGATAGTGCTGGGTTTGTATGCTCCTGGTTGTGCTAATCAAATTTTTACCTGATCTTGAGATATAAACGGAGAATAGTCTGTTTCCAGCCACAGGGGGTGGGGACAGCCCGTCATCTGTTAAATAGGAATCATTTAGGTATTTCATACTCATATTAAACTGTGGATAAAGCTGAAGCTGCAACAGCTTAGCAGAAAGTGTTGGAAAAGCTGCTGCTAATTCAGTAAATAATGAGCAAAAAAAGAACTAAAAGATCACTACAGAGGCTGGATAAGGCATCTGGAAATGACAAATGTACCTAGTCCTGCAGGGATTTGACTCTGTCCTATTACTTGCTTCCTGAAAGCGTGTTCACAACAGGGCTCGTACCACCAGCCCTGAAGATCATGGGCTGGAGCAAATTTCAGAAAACATCTGCCTTTTTTTCCCAACCAAAGCTGTTCTGATGTGAACTGCCACCTTGCAGCAGTCCAGGTAAAAGCCCATGGTGTCTCCTGGGCCAGGCTTCCCACCTAGGGTTCTTGCACTGTGGTCAGATCTGGTGCACCTTGGTGCCAATGAGTAGCTTCCTATGTCTCTGCGGGGTGACAGACACCTGACCCTCATTTGGCAGCCATGATCCAAGGTGTTAGCTTTTTAGGTGGGGAACAGCTGCTAAGCTCTGTCTGGGCTGGGGCTGGGCCTGGGTCTCCAGAGCTGCAGGCTGGGTTGCACCCAGCATCTCTCTGGTTGTTCCCAATTGAAGGCAGTCTTTGGTTTCCATAGTTTTTTTATGAGCCTGGCCTTCTTTGGGCTACTGTGCTGGTCACACCAAGTCCTGCAATTTAATTTTCCCAGAGGTTTTTTCCACACTGATTTTAGAAACTTCAGCATTTTCTTGTGTCTTGGTCTCAAACCAACCTCTGCCTGGTGTGCCAAGAGATGAGGAGTATCTTCCATGGCTTTTCCTAGCCCTCTCATTCCATTCCTGAAAGCATTCCTGGATGTGCTCCTTAAGCATCTTCTGCTCAGCTTTTTTTTTTTTTCTTGAGGTCGTCTCTGTCCCTTCCAGCAGCTGCCTCCCTGCACGTGAGCTGCTGGCTTCTAAACCAGCTTTTGCCTGTCAGTATCTCTGTCACTGATGTCAGGCTAAAGCACTTTGCGTTGTGTTTGTTATAGGCAGCAAATACATATGTGGTTTTTGACAGTAGCTCAGCAGAAACACAATAACTTGTTAAGCCACAGTAACTCAATGGTGTGTCTGAGCTCTGAGCCCAGCTGGAAGGAGCTGTTTGCTGCTTGGGCTCTTAACCCTTTTATGGCTGTTGCATTCTGTGTGTGTGTGTCTTTTCATGTGGTAACACATGAGAGATCCACGTATATGATCTCTGTGATTATGTCAGATAGGAAGATTACAGGTAAATGAGAGCATTTTCTTGATTTGTAGTTCTGGGATTGTGCTACCAAATGTTATGTGAGTGCTTTCAGAATACCATGTCCCACTTTCAGGAGCACATGAGGCTTATAGAATCCTGTCTTCATTTGACTCCTAAAAGTAGGATGCAACATATTTTGAAAGTGAAGCCTATCATTTTATTGAGGTTATATATTTTATCACATTATAGCTTTTTGCTGAAATGATTTGTTTTAGAGAAAGCGAGAGTGGGTCTCAAAAGCAACAAAAAAGGTAAAGATAGGATGTGTGTTGGATGCTGCTGAGGAAAAGGTGGGTCACAGGAAATAAAAGGGCATTGCTTGATGCAGCACTTCTGTTGCTTATTCTCTGGATGCTTGTGTGCAAAGGTTGTGTTTTTACAGAAACACAGCTAAGGGAAGTTGATGTAGTTGCCATGCCACGATTTAACTGGAGAGCATGATGTTCAGGTGGCGGAAGAGAGCTAGCAGGATTGATATAGGATACCCAAAAGGAAATATATTTAACTTCCCTTCATTCTGAGAGGCACTTTTTTCCCATTCCCTCATCAGGAAGTTTGTAGAAACTTCAGTGCTACACTAAATTGCTCAGATGGTGACCTGTGCCTCTCCTCATCTCTGATTTCACTGCCAGCATCGTGGTGCTGAGTGACATTTTATCTTTTGTCACAAATCTGCACCAGTTGTTTTACCAGACCCATCCTGTGCTTCAGGTCTTGGACTCTCTTGTGACTGTTGTTTGTTCTTAATAACTGTAAGCAGGTTGCTATGATAATTGTGTTGATTTAGAAGAATTTTCTTTGTTCTTGTGGTGGGAAGTAAAGATAACACTTCTTCAGATAGGGAGGAAGGTGCAATGTAAAAGGAATAGAGTGGGATATAGCAGAAGCCTGCTTAACAGGATTGGTAGAGCTTCATGGAAGTGATGGAAGGAACAACACATTCATTTTTTTTTATATGTCGGTGGAGGATTCCTGTGCATCTACTGGGATGTGATGTAGAAAAGATTGCATTAAGACTGGGCAAAAATTGTGATGCTGTAATGCAGTCAAGCTATTCAAAACTTCAGAAGAATGTGAAGCAACTTCCAAGGTGAGAAATGTAAGAGAAGGCCTGGAAAGCCAGTTAAATAGAGAGAAGAAAAGAAAAAATCAGTTGTCTGGCAGTTTATTCCTGTGTTTTTGAGCATTTGGATTGAAATGAAAAGGAGATCACAGAGCAAACTTTATGGATTTTTGCAGAAGAGTAAGAAGGAAACACAAAATATTAATGCAATTGTAATAGTCATGTTGAAAAGACGAAACATTGATCATGAAAAATTTCACATAACCTGGTATTGACTGGTCAATATAATATCAAATGGAAATAATTGTTACTGAGCAGGTTCGGCTTACAATAGTGGAAGCAATTGGAGGTTGCATTCATAAGGAGAAGTTGAAGAAGATAGGCTTATTCACAGGAACAAAAGAAAATTGAGATAACCTAATTCCAGCTTTTCTTGTGCAGGATAGACCAGTATTGATAACAGGACAAATTGCTCTTGCTGTCAGACATGAAAGCAAGATTCACATGGTGTTGCTGTGCTGCACTACTCTTTTGCTTTCAAGTATGTCTTAAATACCTAGGGGATAGGTGATGTGGTGGTCCAAGGAATGTTATGTCTTCTCATTTTCTGAGAAGCTGTTGTGACTCTTTGTGAATGTGTGCCAAGCCTTCTGCACTGGTGTGTGGAAAGACCATTCCTGGAAATACAGCGTCCTCTTCTTTTTCCTAACTGTGTCATCACATACGCATCTGTAATAATTCCCTACTGTGTCGTGAACTTGTAGCTCAGCTGATATATTCCCGCACTGAAGTCTGTTAGGCTTTTTGATTACTAATGGGGACTGAAGCTCTCCAATTTTCCATATTTTTAACAACATTCAAGTAATCTTTCTCAAACTTTCTCTGAAAGGTAGGAACAATTTCAAAGTGCTTTATGAATTTTAGTAGATAAAGAGCAGGATAATGAGAAGCAAGGGCTGCTACCAAACAGGTAGAATTGTTGGGTGCAAGAGCTAACAGTTATTTGTGTGAACTTTTTAAACAAAGATAGATAGATTCTTACATTTCAAATGTAATCCCATGTGGGACATGTAAAATATTAATCCTTCTGCAAGAGGGTTTCTCTTGAAGTCTGTTTATGTATAAAAGATGGAAATCAGCAGTGTAGACCTCCCTCCCTGCTTCATTGATGTCTGAGGCCATATTTGCAGTGGAAATCCACCCCTGTTGCTTAGCACAAATGAATGCTTTCAGGTGATGAACTACCTGGAACAAATGGGTTTTGCACAAATGGACCAGGTGATAATTTTGCCCCAAATTCCTTTATGTGAATGGTGAGTGCATTTTTTCATGTTTTTTCACACACAGACATGGGCAGGCTGGCTCCCTCCACCAAACCCTGCTGTAAAATCTCTCTTTTATCTTTGTTCATAAACCCTTGGAGGATAAAGGCTTTTGCACGCTTTCAGCTGCCTTTTAATTATTGCTGATTTGCTAGCAATAGTTTGTGGTTTAGATAGAGAGGAATGCTGACCTCTACTTTTTAGCCCCTGTTTTCATATACACCTCCTCCATGTTGATTTTTCTCCCCCTACTATTGCCCGTTGTTTTCTGAATAAAAATATGAACTTTACCAAGGAATACACCAGTATCACCGTTAGTTTTGCAAAGCGTAAGTTGCACGTCCCATCGTTCTGAGAATGCCATTAAGCTCTCACCATCTCAAAAAGCCATCATCCAGCTGAGCCAGAGCAATCGGCAGTAAAATGAAAGAAGTGCCTTGCTAACTGAATTTATCACACATTGACACCAGACTGTGCCCTCCAAAAGATTCTACTGGAAAATCTCCCCTGTGAATAGAGCAAGAATTGTGCAGCATCAAAGGCATGTTTTGAAGCCTGCCATGGCTGCCAGATACTGGCTCACCTGCATGAGGCTGCACTCGCTGCTAGCAGCTGTCCTGACCTGGGCCAACGTTTGAATGCAAAGCAGGGAGTGTGTGTGGCATGAAAACCTGAAGCAACAGAGGAATAGGGTGAAAGGTATGTAAGAAAGAGGAGACTATGCAAAGAAGAGAAACTCCAGGAAGTAAAAAGGAGAAATTCTGAGGAATTCATAGGTGGCCTAACTATAGAAACTTGGGAGGTGTTAAGGATATAGATGGATTATAGCTTATTTTCTTCTTATTTAATGTCTAAGAATTATAGTAGTAGATTGTGTTCAGGCCTTGTGATTACCTTTCATGAAACTTTAAGAAAAATTGAAGTATGAACTAGGTGGGCAGAGATTGGGAGTTTGAAGAGAAGCAGAAATGCTGTGTTATGAAGATGCTGTTCTCTCTCCTAGCCTTTGTAAGAAAATATTGAGAGCGGAGAACTGTGATCTGCTTCAGTGAGGAAAGGCAGAGTGGATAGCAGGCACCTCTTCTGTAAAGGGCCTTGTGTCATTTGCGGGCTCATCCCACTGTAAAGCATGACTACATTTTAGGTATTAAAATCTTATCCTTTTCTTTAGCATTCTCACTAGATACATCCTAGCATGGATAAGGGAGTGGCCTAACTAGAAAGCCTGCATGATGCACATTGATGTACTCAGGCATATGTGTAGAAAACCGTGTTGTTTTTGTTAGAATTATTTGTGAACCTGTTTAGGTATAAATTATTTGAAAAGTAATTACCATTTATTTTGATAGTACAATTCTAATGAAACAAAATAAATTGCATGAATCTCATTCCCCACTTACTTAGCTGCTTACTGTCAGACTGGATCATCAGCACTAAGCTCCTGATGTGCTTATCTCTTTCTTCAAGGAGCCATCTTCTCCAGGCCTGTTCAAGATTCTCCGCAACATCATCTTTGCAGAGTCCTGAGACCATTATGCTTTACTGAAACAATCAAGTCTGCTTATACTCCTTGTACTTACTCTTCTGTAGTACAAATTACACTGTTCCTTCTACAGTGCCTTGGTACTTTAGATAGAGTCATAGAATCATCTGAGTTAGAAGAAACCTTTAAAGGTCATCCGTTCCAACTCCCCTGCATTGAACAGGGACATCTACAGCTCAATCGGGTGCTCGGAGCCTGGTCCAGCCTGAGCTTGGGCGTCTTCAGTAACAGGGCATCCACCACCTCTCTGGGCAACCTGTGCCAGTTTTTACAGTCAGCAGCAGTAAATGCTTTCTGTCAGTCACTGCATCTCGGTAGTCTTCCATTCTTCATTTTTCCACCATAGTTCATTATTTTCTGTAAATGCTACTTATTACATACTGTGGATCAAGCAGAATGCTTGATCCATCTCATGGCATTTAATTATGCTGTGTTGTAGAGTAGCTGAACAGTTAGCAGAAGTTGCATGCTGTAGTCTTTTTTTTTCCTCCAGAATTAATGTAGAATCATTGAATAACAGCTGAGTTTGAAGTTTACCTGAATATGTTTTACTATTCCAAAGAGATTACACAATGGCTCTGATTAGCAGCAGCATTTTGTAATACCACTTAAGGCTTTATCACAGTGGAGTACTGCCAGTAATAGTCTTTAATTCACTTATATGTACCAATTCATCTCTGTCAGTTTTCTATTAATTTCTTTGCTGTTTTACTTTTTGCCTATCCCCCCTATAATGCAGCAGGATTTCCCCACTTATGTATCCAAAATAAAATTAAAAAATTAAATCTTCAGCAAATTAACTGCAGCCCTTTGATTTCAGGCAGCTGTGCCATCTCTCCATTTATGCTTACATTTAATTCACTTTTCACAAGTTAGTTTATTTATAAGAATCTGGGTGAGTCAACTGACCAAGGAGGAGCAATAATTTTATTGGCTACTTTAAATGAAAAGTGTCAGGATTGGGTTAAGTAAATTAACTGCAAAAGTGGAGAGCAAGTGTAGAATTAAAACTGTATACATGCATGCATATACACATACACCTCTGAAAAGCCACCATATTCGGCATTATTTTTTTCGTCAGAATGATGACCACCTTGATTACAAAGATGATTACCAGAGATACATTGCCATGTGAACAATTCTATTTCATCTGGCACGAGTTTCACAGTGTATGGAAAGATCTAAACAGTTGGGTTTGGAGTTGGTGCTCCATATTTACATGATGAATCAGTGTCTGTGGTTGATGTTGAAGCAGATCCAGTTGCATATTTGTTTTTTATTTTTCATTAGTAGGATTGGAGCAAAGCATCAGGAGCTACGGCAAAAGCAACTGAGAGGCCTGCTTGATTATTCTACTGGTCCTGGAGGACCTGACATTGATGATGATGAGGTGGACCCGAATTATGCCAGAGTGAACCACTTCCGAGAGGCTTATCCAGCAGCGAGCATTTACAGACCATCGTCACCAGCAGTCGCAGAAACCTTTGTATATCCGCGTGACTCTCCTTCAACACCAATGGAGAGGGAACACTTGGAAGGATTGTATGCAAAAATAAACAAGCAGCATTACCCACAGGTTCCTGGAGACAGGTAATATTGCCACCTGGCATTAGAAGTGACGATAGCTTGGTAGTGGGCTGGACAGGGAGGCTGTTCAGATGCCCTGATCATCTGTATTTACTGGCTAGAAAGGCGTGAATTTCCTCTTAACCAAAACTGTGATTTGCTCCAGCAGTGCCCCCAAAGCATCTGAGCTAGTCAGCAGTCAAACAAAAATCATTAAAAAAAAGTCCATATTTCACAACGGAATGAATGAACAGACTCCAGTCCAATTCCTTCCCTGCTGAGAGTGTGTTTTTTCCTTTTTCACTCGGGAAAAGTTCTAACACTGCAGCAAAAATAATCTCTGGTTTCAGATCCCTTTCAATCTGCTGATCATCAAATGGCTATTAGTAACAGGTTTTGTATGATAACATGATATATTGCATATGTTTACAGTTTAGTTTCCCCCAGCTGTGTGATATTATGCACTTTCAATTAGGCTGGGGAGAGAACTGGGAATCATGGCATTTTTATGCAGACTGTGAAGTGTGGCTTCACAAGACTGATTGCCTTTCACAGCCTTTCCAATAACCAAGTGGGAAGGAAAGAGCAATTTTTAATCCTTACTGTCAAGCTTCCAGGTTGATAGCATTAAAGAAAGATGGTCAAGTTTTTCCCTGGATTAAAAACAGAACAGCAATTCCTTTGAGCTGATGATTACCCACCATTATGGTAGTTTTAAAACTAGATGTTTCTGGAATTTGGGGCTAAAAGAACTTAAGACTTCATTAGCAGTATCATGGTGTTAATGTATTGGATTTTTCAAACCAACATCTGAGTATGTAGGCAAGATATAAAAGTGTATGTGAAAAGAAGAGCTGACAGAGAAAGACATGGGGGACTTAAGGAATTGTTTATGCTTTGAGTTCATATTACAATCTGTAGTGTCTCACCATAGCCTCAATCTGTGCTATGTGATACAACACTTGTTAATTTTGGAGAGCACAGATACAGGAGTGTTTTCAGTTTGTGGCATTATAGTACTTTAAAAATGTCTACTGAGTCATTGTTATAAATAGTAATAAAACACTTTTGACATAAATCTAAGTGTGTAGCAGGGATTGGGCCAAGTATTTCTTTTTTTTTCACCTAAATACAGTATGGGAGAGATCTTTCCAAACATAATGACATTGCTGATTCTCTTCTTCCATATTAACTCTTTTGCTGCTGCATAAGAGCGAAGAGGGTGAAGTTAGAGGCACTGATTGCAGCTTGTTGCTATTGAAAGGGTTTTTCTTTCCTAGAAAAGGCCTGGGGGTGACTATCGGTGAAGTTGTATGAGCATCCACATATTGCAAAGAGATCAGAAACCTGGTTCTCACTAACTCGGGAAACCCAGAGAATTTCCAGCAGGAGGGAGCCCAAATTCAGATTCACATACTTTTTGAAAATAAACATATAGAGATGTGACTCAGCGTGAGAGTGAGACATTTTCATAAAGGTTACTTCATAGTATCAGTTTTAACAGGGACTTTACAGCTTAACATTTTAAAAATGTCATCAGTTTTAAAGGATGGTTTATGCTCTGTTTTTACATGCGGTGTAAAGAAGTGCCCAAGTCTCTCCCTCTGGCCTCTTTTGTTTGATTGCTTGTATCGTGGCTGTAGCTACACTGAATGAGCTCTTGTCTTGTTATGTGGACATGATTGAAATGCCAACCAAGTCAGGATTCAGTGTTAGGATCCTGGATCTTAGTGAGGCTTTAGCTGTAATTGCACCCTCAAACACGACAATTCAGTGAAAAACTAAAACCAAAACTTCTAACAGGCAAAAAAAAAAAAGTTACCTCATATCTGACCTATGATCAGGAGTCGTGCTGGGAAGGCTGTTCCATCTGTGTTGATTCTGTACTGAAAGACAAACAGTCCACAACAACTTAGCTTTGTTGAATTTCTCAGGCTTGTAGAGACTTTTTAACCAGATTAGGAAGAAGTAGGAAATGTGGGATTCTTATTAGGCTGCCTTTGTTCTTTCTTTAAATCTTTGTTTCCTTTGTCTCAGAAACAAAAAGGTTGTTGTTGCTCACCAGCAGAAATGTGCCAAACCTGAATAATTTGAAGTGAATTTATGCAGTGTGTTGTGAGGTCTCAGCCAGCAGTTGTTGCATGTGGCAGCAACTGCAGGCAAGGAAATCTGTCTGTGCTGGAGGGAGAGTACTGAAAGGAGAAGTGGAAAGAAAAATCCCTGGATAACATGTTAATTACAAAACCAAATCTGCTTTCAAGGGTCAAGTATGAAAACTGCCTTGTCTGCCTCAGAATAATGGGAAATAGTTATAATGGATGCTTATTAACCAAACCAAAGTTATTTTGCATTTGCAGGGTTGAACATTTATCAATGCATTTGTCATGTAATAGCTCATGTTTTGGTCCTGCTAACACATGCATGCTCTCTCCAAGTTTTGCTATTAATTTTACTTTAGATGGATGGCTTTTTCCCTACCTCTGACTCTCGACTTTATAATACTGTGTGTGGAGGCTTGATCAGTGCTTAGAGTAGGTGAGGTTTAGGATAGAAGGAGGTTTGAACACAAAGAGAATAGATGACTTCATTTTGGTCTGAAAATTCTAGTTACGTGTCACTATGATAGAGAATTAAAACTCATCATTTCAAACAAGAAGTTCATTTTTATTTCATTTTATTTTTGCAGAAGAATGTATTAACGTAACAAATGGCTTTTAAAATTTGAAAGCCATTTGAAAAGAAGGAAGCTCGATGGTCCGATACATGCCGTTTACAATTCACATACTTGCCCACCTCCCCATTTCTCATCACCAGACTCCATCGAGTGTCCTCCATTCATTCTTCTCAGCAGATTCCCAGTTTAAACTGAGAGTTTCCCACAGAGATCCCACTGTTGCAGAAGCAGTAGGCTGCAGATGTATGAAGAATATTCCTTTAATCATTCTGAAGTATGTCTGCTGCCTCCAAGCCCTGCTGCCTAGGGCACTGCAGACCCGGTTCACAATGCTGTTTGCATAATAACGTCCTCTTTACCTACAATTGTATCTGGGTCTCAGGGATCTTTTTGCCTTGGGTTCTTGGGGATTTTGCTTTGTCTTATTTTCAACTGTTGTGTAATGTTCTTCTGCACTGTTCCACAATTGCTGATTTTCATTCCGACGATGACTATATTCAGTGAAATGGATTTAATTTTTTGTGTATATTTTGCTGAAAGCTTTGAGATTCTTAACTAAGAGAGATGCTATATAAATGTAAATTGTCCTTATTAATGAATATAGTGAAAGCATTAGCATGATCAGTGTATTCTGTGAATGTTAAGTTAAAGACGTTAAAAAAAATTAGCTAGCAAAATCACACATTTCTTTGTAAATCAAGCATTTTTCTGTTTATTTCTAATTAGCCACAATTTTAAGTAATGCAAATGCCACCCTAGAGGATGGCACAGCCTGCAGAGGCACCTCATGCAGCTGGGGAGCTCACGGAGTGTGTGCTGCGACCGCTGTACGCTCCCTCAGCTTGCGCAGAGGCTGGGCAATCTGCAGCCCATATGTTCCCAAAAGGAGTGGGAAGTCGCATCTCTGAGTTGAGTTATCAAGGCTGTACCGTGACAGTGCTAAGCTGCACCGTGGCAGAGCCTAGGTGTCAGACCAAAGCCAAAAGAGCATATGTAAAACACTTCTATCACTTAAATGTCAGGCATGTCGCATGTTGTAACCCTTTCTCACGTTTTGAATAAGCAACTTCCTCTTTCTTTCCTCCCCTGAACGTGGTGCTGTCAAGTATATCCAAAGACTCTGAGCACATCTCCAGAAAGGTTCTAGAGACATGCTCAACTTATTTGCTCAGCCCAGAACTATGAAGCATTTGAAGTCTGATGCCAAATTCATTGCCAAGTATAATTCTTCATTTATTTATGTGTCTTATCTTGGGGAGTTTCAAAGTGCTGTTCTGACAAAAACGAATACAGTTTTCCTTTGTTTAGCAAGAATACATTCAGAGCTGTATCTTGTTGCAGATTAAAAAACAAAAGGAAAGAAAGAAATCACTGTTTTATTGCATAGGAGTGGAGTCCAAAGCCCGAGTCTGCTCCACTTTTCCGTTTTTGGAGATGCTATGTTGGGTCCAACTGTGGAAGATCTTATGTGGAAGATCTTATCCCACCGTGGAAGACTCAACAATGTTAATTAATTAGTCAAAAAATGGATCTTTCTCATTTCAGAGTGAAAGTTTCCTCATGGAAAAATTGCACTCTTCCAGAAAGTACAGTCTAGCAAAACAGAAAGTTGGAAATGAGGAAAATGATCCCTGCACACGACCCAAACTGTGCTCCCCCATATCCTACCCTCAGAACCCATCAGAGGGGCAAGGCGCACCGAGTGGTCTGCCATGCCCAGAAAGGACCAAAGACACATACTCCTGTGTGTATCCTGAGAGCTAAATGATATGTGCAAGCTATGTGTAAGCCTGAGGGGAGAGCAAAAAGGGTCCAGAGTTTTAAAATTTAACAGAGCATTTTTTTTTCCTAAAAGCCAAACTAAATACTTGTATTGTTAGTTCCTATCTCATTGAAAGCAAGGCCTTAGGAATCCAGAGGTGTATAGATAAGGCTTTGTTCAGAAAGGACACGTTAGGATTGTCCAGGTGTGTCTCTTGGCCCTATACTTCTAGGAAGCCAGACACTGGAGTTTAATTTTTATCAGTACAGTGTACCATGGGCATTGCTCACTGTCTGTCTCCAGCACCTTCTATCACTGAACAGAAAACAGCAGCCCACTGCTGTAGGAGTGGGTGGTCTTCTGCTCAGGAATGGCTACTCCTTAAGGTGGAAAGTCTGAAGGCAAGGTAGAAATGGAATGAGGCTCTGTAATCTCTAAGTACCCTTTGCTACTCTACCTTGTTGTGATAGCAAAAAAACAGAAACATAATGTTTGGCAGTTTACTCTCTTTTCTGACTGATGGATTTCTGACAACTGTTAAATTCAAATCTGCATTGGCATGTACAGCAGAGGTTCAGTGGTTCCTGTGTGCTCAGCGGAGCAATCCTGCTCATGGAAGCAGGGCAATCCAAAAACCAGCCAGGCTGCTAGTTCTATTAGAGCATAGGCTGTGTCATCAGAGTTGCGCTGTTCTCTGCACCTGGTACTGTTTTGGTCTCCTTCTTCAGAAATGATGAGTGGCTACTGCATGCTCACTTTGCTAACTAGAGAAAATACTGAGTAACTAGACCACCTGGGACACTTTTAAATGAGCCTTGGTTTTGTTTCTTTGCTATATAGGAAAAAAAATAATGTATTGGTAGCATTCAAGATAAACTGCTTTCTAGACACGGTTCAAAGTGTTGGTTCCCAGGAACTCCTCATTCAAATGCCTCCAACTTTGGGATCTCAGCCCTACTGTTCACTTCTCATGGACAGCCCACATTTCATGGAACTCAGGTGACCCTGTGCATTTTAGAGCGTATCTAAACAGAAAGACAAGGTCAGATTTTAACCAGAGCAGAGCTGCTGCTGCTGTGTAATATGTACATGCTTGTTTGAGGCCATGCATTCTTCA
Organism: Numida meleagris; assembly: GCF_002078875.1. NCBI lineage: Eukaryota > Metazoa > Chordata > Aves > Galliformes > Numididae > Numida > Numida meleagris. The sequence goes on along the minus strand of NC_034413.1, from coordinate 46,696,078 downwards.
GCAGAAATAAATTCTTTTAGGAATAGTCACAAATCTGCCTACATGCATCCTGCCTGCTAGGGTTTGCATTTGGATCACCTCACTTATTGACAGATGTGTAAAATTTTATATACTGCACTCCCATAACTCCCCTGTGACCGTCCTGCTGCAGATGCTGGTGAGCCTGAGCTTTGGCAGCTGTGTTAAGCATTCATATGCATTCAGGTTTTTTGTTTTTTGTTGTTTTTTTTTTCCCCTTCCAGCCCTGTCTTTCCTGATATGATAAATTATTGCATGGAATTATTTTACGTTAATTTTGCCTATTTATTGGTAATGTCCCATTCTTTCTGTTGTTTGGATGCAAATGCAAAAGATAGGTCCCTGGAGAAAGAGCAGGTCTGTTACTGGAAGATGAGACAATACCAGAGGATACAGAGTGAAATGCAGATGGTGTTGTCAGCCTCTTAAATGTACAAATAAAGACAAAATGAGATCGTCCGTGCAGCTGGAATGAAATCATATGGCCTTGCATGTGTTCCTGCCATAGCGTATTTCCTAGTGTGAGCAAGAGATGCTAAATTCTGCCTTATGCAGGATGTTGTTTGACCAAAAGCTCATACTTGTTGTGTTAATCAGTGGTAGAATAACGTTTGTATGTATTAACTTTTCTCTGCACAATATTTTTTTTTCTACAAAACACCATTTAATTATAAATGCTAATATGTGTGTGGTTAATTAAGAAGCCAGAATTGACTGTAAGGTTGGTAAGCTCCAAGGAAGAGAGAGCGGAAGATCATTGCACTTCTGCTCGTAGATAGCTATTTGTGAACCAGCTGATAATATGCAAAATTAAGATTTTAAGTGGCATTTTAAATGAATGGTTAATGGCTGAAGATTAATTAAACAGTCAGGGTTGTTCAAAAGAGAAGCCGTTAAAATCTTGTTTATAGGCCAGTCACTTGCATACTTAAAGTGCAAACCCTAATGACGTGGTATTTCCATTTAGCAGGGAAGCTATATAAATTGAGTATTTTTCTTGAACAAGGAAATCACTGGATATGCTATATAGATGGATAGATGTAGCATTGTGTGGTGTGTTTTCCTCTTCCTAATTAACAGTTGTCTAGTAGCAGTGCAGACAGTGAAATGCAAAATCCTCTGGGACTTGGTCATCCTAAATAAAATTGCTAAATCTTTTTTTAATTAAAGTGTAAGGGACATGGTTAAATGTGATGTGGTTCTGTTTCCCTGCTCTCCGGTAGCCTGTTCTACTCCATACGCTTTGAGGTTTTCCAGGTGCCCAGCTTTTCGTTGCTCTGCGTTGTCTTCTAGTCAGCGTGAATCTCCTCGGCCCATCATTCGCCTTGCAGAATTGCTCTAACTAAGGAGAAAAGGGTGTGTTTTCAGTCAGGTTTAGTCTGTACTGCAATTCAGGTTAAGTGACAAATGTTAGTGTAGTCCTGTTTCCCTGTCTGCAGAGAAACAACAAGCAGAAGGTCCGTATGTTGCTCACAATTGTGAGGCTTATTCTTCCAACAAGTCGTGTTCCAAGAAAGTATTTTTCTTCTGTTTTCCCCCTCTCAGCCCAGTTCCCAGCTCTTTGGTTAGCTCTCTGCTGTTTTTTCTGGAGCTTCTATCATTTTGCCTTACCAGCTTCTAGCTGCAGGACATGCAGAAAGCTCCAGAGGAAGCCCTGATGACTTCGCCTTGTGCAGGCTTTGCTGTGTAGCCCACTGTGAGGTGAATCGCTGCTGCTGACCTCAGGGAACTCGCTCTCTGTCCAGAACTATGACTTTCAAAAACTCTTCTCTTAAGGTTTTTTTTCAGTTCTTGCTAGTTAAATGGAAGAAAAAGGTTCTTTGTTTCACTGCAGAAATAATCTTGGTTTAGTAAAACCAATCAGTAGATGAGGGTGTGGGATTTTGTCTGTACATACCAAGACTCGTGTATGAGCGTCCACACATTCAGACTCCAAGTGATGGCATGAGCTCACAGCAAGCTCCTCCCTGACTTTTCACTTTGTTGAGATAAATTATTGGCTTTTGGTCACGCTATTTTTTAAGAATAGTGAAAGTTTAACTGCTTGCATCCAGGCTAAGTGCCTGGGTCTGTACAGTGCTCACGCAGCTCAACTGTTCAACTTACAGTGGAAACACACAGTTCAACTTGCAGTGGAAACTGTAGCGCTCTGTAAGCATCCATGAGGATGCAGGGAATTCTTGCCATTTTCTGAACAGGTTATTTCTACACTGATTTTCCTGCAGTCTCCATTTAGTGGGGATTTACACTCGCAGATCTTTAAGATTTTTTTTTGCTAGTCTTAATTCTTTTGTTTCAGTGAAATGACTTAGCTCTCAATATAAGATATAGATAGTGTAAAACATAGGATCTAACAGGGCCACAAATCTGACCTGGGAGTGAGTCAATGGAAACCTACTTGTGGAGGGTTCAAGCATCTAATACCAGGATAAACCAACTGCTCTTAAACAGAGCTCAGAAGCTTGCTCCCTAGTGAGGTCGAGATGCTGCTGGTGAAAGGTTACGCAGGTACTTAGTAAGCAGTGTTGCTGGCAGCAAGAATAGGCAGAAGCATGAACCAGAGCTTACGGTTAACAGAAAACAAAGAATTGAAGTTGTTTGAAAAGCTGAAATTCACTCAATATTGTGCTAGCAAAAATATTGGGAGGACTGAAGAGATGTGATGGAAATGGCTTAATAGGCAACCGGATGCAGAATAAAAAGAGAATAATGGTGATTATTGTCTGACAGCTGTGCAGAGCATGCAGTCGATGACAATCTCTAAGACGTGCTTTTTCAATCCATGATCACAAATAAGTCCGCTGGTAGAGAAAGTAATGCAAGGGGTCGTTGCATGCCACAAAAACACTTATTTCGTCAGCTCCATTCTTCTGATGTAGTTAAGTTGGTATGTACTCTGGACCTCTGTGACTGCCCTTCCATCCCTGGAAGGAGACCTGGCGCCACGTGGAGCTCACACGTGCAAGGGCTGATGAACAGTTTCACTGGCAGGCCATGTAGCTACAGATCATTTGCTGACATTGATCAAGGTACCTGTATTGATCCTGGGATGGTCTAAGAGAATTGTGACTGTTTTGTGGAGAGCGGTGTTCATAAAGAATGAAACAAGTAACTTGTCTTTAACTGTATTGCGGCCTGCATCTGAGAGAAAGTGAGGTCTTTCATTAGGACAGAGGGACAGGAGGAAATAATGTTGCTTCAGGTAAGCACAGTAGTTATCTTCTGTTATCACTGGCATGTGCTGGATGTCTGGGGGGTATTTGTTAGAAAGCAGTGGAGGTGATTGCATGGAAGATTTTACACTCTCCAGCTGCCTGCAAAACAAGTAGCTGCCTTCATTTTTTATTTTTTATTTTTTACCAAATTAAACTGAAGCAGAGAAAAACAAAAAAAAACAACTTATGATAAGAAGATGATGCAAGAGGATTGAGTGTGAAATTCCTTTAGAAAGTGCTAAAAGTTGAATAGATTTAACATACTTGTACAGCAGTAAATGTCCCCTTCAATTAATTTCCCTTTCTTGTTTTGCTCCAGTTCCTTACTGCTGTGGCAGTCACTCAGTGTGACATTGTGACTTTCCCCCAGCGTCACCTCCTCAGCTGAATCCTCTCACTGGGAGATGGTAACCCCTTCCCTCCAGAGACTTGGCAGCAGTGAAGAGAAACAAGAAAGAGCCAGCCTAGTGTTTTAACATTTCAAACATCATCTTCTTGTTTGGTCTCTGATTACCCATATTTATGGTTTAATTTCTCCATTCACTTAGATTTTAATCTTAAATAGTTTTTTTTTCAGCATAATAGTATCTTAGAGGCATTTCTTCATAAACCAGTATTAACTGGAAAATGTCCTTCAGCTCTGGAGTTTATCAGTTGTGAACACTTCTGCCCTTAAGCTTTGATGTCTACTTAGTCCTGGTTACGGTTATTACCTTGTAAATGGAAATCAACTGCAAATGATCATTATGGTATTTACATAAAATGCATGGAAACCAATTATTGTGCGACCGGCTCTTTAAGTTAAAGCATGGGACATGTTTCCAGTGCAAGTGTCGGGCAGCCTAGCAATTGAAAAGGCAAGCAACAGCACACCTTCAGAGGGATGGAAACAGGTTTAAAATGTGTTCTGTCAGTGGGGAGGGAGGCTGCAGCTGTTTTCTGTGTCGATGTCACCATAATGCTCAATTGGCTGAAAGAGCGCTTTAATTGAGCACTCGCATGCCCTGTGTGTGCTGCTGGCCAGGGGATGCGGGTTGCCCCTGTGCTGCTCCCAGGGAGGCTGCCCACAGCACATCCCCTCCTCGCAGGGCAGTGCGGCACAGCAGCAGGGTGAGAAGTGGCAGAGCAGCGCTCGGGAACAGCAGCAAAGCAGCGCTGAGCCCACTCCTCATTGTTCTGTATTGTTAGTACTCAAATTACAAGCAAACGATCTGCAGCCCTTCATCCGAGTAAGGTGCTGTTTCCTTCCTTTGGCATTTTCTGCTGTCCCTCACTTGGAAAGAAGCAGGAGGCATTTATTTTATGCCGTGGTGGACAATGGCAATGTTGAATCAGCAGCTGCTTCAGAGATTGAGAGTAAAGGGAACTGGGGGGAAGGAACTGATCTTTTCCTCCTTTTCTCTGTAAATACCAATGTCTGCACCAGTGCTGATGCTTTGACCTCTTTGCTACGGAGCTTGAAAGGTCTCTCGCACTTAGTGACATGTTGTGGCTCCCGAGTTGAACAGGCAGAAGTCATTCTCTATCTTTGAGCGTCTCTGCAAATAGGTTGTCAATCTAAATGTGATAAGTGCTCGGCTATTCCTCCCCAAATTTACTCTCATTAGTCTAAGTACTGGTATTTTTTACGTGTCTGTGTGGCTTTGGAAATGATTAACAGTATTCCTTCATACCTTTTAGCCTTTTATCTGCACTCTGCCCACTATCTCATTACTATTAGCCATGGCAAATACACCAAACGGCTGAGCAACTTCATTGTTCTGGTGGTTTTCTTTTGAAGTCCGCAGTGCGCAGATACATGTTAATTTCCCTTTTGTGTTGAAACCTGCATGTGAGGAATAAGATTACCAGTATTCAGTCTCTGGTCAGTAAAAAAACTGAGGTCTGATATCTTCTGAATGCTTTGTCTTGGTTCATGTTTCTAGTAGCACAGTGCATTTATAGAAGTGGTCTCTTTTTCTGTGATGCCCATGGAACATCGAATTACTGTCCTCTGCCTTTAGGAAAATGATTTTAACGTGCTTTCTAAGTACTTTCCTTATTCCTGGGCTTGAGAAATGTTGCATATAGACACCTGCTCTTATGAGTGGGTAAAAATTGAAAATCATGCCAAGAAAAAATGCTGTTTGGCAGAAAAGTTTCAAAATATGCATTGTTTGGTGTGTGGCATAAACAAAAGAGATTATGTAAAGTTTGTGGGCCCTAGTTGGATGAAGCATTCACTTGTGGGTTTGTAGCTTTTCTCCTAGCAAAACTGAGTGCTGACATCAGAAAAGCACTGTTAAGAAGTACTGGTTTCCTCATCAGCTTTGAAAGATCTCTAGGAAGCTGTGGGCACTGAAGTCACACAGTTTCCTTCCACCTTTACAGCTGAGCCACAGTTGTGCTCAACTAACAGCAGGCGATCCCGACCACAAAGGAACAGGTTTCTTTAAAATGCGTCAGGAAACTGGATCGATTTATAGGTAACAAATGTGAGTTTGTGTTTACTGGGTAGAGATTTGACAGTTTGCATTTGCATTACATACATACTTAAATAAATTCAGTGGCGTATGCTTCATTGCTATAGCTGTTGGAAGTAACACGTGGTAGTCACTGTGCATGATAGGATAGCAGCAGTTGCCACAGTACATAAAAGGATACAAGAACAGATGAAATCATTAATGCTTTCATATTGTATCCTGTCTTATTTCCGATATGGTAACGTGGCTGGTACTTAATGGGGCATATCTTTGAAAAAAACAGCAGGTATGATGTTCTGGAAAACATGAAAATCTGCAACCTTATATCAGAGGCCAAAGCAATATTTTGGATCTGACATTTTTTTAAAAAAAGTACAAATTGTGTGTCATTGTCACTGTTACATAAGCTAGAAACTGCAAATTTATGTTGTGCCATTTGAAAAGCAAATGATAGAATGTGGATTTGTATCTGTTCTTCAGAAAGAAGACTGATGTGCGAGTTCTCTTTCCATCAGTGTGGCAAAATTTCTGTTGATTGAGATGGGAAATCTGGGAAATCAGAAGTGATTCCTGTGCCTGGTTCTCTCTGAAAGAATGATGAAGTGATGTTTTCTTTTTTGTTTTATCCTTATTAGTTTCACAGCCAGATTACTGTAACTTGATCTTTTTTGCCATACTTCTACATGACTGTTTTTGTTAACTGCTTTAGCCTGTTCTTTGCATCACACTATTGACAAAATGAGTTTTTTGTCATTTTACCCCAAAGTTTAGAGCATAGAGTACAGAAGAAATCCATACCAAAAAAAAGTCTGAAACATTAATTGAACTAGACTACAGCATTTAAAGTAACCTATTCTATCGTCCATTTACCTCCCACATGAAATGAAAACTCTATTTTGATCTGAACTGTCACAGATAATTTCTGCACATAAAACACATCCAGAGACAGCTTTCAAATGGAGTTGTCACTTCTTATTTAGCAGGCTGGGGACTCTCTATTGTTGTCAAACCCTCTTTGCAAAAGCATCACTAACACGCTGATATGCACAGTTGTATGTAAGAGGAGGAATGGTTGCACAGCCTCCGTGAAACAAAAAATTATATCTAGGTGCTGGAATCCTAGGATAAAATGTTTTTAGTCTATTTTCAAGCAGATTTTCATAGTGTATGCTGCATGCACTGTTGTGGGGATGGATTGTTTTTCAGTGCAGCAAGGTTTTAGTGTGAATAGTCACGATTAATGTTTTAAAGCTACTAACCAACTTTCTGTTATTTTCCCTAACCTCTGTGGGACTGGGAGTTTGGCTCTAATCTCTTCACAAATTTCAGAAATTCTTAAGCAAGTGCAGTGGGAATCTCTCTGAACTCTGAGCACAGAGCTGCTGCCGCAGAGCATGTTGCAGCTCGGATGCAGAGGCAGGGCTGTGGACACTCTTTTCTGTATGGCTCTTCTGCTGGTGGCCAGCATGGCCAGCTGACAAGGCTAGCTGGAAGACCAGCTATGCCATTATAGATGGTGACAGCTTAGAAGTTGAGACATAACACTCTGTAGACTTCATATTCTTGTAACATTCAGTTTGCCCTGAAACTTGATGTATTTTCTTACAAGAAATTTGCCTCTTGCCTTCATCTGTATTCTCCTAAGGTCTCAAAATAGACTGCTTCTGCACCAGGATTAAGGGTGAAGACTTTGGTTAGTGTGATGAGTTGTTCTTTACTGCTGTCTCCACAATTGCTCTACACAGCACTGAACAGTGCTCTTATCATTGTGGTAAAATGTAGACTGGCAGAGTGCTCTTCCATCCCAATCCTACAACCACAACTCAGATAGCAGATATCTGCTGATCTGTCTGAGGCATGACTTTGTCAGATCTGAAGGTATGTTTGGGAGTGACACACATGTGAGGCCCAAGAAGCAGGGCCTGTGTTTCCCCCATCTGCCTGAGGCCTGTGAGTGCCTTCTGCAGCTGGGGGTGCTGAGCAGCAGGGCTGGACAGAATCACCTGATGCAGGGTGGAAATGCAAAACTGGAAGTGAGGGCCCCAGTGTAGCTGTTCAAAGCCAAGTGCCTGCTGTAGGGACCATATCTTTGGCAAAGAGGCAAGGCATAGAGTGGAAATGGCATTCTGGTTCCTGAGCTGCATGCCAGTGGAGCTGAGGGTCCTTGCTTTGTATGCCTCACACCCTCTCCTGGTGAGGGACAGGATGGAGAGCAGGCTTCTTTGTTCCTTCTTTTGCTTGTAAATGTATTGTATTCATCAATCAATTTTAATTGCTATCCTATGGGGAGCAGTGAATTAGATGGAAAAAAAAAGAGTAATTTTGTATATTAATGGAGAATATACTTGAATGCTGAAGAGTAATGGAAAGAAAGATCTCATGGTCTCTGTGGTTAAGTGAGTGGTAATGCACCTCCATGGGGCTTTCAGATGTTGACCATCACAGGAAAAATCCAGCAGATATAGGTGATCTCTCCTGCTGGAGCAAGGTCCCTCCAGCCCACAGCGATTGGCCTGGCCGTCACCGCAGACACTGGAAAGGTCAGTGCCCTCATGGGCTTGGTGACCTCTTAGAGGCAGACTTGGGCCTCTTCCCTCCTGCGCTCTAAACCGGCCTGCGGATGGCCTGCTCTAATCCAAAGGTGACTGCTTGGGTTAATGTTGATGTGCTCTGCTGAGACCACAGTACCATCCAAAAGAACCTCAAAGCATGCTTTTCTGCAATTCTGCCTTCAAAATGCTAAGCAAACATGTCCTGCAGCAATGCCAATTACTGGCTCCTGGGAATACACCTCGGGATGGTCACACCCTCATTTCAAAGGCAATATGTGGGGCCATTATGTGAACAAATACAGTGCATGTCAGTGAAAATCCATTGATGATGATGAATTCTGGTTACTGTTGACTGCAGCCAGATACAGGATGGTGAGTAAGGGGTAAAACATTAGCCCTTGAGCCCCACAGGTTCTTGCTGTAAACAGGTCAGAGTTTCATGAGAGCTCAAGCAAAACATGAAAGAAAAAAAAAAAAAAGAAAAGCTGGAGATAAGACTCAGGGAAGAGAGAGGAAAACAAGGAGGCAAGTAAAGCAAAAAGAATAACAAAAAAGAAAATCCTTAGGAAAAAAAAGTCAAATGAAAAGATCTTTAAAAGGGAAGAAATTAAGAAATAGTAAGAAAAAGATTAAAAAATAGGAAGAGTGCCAGGAGCTTCTTTGCGGAAGGTTTATGTAGAGAAGAGTTAATTCAGGTTTGAAAAAGTCCAAGAGTTGTAGAGAAAGCTGAATTGTTTGATTATTTTGAAACCTTCGAAGAAAAATATACAGGAAAGCTGTGAAAGAAAGTAGCTGCTTGAATTACTTTTGGTCTGCTGTAGGGTGAGCGTGTTTGTTTGAAAACACTGTTGTGTCATCATTGTTTTAGTGTCCTGATTTTGATTGTTAAAGTGGATTAACCTGTATGAATATGAAGCATTTCATGATTTTGTTTCAGTATCTTCATTTTTGTAAGTACTTTGCATTTACATTATGTGACACAGCTAATGTGCCTCCTTCCAGTAAAAAAAACAGAATTCCAGCGACATCTTGTCTGTAGATCAAGGCGTAATACAGTTCCCCTTTGTTATTACAAATATGCTTTTGTGAAAATACAGGCAATTTCAGCTCCTCTCATTTTCAGAAATCGGTGCAAGCATGGTGCTTTGTGTACCTACAGTGGAAACTTAGCACTAGAACCAGAACACATGCTGAGTTGCCCAGTGCGGATGGGTGATGCTTTCTGTACGTGCTTCCCTGGTTGATGATACCAGACAAACAAATGTCCCTTGCTGTGCCGTCACTGACTGTGGCAAGCAGTGGGCTCCTGCTGTGCTCAAAGTGGCCCTGCGGTGGGGCACCTCTGCCAGGACCCTGAGCATGTATTGCAGGGGTGCCAATGCTGCATCCTCAGCATCAGTGAAGGGTTGCTTTCTGCATTGATCTTGTTCCTGTTACAGAATAGAGGCAATAGCAGGAGAGCTTTGGTTCCTTGGTCTTGGCTCAGAATACATTTACCATTAGTTACTGTCCCCTTGTCTTCCGTGCTTTTGCTTTTAGTATTCCCTTGTCAGCTTGGGCCATGTTCCCTAGTGTGAGATTTCTCCTCATTTTATAACAAGGATCAGGACCTCTGGGTTTTTCTGAGTTGCCACCGATCTGGTGTTAACATCTGAGCCCAGCAACAAGGATGGCAACATGCAGTGGTAACCATCCACATGAAATTTAGATGAACTGCTCTTCCGTTTGCTTCTGGTAGTGCTTTAGCAGCATGATCACAGTTGTGTTCGCATCATCCATCATTAAATGCCTGACTTAAGAAACAAGGTCTTCTTGGCAAAAGGAGAGGTGGTCTGCCCTACACTGAGAGCAGAGCCTTGTGTTCTCAGACTGCAGCTGATTTACCTCATTTATCTGTTTGTTACTTTCAGGTTTACATTTTCAAGTGTTTTGGCATGAGGATTTGGGGCAGCACCAATGCTTCTATGAGAAATTTACAGTTGAGGCTTACGTAGTGCAGGAGAACTAAGCAGCAGTCCACAGCCACAGATCTGCGGTTTTGGTGGTGACAGAGGGGAGCAGTGGGTGTTTGGGCACATGCAGACCATCCTCTCCTCCCACCTGAAGAGGCTGCCACTGCCAGGGGAAGCTTTTCTGACTGCAGGGGGCAGCTGCTGTACCCACATGGTTCCCATCAGGGGTGGCAGCAGAAGGAACAGGATCTGTGCTCTCAGCATGGGCCAGCACACAGCAGTGGTCCCACTCCTGTACTAATCATCTTCCACCACTCTAAAAATTCTGCTTCATTCCCATCCTCATCCCTTCTTCCCTTGCCCAGCCTATGGAAATCTCTGCTGCCTCCCCCTGAAGCTTGCTCTGCCATTGCTGAATTGCGTTTTAGCACCCCACAGATGAGAACAGAATAAACTACTTTATCTCTATCATTTGGGCAGCAAAATGCAATTTGCTGGTGTTGCTGCAGATCTCCGAGCCAGCCCTGGTCTAGAGGCTTTTATCACTTTGCAATCTAATCTGCTGAATACCTCTTGCATTGGAAGAAATTGTTTTTTTAAGGTAAAAAAAGGCTGTGTATTTATACATGCATAAGCCCACAATGATATACATGTCCTCATATATCTCTGTGTGTACATACATACATCTGTATAAATAAAAAATACATATAACACTTAGGAAGTCCACACCTAACTTGCTAATGTCAGCTACGGCTGATAGACAGCTAAGTCAGACTCTTTTTATAGTCCATTTCTAAAATGAAACCATAAATTTTAAAGCTAGGCTTCATCATTGCAGAGAAAAAAGCTTTTCCAGTCTATTGATGAAATATAACATTTGATAGGATTTATGAGGCCCAGATTCGGGAGGATCATTTGCAGAGCACTTAAAGCTGCTTTTTCCTGCCCTTTGCCTTCCCTCCTCCCAAATACACATACCAAAAAAATCCATTAGTAATGAAAAATTATCAAGGAAGATTTTTCTTGATTCCATACAAATGTCAATTTGAGAGAGAAAAAGAGGAAGAAAACAGTTGCAGGAGTTTTTGCAGTAGAGAGCTCTCTGTAAAGCCAGGCTGATTATACAAGAGGAATACAAACTTTCACTGATAAATACGCAGTGTGATTTGCTGTAATACAATCATTTGTAATGTGTGTATACCTACTTTTAATAGCACAAGGTGGATTTTTTTTTTTGATTACATAAAGAGATGCTCACAAGCCAATTACACAAAGTTAAAAATAAAAGCGACCAGCTTCTTGGTGTCTTGATAAAGTTTCCTTCTGTCTTGTATTACCAGAGTGATAGTTTCAGAGGAAAAACATCTTCAGTAACTTGCGATCACAGTATCTGTCAAATGGTAGGAAATGAATAAAACTGCCAGACAGTGTCAGATTTATTAACAGCTCTAAGAAAACTAAAATTAATGCATTTTCTCATCTTGATGGCTTGAAATGTCCATGTGCTGTACTTATCTTAATGGACAAGTGAAGGAAGTAGCACTCATCAATTAAGTCTCTCATTAAGCTGACTACAGCTTAATCTGGAGCACATGCAGGAGGAGCACTGTCCTTACCAGGCTGTGCCTCCAGGTGCTTGTGGTGGCCTCGGGCAGCCAGCAGGGCCGGTGGACCAAGGTAGGGACCTGGGGCCAGTAGTACCGGAAGGCAGACTGGGGTCAGCCACGCTAACCCATACAGCTGCAGTTACAACAGGAGGTGTTGGCCTGACTTCCATTGGAGAACTGTTTCCTCCTGTTAATAAACAGCTTTCAGTTGTTTGGGTTGAAAACACCCATGTAGGAGATGTGCTGGAGCTGAATTTCTGTGGCACGTGGTGACAGCTGTTTTGGGGGGCCAGAAGGAAGAAGACGAGGGTTGTTTTGTCTATTTGAAAAGTAAAAATAAGCTTATGATTCTTTCAGTAGGAAGGTGTAGTCTTTCCATACTCTGGAACAGGGGCTTTATATTTAGGAAGGAAACACAGCCCAATCTTATACCAGGCTGTGTCTTTTGCCACCCTTTTAGCACAGACAATTTGACTAAATTATAAGATTGAGAATACTTCCTACACACAGGATGGAAACTTGGCTGCTGACTTCACCGAAAGCACTAGCCCTGCACTGCTTGAACTTAGATACATGTTCCCTGCAGTAGGTTCTCCTGGCTGTAGGGACTGGATGTTCCCGTGCAGCTGTAAGGGATGTGGAGCCCTCCATATATCTGTGTCTCCTTGCCCTTATGACCCGCCTTTCAGCGAGGGAAGGGTGAGCTAAGGTGAAGGCAAAATCCAAAGAAATGACATGGAGGGGAAGGACAGGCATTGGGATAGAGAAGAGGTTGGGGAGAATAAAGAAAGTGTATGGGAGGAGCTGGGTCAGGGCAGAATGGGGGACAGTGGGTGGGTACCAAAGCAGAGGGAGGTCTTTCTTTTTGATACCTTAGTGCTACAAGCTTCATGCTCCGTTAATGTGCTATGTATGAACACATGCATATGAAACAATGCAGGAAGGAAGAAGTGATGTTGGGTGTCCCAAGCCACCAGCAGTCTGATTGTTTACTGGCAGTCTGCTTTGGGAAATGCTTCTGGGAGATGGAGCTCAAGGAGTGCTGGAAGGTGAAATGCTGACCCAGATGCATCAAGGAAGGTGTTTCTGTGCTCAAGCAGCCCGCAGGGCAGGGATGCACTTGTATGGGAAGTGGTAAGGAGCTAAGGAAATTGGCATCCTCAGCTGCAAAGAACAAAGGGAAAATTCAGAACATCAGGGAGAGAGCGGAGAATGTATGGAGCAAAAGAAAACAGATGTGAAAGGATTTGTAAGTTGTCTCTCTAAACACACCGGTTGAAACCACATGAGCAAATGTAGATAGAGAAACACAAAGAATGAGGAGCAGTGTTTCCTTTTCATTTGGAAGAAAGGAGAGGAATCATTCAGGCCTAGACATGGGCCTGAACAAGAACACATACTTTACCACGTCTGGGACATTCCAACCAAATGCAAGGTACAGGCTTGATCCTCTTCTTCCAGGTGAGATGTATGAGGAAATGATTGTGCCTAGCGTGAAGATTCTGTGACTGTTCTTTTTTTCCATTTTGATTTAATGGTTTTCAATATAGTTACTGAAAAGGAACGGTTCTATACATTCCACCTTCAAAACCTAAAAATCCACCTCCACTTCCTCAAGCAGAAAAGTGGGAGCCCTTTGGAGGTGCAGCACAACTGCAGCCATAATAGGAAGGAGTGAGAGAAGCTGTGCATGCCTGGAAGTCCAAGAGCTTCCATGGGCTGCGTCATAAAAGGTAATAAAGTTACACTGCTAATTTAGGCCCTTGAGGGCAGAAATATTTCTCTGAAATACAGTTCAGCTTGTAAAATGTTTAATTCTGTTGATGCAGAGCTTTTGATGAAAGCTAGCCGAAGGGTATGTGCGCTCCCCAGTCAGCGCAAACGAGAGGAAAGCAAGCGCACTGTGCAGAGCCCAGCTGCATGATGGGCTGCCCAGGAGGGAGGGCAGGGAGGTGCTGCTGGAGTGGGCAGGGTGCCTTGAAGGCAGCAGAACTTTGCAAAATTCGTCAACTGCTTCGGCATCTGGCAGGGTTTCTGTTGAGCAATAACCACAAGATTGATTTGCCATTTATAATTCCTGAGAGAAGCTGGTGGTAACTGTTGTTTTGACTTTTGAGCATGTTCCTGTGAAACTGCTCAGATCTCAGTTATCAGTTGGAAATGCTATCCTATCAAGAGAGCTAAAATGAATTTCCCTTCAGGGTTGTCCCTGTGATAAGTTGTCATAAAATTTTAAGCCCTCTTCCGCTACTGCAGTGTAGAAAATATGATTAAGATCATTCCTTTTGCACGTCTTTTCAATGCTTTGTGTGTCATGTCAGTATACACTCAGAACAAGGGGACTTTGGGTCTTTATATTGGAGCTGGGATGATCCAAAAAGTACGTATGGATTATGCTTTCCTCTGTGCAAGGCTGTGTGTGTTGTAGGAGCCATTCAGGCTTGCTCAGCTGTGCTTTTATTTTGCTGAGCCTTGCGCTCACGGCTAGTAAACCACGGGAGAAATAACTTAATTTGTTAGCTTTGCTTTTCTTTATCTTGTAGTTAGAACGTTAAATGTTTTCCTTATAAGGCTTCCATGCTTCACCTTGTATGTGCCAGTGGCTTAATAAGAACATCTGCTGTCTTTCTGTAACAAATCCGATGATTTTTCTGTGCACGTATATTCAGTTGTATATATAAATAGAATCCAGGCGCCGTTAGATGCATATGAAAGCATACGTCAGATTGAAATGGTAACATATGAGGTTTTCTGCAGTTCATTTATGAAGTATCAAGTTAAAAATGAAGCTGTGAAGTAGCCAGAAAACTTTTTATTTCTGCAGCCAAAGGCATATGCTTGTACAGCCTAACCTAATTAGGTCTCTGATAGATTCTTAGAATGGTCAGTATTTCATGTGTTGTATCACTGCATGAGAGTCGCTTTTTCATTGTAGTTGGGCCTTTACACAGCAGAATGTAGGAGAGCATTGCTCCAGATGTCTGGCTCCTTTCACTGATTTTGTTGCTGTCTACAGCAGAATTTGAGTTTTAGCTCTGCAGCACAAATTTGCTTTGAATCTTTGGATGCCCTTAAACAGTGCAGTACTGCAGTACGTGTGGCTGTCTACAAAGTATGGTGATTGGAGTGGCTAGTTTAAGAGAAGCTATAAAGCAGTTCCAGCTGGAGAGCATTCTTGAGGTAAGCTCAAAATACCCTCCAAATTGTCAGCACACTGCTCGGGAAAAACACGAGAAACAAATCATCTTTAGCATACTTTGCTTCCTTTAATGTGCTTAGGGACACTGTAAATGGAAGCTAGTCCATTTTCAACAGTTTGCGTAAAGTTGTCCCTGGGTTTTCAGCCATTGTGAATAAACGCATCACACAGGATTGTTACTCTGAGTATACCTGTGTGTATTCCTGTGGACATATCGCTGTCTATATTTCAGTAAGTATTGTGTATCTGTCCATTAATATTTGTGCGGAACTGAGAGCTTTGGTTCTTGCAGTTTTTAATAAACATTGATGGTGTTACTAGTTTATACAGAACATTCAGTATGCTCCATCAAAATGGCAGCTCTAATTAGACTCCTTGAATTAGCTAATGGATTTTGAGAAAGATAGCTTACAAAGCTCTTACAGCTGTCCAAGATATTCCTGCCATGGCAGAAAGACAAAAGGCTGCTGGAAGCTACAGATTTTAACGCTTTAGAAATGCAGCTGACAGTTAAAAAAGATAAATTACATCTGTATTTTTTTTCCCGTAAAAGTTCTAATATTGGATTAATGTTATCCTCATAGTGATCATTCATTAAAAATGCCACAAGAAGAAAAACAAAACCACACCAACAACCCAACTTTATAATAAGGACGCATATCGACTGAGATCTATGACTTTCCCTGATACTTTGCAGATGAGATTAATTAATTAATTTTAATATAAACTTTATCTGTAATGGGATTACAGACGCAGAAACGTGGGAGTTGAGGTGTGTGCCTTATTTCTAGCTGGGCCAGATACTATAACAACAACCCACATAGAGGATTCGTTGCTGCCACTCTGCCAGTGGCACAAATTTGCATGTGTTTACACATGCAAAAAAAAAAAAAAAGCGGCGTGAAGCTTCTAGAGGTAATTTCTGGGAGAAAATGGGTAGTTATTCCTGGCTTTGTAGTTTTCCTCAAAATACATTTTAGAATGTGGACAGCATCGTCTGCTGTGAGCAAATTCTCAGATCCTTCGCTCTTCCCTCACAAGGGAGCACAGAAATTAAGACTGTGGTGAATTGTCACCTTCTCTCCCTCTGCTTTTGCTTTGTGTGTGCTAAAGGGAATTCCAGAGGGACTTTTGAATGGTTAATTCATTGAAAGTCTGTAGAGCACTTATTATTTCTGCTTTAGTGGTAGGTTTAATAAACTGTAGTGCAAAAAAGCAAGAGTCTGCAAATGAAAAAAACTGTCTGCCAGTCATAGGCAGGTGTGATAGCCATTAAGGAATAGAGCTTCATTTCCACACAAGAGTTTAGCATTCAGAGTGCTTTGTTGAATTGTTAGAGCTGCTGTAAATGGAGTTGGAGGGCTGAAAAACTGCTCAGTCTGTTGATGTGACCTATCTATTGTAAGTATGCCAGCTGCTTTACATCAGGAAAGTGAAATACCCCCTCCCAAGTCGTGTTGTAATACAAAGTGCCAAAAAAGGCAAGTACTTTGCCGTGTAAATCCAAAAGAAATTACCTTGGAGAGAAGGCCCTCAATTATGCCTTACACGTGACGTCTCTGTGATAGATAAAAGGCATAATTGATATCATCTTTAGTGAAGAAACCAGAATCTGTTTCATTGTCTAGAGGCTACTGAAAATACCAGGAAAATCTGTTTTTCATTATTTTCATTGTGTATTGTTTATAGAGAGTTTGGTTGTTGTCAGCAGCCGAGTCCCTAATCTCCCTGCTCTCCCAGCCCTTTGGAGACACGTGCACATCTCAGATCAGCGAGACGGCAATAAACTGGTCACTTGCCAGAAACAGGCATTGCTATTAACCAGCCCAAACTGGAAGGCGGCTTTTTTTATTATTAGTTAAAAGCTGATGATTACTTTTTTGATGAGGTACAACACACCGGGAAGGGAAAAAAAAAAAAAAAGCCTTTGAAGTAAAGATGACAAACTGTCTGCTATTGAGAAAGCATCTCTCCTTCTTGGAGCAGCATACACTATATCTGCTGTTATGGTGGAGTTAAACCTTAGTGGGCCAACTTAATTTCCCTAAAGCAACAAATTAGGCTATACTTCCCATTATTTCTGGCCAACTGTATATAGATTATCAAGGGAGTAATAGAGGTGAGAAGTGGCCTGGATTGAAGTGATGGTGTTCAGATGAATGTCTAGGCCATCTGCCACGGCAAACAGGAAAAGGTGTTGTATGTCATGTGAAAGGAGGGAAACATAAAAGGATGCTTTATGTCAAGCCACTGAGAAGTATTTTATAAACAGTTTGGAAAAACTGTAAGTGATACAAATCTGTTGGTCTCAGTCCACACATAGCTCTGGTGAGGCTTCTGTAAACATATTATGAGCTATTTGGGGAAGGAAAAGGTTAATGGCTCTGCTAATTCATATCTTGCAAGGCTCACTCTCCTTCTTTCTTTGCAACCTAAGAATATCATCTTCTTTCTCTTCAGTAAGCTCCTGATGTCAAGGGGTCAGCAGAGATGTTACAGGGTCAATAGGACTCACTTTACATCCAGACAAATGGTAGTCATGTGCTGCCCTAGGAGTCTTTGACCTTTTGGACATTAGTGGTTGTACTGCTTTTATGTTAGCCTAAAGAATTGAAAGGTGACAGCATATGTTAGGCTGGAAGACAGTTATGACTTTGTTAAGTATTGTAAAGCAGATGCAGAGTATCTGTAAAATAGACTCAGAGACTTAAGTATACAAGTTCAAATAAACTCAAACAGATGTAAATAGCTTCTTCAGTGTAGTTTGCTTTCTTGTAGTTCATCTGTGATTCTTGGCTTTGTATTTATGTACTTAAGGATAGAGAGAATCACATCCATCTATTGCTTCTCGAGGCAGCCCATCCATGTAGACTTTCTGTGGGTCTACACGGGACTGGGCTCACTGTCTTACTTCCAGCCACTCTGCACAGGTTTCCTAGTCAAGTGTCCTGCTGGGATTCCTTTGACACTGGTGAAGTCCATAATTGATATGCACAGTGTATATTCCTGCCCAGACCAAGAAAGCAAGTGTTGTGGAGACCAATACAATCATTTGCGTGGATCCAGTAACTAGAGAGACATGGCTCTTGAACTGGAACCCCAGCTGGGTGTGCAGAGCTGAAACCCAAGCTGGCCCTGCCTGAACATCAGATGATTCCCAGACTTACAAGGCAATGTCAGTGGTACCAACAAGGTTTTTCTGACAGGGCTTTTCTTGCAGTATAATTAATTTACTCAAGTGCATATGAGCAAAATTCTCTTCCTCAGTGGTTGACAAAGATGAAAGCTGAAATACTGTAGAATTACATTCTTATCATTGATTTTCTTTTTGTCACTTTCCACCATTCTTTTTATTCCTTTCTACTGTTGAGGTTGCAGAAATATCTTCATAAGCAGAGTGATACTTCAGAGCAGGAAGACAAGGGCCGGAATTGATAAGAGTAACGTACCAGAATGTTTATTTGTTATAACTCCAGAATGAAAGTTTTATCCTGAATGAAATACTCTCTTACATGCTCTGTTGGACTCCCTTACATAGTATATCTGGGCAGACCAGTATGTTCCCTTCAGGATATAAAACTAGGTTTGTTTTACAGCAAATTGTGAATGGAAGATTGTCCATTCTCTTGAGTCTGTGAATTAAATTGGGTTTGTTTGTTAATGGAAAATTCACTAAAAGACTCTTTAAAAAAAAAAAAAAAATGGAAGCACAAGTAGTTTGTTTAGAGGCTGACAGTCAGCTGGGTGAAATCAGCATTTGAAGTAAGTGGATGGCAAAAAAGCCCTGTGCAATATTAATGTGTTTAGGAAAACCACTGGAAACAAAATGTTTATTGCCTCTTTAAATGTATGTTTATATACAGCTTCAAGTGGTTTGTCGTCATCTGTACATGCAACACTTGCTTTTAATTTTGTACTATCTAGAGAGCTGCAGTAAGAAGTCATTAATTTAAAAAATGACATTTTCAACCTGAATGATTGAAATCCAGATTAGCTACTCAGAGGGAGAATAGAGGGGAGATTTTATTGTGTACAGCCTGAGCCATCTGTATTAAATGCTGATGATGATGTTTTGGTTCTTAGAAAAAAATAACTTGTCATATTGAGAATATCATGTTATTGCTATGGTGCTTCCTCATCTAGCCCTTCAGAGATGACGGGATGGAATTTCACAGTCTTATTTTACACAATGTTAAAGGCAGCTTCACAATACGTCTGTGCCAAAGTACAGGTTCCATTTTGTTTTGGGACACCTGCGCCGTTTCGCAGCAGTGCTCCTTGCAGTCACAGTGGGCAAGGTGGAATGTGCGTTGTGACTTGGGCAAATTCGGGTATAAGGCAGAAAAACAGGATTTTTGGCAATAGTTCATCTAGTCAGCAGTACAGCAAGCCAGAAGCCTGGAGTGTCATGATTTTTCTTCCAGGACTATAGAAAGCAAAACTACAGAAGGGCAGATGGGAATGCGCTTTGTCCTCTTCTATTTGTTCATATGAAATAATCACTCTTTCACTCTTTTTTTTTTTTTTTTTTTGTAATTATTACTTCCAAAGAAAGGCCCTTACAGTATGTGCAAGGGAGGAATTGGGGGGCTGAGAAGCCCATGAATAAAAGGAATGACCCGAGGCTGGGAGCATGCTGGGACCAGTGGCACCTGGGTGGTTGCACGGCTCTCTGAAGACCATGTAGCGCAGGGAGTTGCTTCAGGGTAGTGAGTTGTGCACTACAGTAGATACGATGAGGACTGTGATATTTATATCTCCTAAAGGAGGGAGCACTACATTAAGTGTAAAGCTACCGTAAAAGGAATTTGTCTGTGGTGCTTACTAGGGTGGATAAAAGCTTCAATAATTCTTCTTAATATAAATTGACTTTGGTTGGAGTGTTGTTTTTGTTTTTCTTCTGTAAGTTCAGGTTCCTTATCACTGTAAGTAGTCACGCATCCTAAACATTTGAACTGGTATTCATTTGCTGTTTCCCCGTCTGAGAACTGCTATCTGATCAAACCAATATTTTTTAATTATGTATTTATAGGCAGATGGAAGAATAGTTTACAGTCAATGTATGATCTTCTCTGCAAATCTTGGAAAATTGTGTTGTTGTTTTTTTTAATATTGCCTTATCGGTTTCTTTTTTTTATTACTGATGACTTCATTCTGTTTGAATTCAATGCTTCAGTTTCTTTGGGGTAAACTAATAGATTATGTATGCGATATTTGCACAGTGCTGATTGAATTCATCTGGTGAGTTCAAATGTGGTTCATATATTCACATAATTGTCAGGAGCCAACTTGAAATTCAGAACTGTTTCATGAGCCTTGCACAGGGCATCATATTCATCTCATATTTCTCAGGAGTGGGTAAAACTTTCATGGTAAGCTAGATATGTGGCTCTTTCAACAGCTTTTGCTTTTGTGCCTGTAAATGGTGATGGAGAAAAAAATTAGATGTGACGTTTTAACTGTTTCTTGAAAAAATGAAGCTGATCGTCCTCATTCCTATCCACTACTCCCACCTTCCTATCAAATTCTGGACTTGCTGGCCAGTTCTGACCGCATTTGACAGGTGATTAGATGTTCAAAAGATAGAAACTGTGTGAAAATGATCAGCCTGCTGGAGGGGTCCAGATGAATGCCTGTGCTGGGGAGAGGCTCTGCGCTGTGAAATGTCCCATCACTAGACGCTGGAGAACTCACAGCAGAGGAGCGGAGGAAATCAGGTTTCACTGAGCTGCTTGTTTCCACAGAGATTTTGCTTTCCGTGTGCCGCTATCTTTCATTCAAATGTTCCTACTCATGCTCACAGTGAGGTTTTGTACTTAATATATTATGTGGTATGGCAGAGGTTTACCAATGACAGAGCTGTCAGGCCCAGACTCTTAATATATATTTAAAATCAGCTTGATCTCTGCATTTGACCTACAGCTACTTGCTGGCTGGATTGGCCTAAGCATGGGGAAGTTCACCTATGGGAGACCTGCAGTAAATGGAGCACATTTGACACTTTGCTGGAATGAGTCAATAAAGCTCAAATTTCGTAAAAAAAAAAAAAAGAAGAAAAAGAAAAAAGAAAAAACCCTTACAGTACTTTCAGTTTACCTCTTAAGCCAAAATACCTGGAGGTAGAAGGGGGATGTGACCTTCAGGCCGCTGGTCACAGATGCTAATTTCGTTTGCAGAGAGCTGCAGGGAGCCAGCTCAGCTCATGGAACAGGCCCTGTTGTGAGGATCTCAGCATTTCCTTCTCCCAGCTAGGCCAGCTTTGGGTAATGGCGCTGGTAAAGCAACAGGAACAGAATTGTACTTTGGGCCTTATCTGCCTGCTAGCAGCTCTAATTAAAGTCTTTATCTGTAGTCACAAGTGAAGTCTGGGGATTTCACAGGTATTGTATTGCTCATGAACAGTGGGCCAAGCTTCACTGTTCTAAGTGGTATCCCCCATTAGCTAGTCCTTAGTTTGAGTGTTTTGCAAAGTGGAGATGGTTCTCTGCTATTTGACAACAATTCATGCAAGGAACAGAGGCATTTATCTGTGGAAAGAGTCGTAGGGAAAAGGGAATGTACTGTTTTTTTTCAATACTCCACGATGTTTGTGCAAGCTTTCTGCACTGTCTTGGCAGATGATGAGAAAAATGTCCGATGTTCTGGAAGAGCTCAGTAAGTCAGCCAGAGAAGCTTGAAACCTCAGGGGCTTTGTAGAATAGAGGGGCTGGGTAACTTGGGATCTGGGGAAGACAAGTAATTTAATCATTTCATTTTTCGTGGAAACACACTGGTGCTGCCAGGAAACACTTCTATCCCTGCATATTCTGTTGCACTTGCACCCTATGTGGGATTCCCCTCCACTGGTAATTAATTTCAAAAGTAATTTATCCACCACTCTAGATTGCTATTTGCTAATAGAAAATATGTATTATTTATCTGATGGGTTTATGTCTAGTCTTCTCTATGTACTTTCCAGATTCAGTTTGCTATTCAATTTATGCAAAAGGCTTACCTAGATTCTGGCCAGCTCTTAGTGGAGTGCGGTGTGACAAGATGTTCCACTGAGTTTATGTGAATAAATCTGTATCTCTGTAGCCCCTTTCTGGTGAGGCAAAGCTGAGGTTAAGAGAATATATAAATACACACTGCAAGAACAGCAGTGTGAGTTTAGAAGTTGCCACAAAGAAGTCCTGCAATTCCCTGTGAATGATAGTGCATGCAACTGAGCCTCACAGTCGGTATTCATCCCAGTGCTGGCTAGAGAAGAGCTGCAAATAGGTTGGAGAAGCTTTTAATTTAGTCATTTTCATGTGCCTGTATTTTATTTTACTAGAATTCCTAGGGATTTTCAGGATTGTTTTTTAATCCTTCCATGAAGCAACTCCACTAGCCTTTACCAAGGCAGCTTGTAGTGAGTGTATCCAGCATAGAAGTGAGTCTTTGTCAAATTGCTAATTAATTACTACCTTTAAAAAAAATGGTGTCAAAATTTAGTAGCGTGCTTTGCCATCTCTTTTGTCTCTCCTCTATATTCATGGCTGATGTTTTTGTTCTTCATATAGTTGGGAGCAAGGTTGTTTTTTATGAGATAAAACTTTTTTCTGTGCTTCTCTGTGAATATTGTCTATTCTTTACCTTGAACAAATGTAATTTTAGGGAAATTCCACATTTAGCATGGGAGCAAAAGGGAACATTTTCCTGGCAGCTTATCATCATCATTATTATTAAAATATGATAGCCATTTATAGCTGCTCATAGGAATGTTAAAAGTTTCCTTGTGCTCCCCCATCTGTCTGCATCCATCTGTTGTCTCTTGTCTTGTGCTGGAATTGTGAAGTTTTTTGGACAGGGGCAGCTTTTTTAAAAAAGGGGGATCAAATTCACAATTAGGAGTTTTTTAAGTGGGAACGCAAAAATAGGGCTGATGTGAGCCAGTGGGCACTATGGAAATTAAAGGAGTCAAATATTCACAGTCGGTTTGTCTCAGGTGTGGCATTGCGTGCGTTCTCATGTGGGCATCTGAAAAGTATTTTAATGTATGTACATATATGAGCTTTATTTAGCATCTTTAATCTTTCTCAGTGGCTGTGCAGGTGGTGGGAATGCTGACCGAATCCAGAAGTTACGGAAGGAGTACCATCAGGCCAGGAGAGAGGGCTTACCTTTCTATGAAGACGATGAAGCAAGAACACAGCTGTCTGATTGCGACCACCGTTGGGTATGTCCACAATGTGCTGCACAGGGCTGTTGCAGTGTTCAGGGTTTAAAGAAGAAGCTGATTTCTTTGTATTTTCCAGAAATCCTGTGTCAGTTTACCATGAATTTGAGGGGCTTACAGAATTGAAGAAATCTTTAATGCCAACCCCCCTACCTCAAGAAAACACTGATAACATGAAAACTTGGCTGAAAATACTATGCTTATTTACTGCCTTTGATCTAGGCTCAGGTTTCCTCTCTCCTGAGGTCCAAGATACGCAGTCTTTGCCAAACTTTGTCACACGTGGTGGCATCAAGGCTTTGCAGCAGGCTTTATGGTACTCTGGCAGTTCCTCCAGTGTTTCCCTGGGTTAATGACAGCACTGGAAGAACAGGCTCTCACTGTGCTTAGCTGCAAAGTCTATGCCTACCCCGCCCTTCCTTCTGCTCACAGGGCAATAGCGATCTGGCCGTGATGCATCCTCAGTCACTTCCATAAAGTGAAAAATGGAATAATTTGCACCTACTCCATCAAAAGATCTTAAAATGTTTTACCACTATGTTGTTATGGTGGTCAAATGTTACAGATATACTGTATTCAGATTATACACCTTGGACTCTCCCTACACAAAGACATATTGTCTACTCACTGCTGAAGAGTAACCTGTGGTAGAACCAGAAATAAAGTCAAGAGTGCTGGATTTTTTTTTAAGTATTAAATAAATGCAACAGCTGTAGTTTATGGGATTACAATTATGGCACTCATGAGCTCCACCTGAGCAGATTTCAGAGTTGGACTCTTTTTACAAGTAATTATAATCAACCGGCATTCAAAAATGATATGATGCAATGTATGCTAAATTTGAAATTTTAGTTAAAAAAGAGGCATGTTATATTAAAAATCTTTGGAATCTAAGTACACCTGGGCTTGGAGCTAATACTGTTTTTAATGTACTCCAAACTACTGGTGCAAATGCTGAAGTGAAATCTTTCAGTGATTGGCGTTATAGACCAAAAAATTCCTATGTGAGACTATAGACTTCATTGCAATCACAAAGATAAAGTTCAAAGGGGTTGTTTTTACATAAATCATCATCTTTATTTGTTCATTAACCTCTCCTCCAAAAAAAAGTTGTATATATTATTCAGAATCAGTTACTGAAAACTTCGCGTCCAGCAAAATAATTCTTCCCTTAGAGAAGTTAACTTCAATCTACTGCCTTAAATTTTATGACCTGAATTTGCCATTCTTCTTCTGAATAGCTTTTGTAAACTGAACTAAGAACATTCATCAAATGCTTCTTTCTGTTGAAATTGTGTGGCGTGTAAAGTGTCCTGACACAGAGGCCCCAGTACGGCCTAGTGGTACCTCTTCAGCAGACTGAGGTTTTTTGCTTCTATCTGAAACTGATAATGCTTTATTAATCCTCAGAGAAGGCTGATATTTATGGCCCAGAGCAGTTTCCTAAGATTCACAAAGGTTTCATCCAGGTAATCCTTTTTAAGCCTTTCCTATTAGGTATAATACCAAGATTACTGATTTCCAAAGCTTTACTTTTACTATGCGGCAAGTTGTCCTTAATCAGAGCAGCTGAAAGGGAGCTTTGAGTATCTCAATCTTGAACTGATTAATAATAACGGCATCAGGATTGTTTATTTTAGTCCTTCAAATACAAAATATTTTTAAACATTTTTATTGTGAGGAATTGCAGTCCGCTTAAAAATCAGTTTACCTTGAGGGCTTTAATACTGAAGTTTGTTGCTGCAACAGTTTCTCTAGTTGAAGTGGTTTACAAATTTCAAAGACTTCTGGTCTCATCATTGCAACAATATCATCCATTGATCCACCCAGCCACGCTTTCATAGGCAGTCTTTTAGTCTGTAAAATACTGCAGCCATAGCTTGCTCTCTTTTGACTCCTGGCTGAAATGTCTTTAATTCTACTCTGACATGTGATTTTGCCCTTAAAATATATGTTACATCAATCCATTCAAACAAAAGCAAAGGATCAAAATTAGAATCAAAATATTCAAAGGAAAGCAAATGTCTCAAAGCATCTTGCCAGGAGAGCCCTCAAGATATTTTATAAGCAATGTCATGTCACCCGCCTCGGGCTGCTGACCCTCAGTAGCACAGTGCAGTACAGACAGAACACCAGCCGTTTTTTTCCATCTTTACTCAATCAATGAATAAACGTGCTGATGATTAATTGCATAATTGTAAATAAAAACTTACTCTAATCTTCAGAACGTCAGAGCTTTCTTTACAGAACTGGTAGACAGCTGGGGAGGAGGAAAACCTTCTGGTACAGGTTTTCTTGCTTCACACAGGAGGTAATGTCACCAGGGAAGCTGCAGCTGGAAAGGAGATTCTGGGTCTCTGCATATATTTTTAATACTTGATTAGTTCTTTCTTTACTTTTGTCAGTCAATTGTATTACCTAAGCCAGCTTTTCTATATGATGTCTTTCTAATGTACAGCAGCTGCTGTAATCACTGCTCACCATCTCACGAAACATGCAGATAAGTTGGGAAATAACAGAGGATAATTTCAGAAGACGCTATCCTGTCACAAATCAGCAGCCTCAGAAATGGATGCTGGGTCTTGTCCTCCAAAAAAGTATCTGAGAACTCATGAGGCAAATTTCTATCTGATAAAGCTGACATTGACAAGTGGCCTTTAGTTGACTCTGTAATGGGACAGAATTTCTAATAGAAGGGGTATTTCTAACAATCTACTTTTTTTTTTTTTAAGTGGGATAAATCAAGTTAAACTGCAAAGCTGACTAAAAAGCCAGCATTGTAAGGCAAAATGATCTCATGACAGGCAATTGGGATCCATAAATGTTTAAAAATAAGGTCAAAAATTCATTTTAAATAGGCCTGCTATTCTCTCATCATCCATTCTCCCCCCATGTATCCATTTTCCAGTCCTCTTCTGTTCCTCTCATCTGTTGCTGGATGAATTCTTTGCTCTCTTGTGCCTTCATTCTGCTCTCCCTTCCCCACAGTCTGTTCTTTTTCTTTTTGTAGGTAACTGAATAATTCAGTTTAGCGTGTCTCCATAAACAGACACTTGTATACAGCGCTGTCTGTGCTATAGAGCCAGATCCTTCAAAATTCATTTCCACTTCCTTTGTGCTTTGTTTGTTGTTCAGTTTTGTGTTCTTTGGACTCCTCTGCACCTGCTCCCCCCTGCCCCTGCCTCGCTTCTCAGAGTTACAACTAGGAAAATGATGGGCATGGTTTTACAGGGTGGATCACAAGGCTTAAAGTAAATCCCAGCTAGATCTAGTTAACCAAAGAATAGGGAGAGGGTAAGTGTAAATGCTGTTCAGGAAAAAAAGGATGCCTGTTGTTGTCAGTATGCTGTGAGATTACCCTAAAAATTTCTGACACTTAGGATGTCTGTTAGGAAGCAATCACCTCAAGACAGAGTTCAGACTTCTACGTACATGTTGATGTCTTAGTAGAACATCAAATAGAGAAAGCACCCATGAAAATATTGTATACAAACCTAATCCTAAATCCATTGGGACTACAGAAAAAGGTGTAATACATCTGTGTATGTATTACCAGATACTGTAGTATCAGTGAGACGCTGAGAGAACCACAATAAGCTGCAAAAAATGTCGGCAGTCTCCCTAGGAGTTGGAGAGCCTTTTTATGAAACACTCTTTTTTCAGGGATTTAGAGTCGTGGAGTAGCAACAGATCATGAGAAATAGAGAAGGAGATGTCAAGATAAGCTACAAAGTATGCATGTACTCTTCTATTTAAGAACATTTAAATAATGAGGAATTAGTCATGTATTTGAGGATTTACTTGGATTGTCTTACAGACTTTGTACAAATCCAGTTATTTAACATCAGTTCTTTCCTTCAGGGTGGCAGTAAATTCTTGAAATTCTATCTTTATTGTGTACCTTTGAGGAGTACAAGTATGTCAACCGTTTTCGGGCATTTGGCCCGGTTCCGTGACAAAGGGGACAGGGGACCCACAGGCCCCCGCCCCGGGAAAAGGGAAAAAGGGTAAGGAGATGGCCCTGAGAGCAAAGAACAGGGGCAACAATCTGAGGAGAAACAAACTAATTTACTAAATAAGATATCAGAATGCAAAACAACGCACTATAATACAATATAATTACAATTTAAGCTGATAAATCCAGTACAGAGAGAGAGAATGTCCCAGAATCAAGGTAGGCCTTACTCTACTACCGACGATAAGATGGCTGGAGAGCGAGGTGCTGCCAGGACAAGAGACGGGGGGAAAAAGGGACAAGGTCTTGTGATCTGCAAGCTTTTATCTTTTCCCTCTGGCTGGAAATGGTAACAGAGGAGCAAAGTACCGTGGGGAATGTAGTAGTCCTTCTCTTCTGAGAACCAGGTACATCCACTACATGATGTTATGATGTGGAATACCAATAACCGAAAATCACAAAACCATGACAAAGTAACACAGGCCACATTGCAAATCGTTCTTCACCTGTTAGTGACCACATCAGCTTTGTTGTTCTAAACTTCATATTTAGTGGTTCTAAGAGCTGCTTTTTTATTTGCAAATCAGGTTTGTACGTTGAAAAGTAGCCTAAAGATGTAAGAAAATCTGCCTCTGGATACTTGCTGTGGACATTTTGATTGAAGTAAATCTGTAATGTACTGAGTTTTGTCAGCTCCCAGTTGAGAGTACGGAAGAAGAATCACGCCTGTCTGTGCTAAAGGCCAAGTACTTTATTGTGTGCCTGGCAGAAAGCCAAGCCTAAGAATCAAACAGAAAAAAAAAAAAAGAAAGGAATGTTTAAGACTGAATTATTTTTCCATAATGTGTCAAAGGTTTCTATGCTTACTTCGGGAAGAATAAGGATTTGTTGGCACTTTTTGTGACCAGTTAATTCTGGGTTCAGGATGCTGCATGTCAAGTAGGTTGGGTTCCCAAATCACACTAACATTTGTATCAGACCATGGTTAGAAACCAAAATTCCAATTTCCAGAATAACAACATTCCTGTCTTCTAGTGCAATGGGAGAAGTGATAATTTTATGTACTTTGTGAAACCTTATAGCAGAAACTGCTGTGAATTCAAGACTTTGAGCCCACAGACTATTAGTCAGTAAAAAACATTGAATTAAAAAAAAGAAAAAGACAATGACTTAAGGCATAATTGCTTTGAAAACTCTGGATCAGAAGTATTTGAGTATATGTTTTTAAAACATATTAATTGACATGATCTGAAGCGTTTTGTGAGGATGCATGATTAGCTCACCAATCAAAAACTTTTTATGGTCTCTATCTCTGTATGATGAAAGCTTCAGATTGGGTTGTATTCTAAAAAGCTGTTCTAAGCAAACAGAGAGATTTTGAAATTTGCAGGCTGGATTTGAGGGTAGGTTTTGGGGGAAATTATTTTAAAGAAATCCCTGCCAAATCTCATGTGAAAAATAAACTATTCCAAATGGCACATGCAAGGAGAGCCAAATTCAGCTCCATTAATACTAGTAGTAATTAGTGATTCTTATACTTGTTTGGAGTCATTCCTACTTACACAAGGGTTGAATTTGGCATAGTGAAACTGAACCAGAGGGGAGTCTGAAATGCTCTTGTCTTCATGCTAGCACTATGTACACACTCTTGTTTACCAGGGGGGAACAGTTCTGGTGCCATATGTCGTCTTATCTCACAGTTTATAACCTAGAATATTCTGTGAATTCCAGAAACACATCATGTCATCTTTTCCACAAGGTACCTAATCACATGGCTGCTTTTTGTTTTATTTAATCACAAGGGGGTGATTCTGAGGACAAACTTGGAAGTTTTTCTCTTACTTCATAGAGATAGCAGGAGAAAGCAGGAGAAAAGCAGGTGGCCCTGCCGGGCTGCCTGGACATGGCCATCCTGCCGGGCTGGCTGCAGCAGAAAGCTGCACATTAACGCATGCTCTGGTGGTCATATCCCTCGCACCTAGGAGAGATTCTTCTGGCATTGCCCAAACTGAGAACTTGATTGGTATCACAGAGACCACAATAGCTGACACAGGTCGTGCTGATACATTATGAAGAGCCCCACAGGTTTTCTGTTTTATATGTTTTCCCTAATTTGCCAATATGTTTGGGAAGGCAGGAAACAAACCTCTAATTGGTAATTATATTGATGAGGAGAACAAGTAATCCATGCCATATAGCATGTGTGAGCTGCACTTGTGCACACAGACAGGACTGCGACTTTTATCCTTTAGGGCACAGCTGGATGGGCACAACGATAGTGTGTTCAGAGCTAGGCTGCAAACAGGCCTGTGAGCCTGTGCAAGGGCAGCATTGCAGGTTTCAGCAGCACAATCGCTGGGTCTTTGTGATTTGCCTCATTTTTTGGCAAGCTTCTGCCAGCATAGTCTTTAACAGTTGTCTAGCTACTTGTTCATCCCCATATAGGCACGTGACTATGTGGCCAATTCCCTTGAATGTGCGTGTACACTGTCAAATCTCAGGTCAGCATCACATGGCAAAAACAGAAGTGGATTGAGATTTTAACACTGAGGAGTTGCTAGAGCTCATACTTTGCACTTTGAACCTTCCCTTGCCTTTAGTGATAAGTACTTCTGCATGACAGCTTGGTCTCGACCTCTAGCAAGTCAGTGCCCCACATACTATAGAATCAAATACAGCTGCTCATGGATCTGACTACAAGGGTGAAAAAAAGTAGGTTTCCTTTCAAAATTGACCTCCTCTTTCTCAGGCTATTAGTGAGGCCTGCTTCAATTTCTGGAGGAGGCCCCAGTTACAACAGCACTCATTTTTTTTAATCACAAGACAAGTCTGTAATGCCATTGAAACTCATGGCTGAAGCTAAGCATGTACTTATGGTATTTATTAGATTGGGCCTGAAACCAGGCCTCATACTTGACCCTTTTTCTTAGGCACAGGCTGAAGGCTCTGCCTTTCCTACAAGGGATTCGGTGCGTTTTTCAAATAGATACTGACACGATTGACTTCTTTTTGAGATCTCAGAGTTTAATCTCCCTGGGTTATGTCCTTGTTCAGTATGCTGCTGATTAAAAAGAAATCTCTTCCCTCAAAAATATTGATGATCCAAAGAGTTGCCTAGCTACTGTTGTCTGAGACAGCAACCTGTGGCCGAGAGATTCTAGTCGTTGTCCAGTTCTGCCTGCTAGTGTTAATGTTTCACTGAAACATAATGATTTTGACAAAGTACTGCAAAATTTGACCATTTACCATACTGGAAAGTAGAATGACCTCAGAGAGGGAAACTGCAGCAGTTACCCAGAGTGTGCAGAACAGGGTTGAGCTTGAACAAAGCTGGGTCAAGCAATACAACTAAGTCATTGAGGCTGTAACAGGGTACAGATCTTTTGTTTTTTATAGATAAGTATGTGACAGAAGCCAGTGGACTTTCGATTACTTTTGACTTCTGGATTGAGATCTTACATTGTATATGTGTAGCACTTCTCATTATTGCAGCATAAGGTCTGAGCAGTAGGTCTTGAGTCTTCTTGAGTTTTGTTCAAGTTCCTCACTGCAAAATGCATTAGAAGAACTGCTTATTAAATTACATCATAGGCACAGTTTCAGCATCCAGGGTGTCAGTGTTCTGGCTACATTGTTGTCTTTCAGTTAAACACTAAAAAGTTCAAGATTTCTTCACAGCCAAGGTGTGAAAAGCAATTAGAATGTATCACTGGTTGCTGGATATAAGCAATTATCTATGAATATATAAAGGCTCTATTTTTTCTCAACAAACAGGCGACATTGTTATAATTATTTAAAATGAAAAAGAAAGTCACTGACTCAGACGTTGAGAGATTGGGTGGATAACTTTATTAGTTCCCAGTCTAAGGTCTGTAGTGCAGATGCTAATCTAATATCAAGATTGCATTAAAATAAAGCACAAAATATGGGAAGGAGAATGCCATTTACCCTGTAAGACTGATGCTGTACATGAGTTTGGCTTTTCTGCTCAGGATCAATTATTTTAAACTTCTAGCCTCATCTCTTATTATCAAAGATGCTTGTAAAAAGGAGTGCTAGCCCCTTTTATTCTTTCTCAATATGGGATCTAACTGAAACACAGTTTTTCTATTGAATGTGCCGAGTTTTGTGAAGTTCTGCAAAAGATAAAAATTGATTTATTTTATTGTTTGCTTTTTAAAAAACCTCTTCTAATGTTCTTGGTTTTATTTGTAAATTGAATCTGTTAGTAGGAATTTGCCAGTACAAAACTGTGTCTGATGTAATACCTACACTGTGCTACTTAATCTGAAGGGCTGATTTTGACTTTAAGACACGTGCTGTTCAGCAGTATTAATTAGCTATAAGAAAGCAGTGCTGTCTGGTTTTACAACTTTCCTGACAACCTGCTCTGAGTTAAGTGCCATGTTGCCCAATATTAAGTAGAGCCATTCTGGCTGAACTGTATGTCATAAGTCCTGTATAATTTAAGGTGTTTAGTCTTCTGTAATCCAAATGCTACTGGGTTGTCTGCCTTCAGAGGAGGAATATATGCCCTGGCTCCAAGGGGGTCCTGCTATTCAAGACAGATAAGTGAATAGTCCGGTGCCCCAGAATATCATAGATTTCATTAAGTAGTATATTAAATAGAACATGTGTTGTGAAAGCATACAACTGGGAAGAAAGACAAATAGTGGTATGTCTTCTAAAGCACTGTCTAGTGACTAATCCTAAGATTTTTCTCAGTATAGTCTTTTCATCTGTTTTCTCGATAGGCTGGAAATAATGATTGCCAAAATTACCAGTGTAAATAATGCACTGCTGTGTTAGGAAGACCAGTTCTGTGCATGACAAGTAACGGCAGTGGCTCTCAAGGAACATAGATGCTGGGAAACCAGGAGTGGATGTGTGCTTTATACCATCAAGTATTTCAAGAAAAGTCATAGCAGCAGACACCTAAACTGAAATTATGACTTAGGAGGTGCAAGATATAACTCAAAACAAGGCAAGCAAAGTGAGTTGAAGTTACTTGTGTTGCATTAAGCATGTCTATATCACATTATATTTATAATTTGATGATAACTCCTTCAAGATAAGATAAAAATGTGTAATTTGAAATACATGCCTCTACCTTCTATGCCTGGTCTGCCACCATCAAAACAAAGTCATTCTGGCAATCTAAATTCAATCTTTCCTGTGGAATGATTGTGAGGGAATTTAACAAAATGCTATCTGGTGGTACCCACCAGTGGATCAGCATTAACATTAACATTTGCATATGAAGCTAATTTTCAAAGTATTTCTCTTAATTTGCTAGGAAGATAACTGTCAAGTTAGCAATTAAACTGTAATTTGGTCACTGAGGTGTTTACACGGATTAATAGATCTCTCCCTTCAACGTATGCTCCTGAGTTAGAAATAATAGCTATACTGCGTAGTAGCATGACCCCACTTGAGTTTCACACACACATGCACAAAATCAAATTCCATCACATTTTAATGCAAATTTTACCTTTGCAAATGATGGCCTGAAAAGAATGAGTTTCCATGGTAACCTTAGGGGAACACATAACCTGTTTATCATAACTTCTCCATGAAACAAGACAGGGGGTGGGGAAAATGCTTTGATGTCAGCTGTATTTTTCTGTGGAGAGTGTTCTGCTGTAGTACATATAGAGAATTTACCAAAATGCTCCCGTACTGTCCTAAATAAACTTTCTTCCCTTTGTCAGAAGCAGTCATATGAAATAACATAGGAGAGAATGTCAGTAAGCAGTATTCACAACCATTTACTGGCCTTTCAGCTCCTCTCTAAACTTTGACGACTAAGTCAACATTTTGAAAGACCAGTCACAGATTAATACTTAAACCAGATCTCTTCCATCACTTTCTCACTCCTCGCTTTGCTTCCTACTTTACGTTTGGCCCTCAGGTATCTCAGCTGCCTTTCAAAGGCACTTTCAGTTTTCTGCTTTCTTGTTCTTCCACTTCACTGCTGAAAGTAGTGTTTGAAAAATGCCTTGAAATATCTCAACTCCTACATTGTGGGGCTACCACAGAAAAGAATGTATTGATTATACTTCACATTCAGCACTGACTTTCAGAGCTGAGGTGGTGGCTTCTGGAGCTGCCATTAGCGAGGAGTCAGTTTGATGGCTGTGAGCATCTGCAAGGTTGTATTTTTCCTGCAGATGCATAGTAACTACTGGCTAAAGGAAAGTATGTCTACAACATTTTTTTAAGGTCATTCAGAGTAAGGAACAGATGTTGAGGTTTTTCAGAATGCTGCTTTGAAGTGCCATTTAGGAGTCAACTGACGAGACTGACCCTATAGGCAGTGATTTTGGGACTGGAACACAGAGGAACCATTGCCCACAGTTACCCATCTGGTATCCATCTGGTACCAGCAAACAACAGACAGTACCAAATCACAGAGAAACTGTACCAACTGCTAAATTGGTATCAGCAAGCAAAGAAGGTCGCCACCCAACAGCAGTTGCAAGCAGGAGAAACGATGTCTGTAACATTTACAGACTGGTATCTGAAGATCCGGAGGAACCTGATGCCGTAGCATATGGAAAGCAATTCCTCTCTCTAAGCCTGCTTATGCTGATGTTGTTTGCTCAGTATTAATCCAAGTTTGGGACTTTTTTTGTTAACCATATTGAATTCGCAGTGTGGAGAGCTTTTGTCATAATGCCACTGAGAGAGCGCCTCTCTGTAGTGGCATCTGTGTTTAACAGGATTATGGTGGATTTAATAGCCTGTGCTACAAGCTAACCATTCACATTCTAGCAATACTGTTCCAGAGTGATGTCAAGTCACAATAGAAGGAGTTGAGGCTAACTTTTAACTCCATGACCATTCACTCTGCTCTTTCTCTTTGATGTGAACTATTCTTGGGGAAAGGTGTGGCAGGGGGTTATTTCCCAATTTTATTGCCATCTTCCGCTTCTTCCCTTTGTTCATTTTCCCCCTTTCTTCCTTCTTTTCTTCTCTTGAAGCAGTGTGCTGGTTTGTACAGTAGCTAAGTGTTTAGAATGTAATAATACAACAGCGAGAGATTTACTGCCTTTAGGCGCTACCCCTTCTACTCTTGAGGACCTCCAGCAAGGCATGATTTTATAGACAATGAAAGGCTCTCTCTCCCCTGTGAAGCTGCCTGCCTGCAGGAAGCTTTTCACTGTCTATTTCCACTACTTGCTCTGCAATTTAGTTTCATGCCCTGCTATTTCCCCCTTCCCTCCCTCTTTTTGTGCCGACATACACATGCACGTACCCCCTGCAAGTGCATTCAGCACCAACACCAGATGTAGGTAGGTAGGGCAAAATGGCATTATCTTAACATGCATGCTTAAAACCTCAAAAATACCCAAAACGTTTTCATTTGCCATCCTCAGCGTAAGTGGAAGTATTGATCTGTCCCCTGTTTGCTTTCCAGGTTCTGACACTGTCATTTCATTTTCCCTAAAAAGAACACAAGCTTGTATCTGTGCAGCGTAGAATGGCCATTACACCCTGGCACCAATGCCAAGAACTCTGCTGACTTAGCTAGAGAAAGATGCTGAAAGCCCCTGACTTTGAGAGAAAATTCAATTCAATTTACTTTGTACAGTCTCTCATGAAGTATTTCAAAATGTCTTATATCAGGAGATAACATAATGAGAAAATGCTTTAGAGAACTGGGTATTCAGATAGCAAGACAAAATGATACACAACAATGAACTGGAGTAAAAGAAAAGACGACTGTCATTTAAAAGCAGTAATCATCTGGATAAGTAGTCTTGTAAACTAATTACAGTGAGAAGAGAAGCAAAGAATGCAAGACTGGGAGGAACATGAAGCAGCTGAGTTTCAAACAGAAGCTAAGGCAAAGGACTGGTTTCGTTCAAGGCAGGGGGAGGAATGGTGCCTAGTATCATAAAACAACTACGAGAGATGCGCTTCAAAAAATGTATTCACGTGTATGTATTGCGTATGGTGTGTATTGCATCACTAATGCATCTCAGTGAAAAGTTAAATTATTCTCTCTAGCAGCCAGGAAGAAATTAATTACATTGGCCTGGTTCAGTGGAAGAGCAATTGAAATACCCCCTTGTAGTTGGAAAGAATCAATGCCGGTGCGTGCTGAGGTTTTTTTGTTTTGCTGCTTTCAAGTTTTGTGCTCAGCTCAAGGGCCTCTGTTTGCCTCTGCACTCTGAGAAGAGGTTTGCAAGTGAGGGTGTTGCAAATCTGGTGCTCATTAAAGACAATTAAGAAGTGGAATTAACCAAAACATATTATCCAACTAATGGAAGAAGAAGCCACCCACAGAGAAGGACACAGGCCAGGAAATGATCTCATTTTGCATGGTCAGAGGAAATCATAGTTATCCTGCACCGGGGATCAGGGATCACAGAGCTAGGGCTCAGAAAGCAGAGTATTGTCTTTGTGGGGCTGTGCAGTTTTGGCTTTGCCTCCATCTTTGCTATTTTCTCTCTAGTTTGTGTTGTGAGATACGGCAAACACTGAGAGCTTGTTTTCTACAGAGCTAAGGCAATTGCCATGTTTTTAAACAGTTATGGGAACAGCCTGCTTCCCTTTTAAAGTTCCATCTGTGTTTGTGTTTTCCTCAGTCTATTGCCTTTATAAAGAATTTTCCTTTCTCTCTAAACCATTAGTTTCACCTCCTTGAGCAAGGTAGGGCATTAGTAGGGAGAAGTAAATCCTGACATAATCAGCCTTGCTTAATTCCAGTGTGGAGCACTGCTGTCATCGGTGTTTCTGGCGCTCATTGCACTTGGGAGAAGAGATGACTGCAAATACGTGCACTAGTGTGTGTGTGTGTGGAATATAGAGAGGGAGGAGGGGAACATTTAATTGCCGAACAGTACAACTGACCAAGTGCTGTTCAGGCCTCATGCAACTGATTTTCTAAGTGAAAATGTTCAGAACTACTCACTGGCAAAGCTAAGATCATCAGTAACTCTGCAGCATGCTTCTGTACTTCTTATGGGGAAGAGGAAGGATGGTTTGATTACTATCTCTTTTTTCTTTTAGACAAGGTTGTTTTTCTCACCCAGGGGAAATGCATTCTAGCAGCATGAATATAACTATTAATCAACACTTAAGCAATAATCAGTGAATGAAAAATGATGACCAGAAACTGAAAATGTACTTGCATAACTACGTTGGTGCTTTTCCTTGGAGATCATGCCCTTGCATTTTAACATGAACAATTCTTATAAAATTAGTGCTGATATATTCCAAAAGGTGGTGATTTAAAAAGCCAGCACTTATTTTTCATGTTAGGAAAGAAGAAAGTACTAAGAGTGAGTGATACACTAAAATCAGCATAAGTAATGTTACAGTGCTACTCAATAGTCTCTGAGATAGATCCTCAATTGATGTGAACCAGAAATATCTTCTGGGGTTACCTCAGAGACATAGATGCCTAGATCATCATCACTAGAATGCTGTGTTCAAGTGTGTGAAGGCATGTACAGGATACAGAGTTACTGATGTTTTTCCCTGTGTATTTTCATCCAAAAAGGAGATACAGCTACTGGGAGATGCAGGTATATGTCTGCTTTGGGAATTCCTCCAAGAAGAATCAAATGCTATTGAAATTAAAACAAGTCACCGTCATCAGCATTTAGTGTGCTCTCCTGAATCAGGGCCAAGGTGTGTGGTGGCACCCAGCACAAACCAAGGCTGTGAAACTCTGCTTGGACTGCAGCTATCCCTTCCTCTAACTCTTGAAGGTCCATTTTGACAGCCACAGTTCTAATAGCATCTGGAACAATTTCAACAGCAGAGCATTGTATCAAATTCTAAGAAGTGAGTGTGTGCATGTGTTCAAGAGAAAGAAGGCTCAACGTGACCTGTGACTGAGCCCAGAAAACAGAACTTTGAAAGTCTGTAAAATCATACTTGGGCTATGAACTGGCACCCTCAGACATTTGTTTGTTCACCTTCCCTCTATTTTCTGTTGACAAAAAAAAAAAAATAAAGTTAGTTGCTAGACTACCCAAAACAAACCTTCAAGGCCATGATTTGAGGAGCTCTAGCAACCATGCTCCCAGGATGTCTGCAAAATGGAGAAGGAACAGAAATGCAAGGTTTCTGCAGCTCTGGGAGGGTACTGCTTTCTTTCTTAGCCTTCAAAACCATCCTGTGTGGAAATGCACTATGTACCAGGAAGCTGAAAGTGCACTCTCTCCACTGGAGGTGCTTTTGAGGGTTCCTGTGGAACATTGTCTTGGTTTTCCATTGCAGCCTCTTAGTGCGGAAAAGCGCTACTAAGAGTATCGAAAAGAAGTGTGAAAGATGCCGTCTTACATCCAAACAATAGTAAAGCAGTACTGATGGGCTCATATAGCATTAGACTCTACTTTGAGGACTGCTTCTGTCATTAAAATCAATGCAACTTAATTAAAGCAAATTATAGATAGATACATCTATAAATAAGATATTAAAGTGTGCTGCTGAATATGATAATTGCTGCATATTTAGCAATCAGCGTGTGTGTTCTGCTTTTGCCAGGAGGGATTTCTTTCAGTGGAATCAATGGAGCTTTATTAAAAACCAACCAAATTAGAGGGAGAAATGATGAGTGTTATAATAACGTAAAATCACTGTTTCAACTTTCATTGCAAAACCAGGAAAGCAAAATACATCCCTCTTTGTGTATGTAAGGAAAACATCGGGAAAATTCTTTTGAATTGTGAACACTGCTAGAATTTTTAATTTTTACCTTTTGATGCAAAACATAAAAATTCTGGATGGAGGAAAACATGTTTTCTGTGGAAATGCTGGAGGTCTTGAAGGGTGGGATAATTAGGATATCGTAGCAGCAAGCAATTAAGAAGACCCCTTGGATCAACTTCACCCATTTTGCATGGAATATGCGGTTCACTGCCTTGCATAACCCACCTCTGTTTTAACAGCTAAAGAAAATGTTAGTGAGTCGAATTGTCCTCTTAAATTCCACTGGCAGTCACTAGAGCCAGGCAGATTGTTGAAATGCAAAAAATAAAATGGGTGTATTTTGATTCTTCACCTGTGTGCGAAACATTGGGACTGGGGTGGGGAACAAATCCGCTTCTACCTCTCTGAGTTTTTCTTCAGTTTTCACTTAATTGAAAACAAAAACCAACTGTGTCTCAGCAGAGGGGAGACCTGGGGGTTAAAGGGCACATTCCGTTATACCATAGCTCTTTTTGGCATGCTGAATCTCAACCCATGTGATTAGAAACGCTCGCACACAAAAGAAGAGCTTTGAGAACAGAGGTCAAGCCAGCGTCTGAATCAAGTCCTTTAACAGATGATCACAAGGCTATTGAAAAATGTGCTAAGCTATCCGGCAGCATGATGTGCCATGTTTATACACAGACTTGCAGGCAAAAGGCAGAACTGGGTGGGATTTTCAAAGCGCTTGGGTGATGGAGGAGCTCATGCCTCACTCCGTAGGCTTCCTGGGCTGGATCATGTCTTGCAGTGCTCATAAGTCATATAAAACACAACAGTAGTATCATGCCATTTTTTATGGAGAACCACCATGCACAAGCTCACTGTCATTCATACCACAGAGGCTGTCCACCCCTGGATGCCTTGCTCCTCACAGAAGGTGCACAGGAGGCTGTCCTGTCCACTGCTGCTTTTAGCCTGGAATAGATACTCCAGGTGGAAACCAACATGAGGCAGATGAGAAGGAACAAAACGCAGCATCCCCCAGGCAAAAACATGGCCTCTCATACTTCTCTGCATAGTTTCCAAGGTAGTCTCAAGCTTTAGAATGAATTGCATCTTTTTCTGCTTATGTTTCTTTTCTGCAGCCCCAGCATTTTCCTGTAGGCAAATCCTCAGCTTATTTCAAGATACCTCCCTATAGGGGTACTCTACTTTTGCCATCCAGTGTACGCACAAATATTTGAATGACCTAAGACATTTCTTCTCTGGTTTGATCTACGTGTGCATGTTCACTTTTTTCTTTTTTCTGGGAACTTTTCCATGGGAGAATTAGCAGGTTTGTGATACTTGGTGTCCACTTATCACTTCCGTGTGTTACAAGACTCCTCTGAAGCATCCTGCAGTTACTGTGTTTGACAGAGGAACAGCTTCACTGATACCTGTACAACTTTTGTTCTGTTTTCTCATTTTCTTTACAGATGCTTTTTCTTTTGAGTAGGAATGGGAAATTAAGAAGCTAGAGATTTCTGTCTTGCAACAAGTGTAGACTGCATTTGTCCCAGAGATGAAGGAGCCCCCGGCCTGCTCCCCTGCTTCTCTCCCTGCCAGTCCCCTGCTGCTTCCTGTGGATTCAGACAGACAGTTTTGTGAATTGTTTGTTGTTGTTTTTTAGTACAGATAGCTTCTCCTTTTCTCAATATAGGCATGCTGCTGCTCTTTTAATTGCGCTGATGGGATGATGGCTGTTTCTGCGTTTATCTCTCCCCCATTATTTTTGCATATTCATGTTTTGCTTGTTAGTTATTTGAGGCCGCACTACACTAAGAGATGATTTCTCCAGAATGATGGCTTTTTTTTTTTTTTAAGTTGATGTAGTTAATTTAAAAATACAGATGTGTGTTTCCAATCATTCTTTCTGTCGTGCATTACTGTACATTTGTGAAACGCCGTTGCTATGCTCTCCCAGTGCTGCTGGGTGCTGATGGCAAGAGCTGAGCAATGCCCCTTCTGCCAGCTCCAGCGCCGTGCTGGCCGCTGCGTGCTCAGTATCCCTTTGGTCTGGGTGGGACTGCCAGGCTTTAACCCTTCTCCTAGCATTGTTGTTTCCTTCCCTAAGCATCTTACGATCACTAAATATGCACTTCAAACCTACGGCCCTGTCCTAGGCCAGCTGTGTGCTTCCTGTCTGGTGGGAGTGTGAACAAGCTGGAGTATTTTGATCTTGCTAATTAGTATCTTTAATGCCAATTTTTATCTTAATAAGTTGTGGAGACAGCAAGGAGAGCTGTTGCTTGGACTCAATCTAAAGCATAAATAACTTGGATGAGGAAGGTGCTTCTATTTTCACAACTTCTCTCTCATCAGGGTAGTATTTTATTTTAGGCACTGTTTTGCTCTCAGCTGAGCAATGCTATATTTTTACTGCTGCATGGACAGATGGGGGAAGGAAAGGAGAAGAAATGGCTGAGTCTTTAATTAGCGACAGAGAGCCAGAGCTTGCCTTTCCGGAGCGCTGGGGCTTTATATAAGATGGGGAGACTGAGCAGCTTGATGGAACCAAAAGCCCTGTATCCAGCACCAGGGGTTTCTATGGTAACTGGCTCCCAAATCATATATACAAACAAAGCTAGTGGGGGGATCTCCTTCTGGCTGGTCTGCAGGAAACCCATCAGAAGAGGGGTGTTTTCAAGCTGTAAAAAGGGATTGCAATGTAAATATTTTTTACTTTCTGAGGAGTGGTGTAAGTTTTGGGATCTCTGCTGAACATTGGCACAATTCTAAGTCTGTTTCTGCATGTTGGCTGCTGTTGTTCATGGTAGGTGTGAAAGTAATCACCGTGAAGCTTGTGCAGGG
Source organism: Numida meleagris (assembly GCF_002078875.1). Taxonomy (NCBI): domain Eukaryota; kingdom Metazoa; phylum Chordata; class Aves; order Galliformes; family Numididae; genus Numida; species Numida meleagris. Next base: position 46,655,415 of record NC_034413.1, on the reverse strand, counting down.
CTGTGGGTGCACAGTGAGTTACCTGGCACATCATTCCACTCATCAACATCTGGCTGCTGCATATAATTAATAACCTTGCTGCTGCCGCGCAGGTAGGCTGTATCCTATGTGGCTTTTGTGCCGAGCAAACTAAATTATGCATTTGGATTTTTCTCTCCTCATTCTTGATAAAAAGCAGAAATTAGGAGGTTCCTCTTTAACTTCTGTACCTGGTGAATTAAGGGAAATTATCAACCTGATCAAATTGGTAGTGTGAGAACAGCCAAAGTGGCCATGACTCAGCCTGTGTGCATCTGTCCATGTAAATCCTCTCTACATGTCACTTCTACTGGTGGAAAAAATGAATGAATGATCAATTTAGCCTGCTGCCCTCCTTTTGAAATGTAGAGCAATTACTGTTATTTTTCACTCACATGAAGTCAGGCACCGCTAACGTAGGGATCATTTCAAATCAGAGGTGGTTATTTCTTGTGGCCAGCAGTTTCACAAGGATTCCTTCCTGTTTTGATTCGGATAAAGGGGAGATAGCAAGAGGGCTGTGCTAAATAATCTTTTCCTTTACGAGTGTCTTAGATGCTCAGTGAGTGGTAAGGTGCATGGTGGTATTTGTCGAGCATAATTCCTGTGCTTTGCTAGGAGCTGGAAGGGATGATGCCTTTATTTGCATTGGACTTACGTAACGGGTACATAGTGGAGAGATTGTACACAAAATTACTGTGTGAAAGCAGATAAGACCTACTACACCTGAGTGCACTACCTGTCCCATTATAGCTTTTAAATCTCCTCAGTGAAAATGACTTATTGTGCATAAATTACAAGGCTAACAAAAATGTACTCTAACCTGTGGAACGTGCAGCACATGTTAATTTTTGTTTGTTTTTCTATAATCAGGCATTTGCAGAAAGCTTTGTGTGATTTATTCTTTTCTTTTTAATGAATTGTTAAAAATGTTTGAAAAGGCATTAAATCTTCCTTTCTGCCATTAATCTATAAAAGGGGAAGGGGATTTTAAATGGCCTCTTAGTATATTGCTTTATAAAACTGCTGATTCTAGCAGCGCCGGAATAGGAACACATACTAATGTAGGAAACACTGAATGCAGTCAGAGCCTCCTGCATTTATGGAGAAAAAGACTAATAGCTCCATTTTAACAAGGCTCTTAACACTTTGGGCCATCAGCAGGCATTGAGTGAGTGAAATTGGGAGAGCTCCTGTGTGCTAAAAGCATTGAAGTTCACCATTTTGTACTCCAGTTGGAGCCTTCCTGCTAGAATTGTGCTCTCCAGCCAAATCCAGTTGCCATCTTCAAAACAAACCAAGCACTGAGCTGGCATTTTAACTGAGTGCACTAATGCTTCACATCTGAAACGGCACCAGAGCGTGATAAATGCACGTAAGTCCCAGATGGATACTTAGATTTGCAGTGGTATTAGGGGAAGTTTCTGGATTTGTGTTAAGATTGAAAGCAATGCCTGTTTATATCGTGTTTTATACTTGAGAAAAGCACACACAGTAGAGGAAAACAGAGAACTTGATACTAAGATGCCTGCTTTGATTCAAGGAGTTACACTGCAGGAATCAGAAGCAGTATGCTTACTTAGATTAGCTCCTCATGTTATTGAATTCTAGGAAGAAAGCCAGTCAGGGAAGGGGAGACGGTATCCCAGCTAGCATGCAAACAAGGAGAAGTCTTGAAAATTGTACCTGTTCTAAACAGCTCTTTGATACAGAAGCCTTTCTTGTTAGTAGTGATAAGATTATGTATGGGATTGGGAGCTTCTTTGAGCCCCTGCCTTTCTTCTGTTGATTTTGGCATGTTGTAGCATCATATGTTCTCTGCTTATCGTTTTGAGATGCATTGTTAGTAGCTGGGGTGCATAATTGATCTTCATCTCTAATTACTCTCATCTCCACAGGTTCCTGGAAGAGGTCCAGACGGGAGCTCATACAATCTCCATTTTGATGGGATGGAAAGGCAGTATGCATCTTTACCCAGGTACAGTGCTAAGCCTTGTACCACACACTCTCTGATTCACCCTCCTTCCAGTGGGTAGGAAAATCATCCTAATGCCTGGCTCTTGTGTGAGACATTATATTGCAATTGCATCTTGTCACCTTTTGCTGCTGATTTATTGCCATCTTTATAACTGTCCCGATAATTTGAACTTTTAGTTTTAAAGAAGAAAGTTTCTCTCACTGAACATGTCAGCAAGAGCCATGATCCACTTGTGGACAACGTGACATTGAAGAAGCTGGCTCTGCAGCAGTTACAACAGGTCATAGCAGAGCATAACTAACGGAGTTTATAGTGATGAAATCCATCTGGTAATGATGGAGTACTGCTGTGGAAAGTCTCCACTGCAGCAACCACAGCTACTGAAGTCCCATGTTGCTGCAAAGTCCCACTGAGTAGCAGTCCTATTCCAGTAGAGCATTTCTGTGCCTAACTGAACCCTGTGGAAATAAGAACCAATCCTCTGAAGGCTTTTTCAATTTTTAATCTTTATCCAACTCAGTCAAGAGTAATTCTAGTCTGAAACCAGTGGGATATAACAAAAAGGAAGCATTTCACAGATTTCAGTCCCATTTCTATGGGATTTCTAATAGCACAGTGTAAGGTACAGCAAGCTAGAAAGAGGAGTGAGAGAACACTAGAGGAGAAAGTGGGAAGAAAGCAGAACTAGAAAATATTCTCCCTGTAGAATCAGAGGGCTGGAAAAATCCTTTAAGAGGTTGCACAGTCCAATTCTTGGACCTCCTAATAAGGTAATTTATAAAAACAACGCAAAAATATATATTTATAAGCATGAAGAGATTCTTAGTTGTGAAGTACTGCTGACATTTGGGAAATCAATAAGTAGCCTCTTTTTCTTCTTTTTTCTCCACTGGTCTATTCGCATTCATAGGAGTTACAGCAAAAGTTGGTTGATAAATATGTAATGCTGTGTTCAATTCGGCATGAAAATAAAAAGAATATCTTACTTTTGGAAACCCGTAGATAGACGCTTTTTCACAAAAAAAATTATTAGGCGTTTCTAGGCATTTTTAATATGTATGATTTCTAAACCAAAAATGTGTCAGTAGTCTAGTTACTGCCTTCAAACAGTATTTGTCAGCCTTTGTTTTGGAATTTCTCATGTGCACTTACTGGCTTTTCTAGCACTTTCATAGCTGTGTATGTTCTTACCATCCTGGTTAGAGAGACGTATTCTTTCATAGTCCTTCAAAACTCGCGTCTCCTATCACGTTGTAGCAGTGATTTTTGCAGGTTAGTTCTATGTAGTTTAATTATGTAGTCCTTTTTTTTTTTTTAAATCTACTTTAAACTTGTTGGTTACTTCCTTTTGAATTACAAGAATAAAATAGCAATTGATGCCCAGTGTAACTCTCTACAGCAATTTTTCACATCCCCATATCATATCTCCTTTTATTCAACTTTCCTTCCCATGAATCAGCTTTATGTTTGCAATCTTTAAGAACGGAAATTTCCCTGTGAAGTAACTTCCATCACCCCGAACTCTTTTCGTATCACCGATTTTTCTTTTGAGCTAGAATGCCCAGTAGTGTGCACAGTACTGCAGAAGCAGACACATACTTGCTTTATATAACAGCAAAGTATTCTGTGTAGTCCATCTGTTCCAGTCCTTTTGCACCCTCATTGTGTTCCCTCGGTGTATAGCTCACTGGGGCACCCTGCATTTTTTCAAAGTAGGTCTCTCTGAATCAGATTGTGAATCTCAGTGTTGTTCCCAAAACTTCCATTCAAAGGAAACATGCCTCTCTCAGCTCTTCCCAGCTCTTCTGACAGGTTTGAGCATTTAGCTGGCTGGGACTCACCATTTAGGAAGTCATCCAGACATTCAATAAGCTTTTGGAGATCAGTGTGAAAAGAATGTTGCTTCTCAGTGCCTAAGAAGATTATGCTGCAGTGAGATGGAATGTACATTGGATGGGTTATGTGTAGTGTCCAACCTGCAGGCTCGCACTGTCACACGTATGCCGTGTCACTTTCATGTGTCCAAGAGCATTTCCATCTGGACAGGAGCGAAGCTTTGGGATAGCCTGGCCTTGGATGTGCCTGCAGTCAAGCAATTGGCTGCTGTGTTTTATGATTACATTTTGTAAGTTTTGCAGTTTCACGTTACTGCAGTAATTAGGCCCTGACAGTCACAAATGACTGGATCACTACAATGAAGTCTACATCCAGAAGAAGTGGATGCAGTCTCATTGCCAGCCGCTAATGGAAATGAGTGATTTCTTTTTTTTTCATGGCTGAATGCCCAGGAGTATAGAGAAATCCAGGTAAAAGCCACCTATTTGCCAATCTATTCTCAGTGGAGCATCTTGAACACTGCTGTAATGGGCAGTACTGGGAGAAAGAGGGGGTGAAGGAGAAGGAAAGAAATAGGTGGGGCTACTGAGGTAGCATTTCCTCAAAGAACACTGTTCATCTCCCCAGTGTTTTCGTAGTTCATGATTTTCTTCTGTCCTCCTTCTCTTGTCCTGCCCTCATCTTGGTCAAACCACTGAGCTGTATTTGGTATGGAGGTGGCATATAATTCTCTATGAATTAAGCCAATTAAGTCCAGTTTAATAAAAAATATTTAAAGAGGATCAGATGGGGGCTGTAGATGCTGGGAAACAGTTCCTTACTTCAATACAGCATTGAGTCCAGGAGGCTCTGACCTTTGCCTACCTCTCTGGCATGGCACAACACAAGGAAGGAGAGGAAAGTGCTGAGGCTGCTTCTGATATCCGTGGAGGAGAGTGAGGAGGGAATCTGTGCCGCATCAGGAGGAAGTGGGACCTGCACAGTGAAACTGTTCTGCTTACCTGAAGCCAGCAGAAGCCATGCCAGCGTGTGGATGGACACAGACAAATCAAGGAAGAGAGCTTTCATTTTCCTCCCCACCGAGCAAGCAGGAAGGATCATCTGCCAAATAGCTTTATGAACATGCGGTGCCTGGAGGCACCACCCCATTCAGCGCAAAGGCACATGAAGGGGAAGACTGTCAGCAGCATCTGCACATATTTGCACTGGGTTGTAAAATCTCAGTGTTAAACAGCATTGCTGCTTTGCCCTTTTGTATTTCTCTGGCTTTCTCTGAAGCTGTTAATTTAAGCCTAGATATTATGGGCCAAATTCAGATGCTGTAAGTCTCTATTTACTGTATTTGAGGAATTCTGCTGTATTGCATGTGCTTGCCTTCTCAGTATATGCCACAGCAGATCCAGTGTCCCAGTCTCACTGAGCTCAGTGACACCCTTTTTGTCTTTGAATATAGGATCTGTTCCTGTGTAAGGTTACGTTTTTAATTAACAGCTGAAAACAGGAGGCAGCAGCCTTTGGAGGAAGGCTTTGTATGTGACAGGTTTAGTGAGCAGCCAGATGAGTTACCTAGTTAAGTTTCTAGCTAAAATAGTGCCAGTCTGTACACTTTGTTTGGAAATGTCTACAGAGGCTAACATCTGAATTGGATGATAAATGGCTGTGGCAGGAGAGTGGCAGGTCTTCAGCTCACACGGCATTGTGCTGTTCCATCTGTAGAAAAGAAGCAAAATGAGAAAGACAGAATGGAAGGCTTTGCAAGAGAGATACAGTTCTTTGCACTCGGTGCTTGCGTATTGCCCTGGGGCTAAGGCTAAGTAGTGCTGAATGGTTTTATTAAGCAATGTTAAATCCCCCCTGCTTAGGAGGAGAATAGCTTGATTCTTATACCCCTTAGCCTCCTCTTTTGAAAGAGAAGCATGAGAGGGGTGTGGAAGCCAGAAAAACATTAGTATTTCTTAAACTATTTTTAATGACAGTTTTCTTGGTGTAATCCAGAATATTTTCCTGCTCATAGTTTTATTTTTGAACTTGCTTGTTTGAAAGTCTGTCTTAATGTAAATCACAGGCTTGCCAATGGCAGCCTTGTTCGGAAGAATCTCATGTCTCCATACTTATTCTTTGCTGCGGTGATGGAAAAGCTGGCTGTGACAAAAAGCAGAGACTGTCAGACACTGAGATGGGACACTGCTGGCATGAGTGTAAATAGAAAGTTCAGCCATCTTTCTGGTAAGAAATGCTGATTCCAAAAGAAATCTAGTATTCCAGACTTTCTCTGGAATCCTCCTGTCACTGAAAAACATGCATTTTGTCAAGAAAAGGAGTGGGACTGCACTAAGAATATTACAAACTAATTACCAGAGCAAAAAAAATGAGTTCAGGCTGTCTAGATGACTTCAGCCCTATTGCTGTGGCTGGGAGGAGACCACTGAGCAAGCTAGCAATTGGCTCACAGGAATATCTGTCTTGAATGTAGCGTGCACCTTAAAATTGGGAAACTTGCAAGTCTACTAAGGAAATGGTTTTGCAGTACAGTGGCAGCCATGTAGTCTTGTCATGCTGGAAGTTTCTCTTCATATCAACCATGTAGCTTGCACTTCTTCGGGCAGTAGCTGGAAGAAGCACAACTGCCATTTCTAGATTTGAAGCCAGAAAGGACAACTTTAAACACCTTATCTGAGCCTTCCAAGATCCTCTACCTTTCTGCTTCAGATTAAATTTTGATTTTGATCCATCACATTACTTTTATAAATGTTATTAGATTAATTTAAATGTCCAATAGTGGAGAATTTGTCACACTCTTCAGAGGGTAATTATTTTACTGTTTTAGAAGTTGATTTCTTTTTTTCCTAAGTCTGAAATTGTCCAATTTCCTTTTCCAGATACCGTAAGTTTCTAATAGATTCTAAGAGCCAAGTGGTCTGCAAAATCCCTCTCCTTCGGCACTAGTATGCAGTGATTCTTTATGTTATCTTTTAACCTCCCTCTCAGTAAATTAAATAGTTGAACACTTAAGTCTTTCACTATAGAGCATGAAAACAGCATTGACTCAGGAGGCAGGATTCCCCAGACGGTCAAATTATGAGATAGCCTCCAGAGTCAAGTCAAAAAACATTTCCAACTGTTTGGATCAAAAGAAACATTTCTGTAACACCTATGTTGTGAAGAGATAATGATCTTCAAAGAGAAGGAATGGATTACTAAGCAAATTTCATTAGCTTTTTCTTGCAGTTGAGTGCTTTTGCCTTTATTTTACTAACTGAGTTTGTTTCAAAATGCACAATTTCTGCAATTTAATTGAATCTCAAAAAAAGTCATCTGAAAATGACTTGCCACAGATCACAAGAAGTTAATTCTCTATTAAATAAGTCATCATTCACTATTGTCTAGTAGAATCTGAAATTAATATACTGACATTACTTAAATATGTATAAAGTGTATTTGCCTAGTTAGCAAAAAGAAATCACAATTTTTAGTGCAGACTATAATTAGCTGCAAATCAACTTGTCAGAGCATTCCCAACCTATGGGAATTGACTAACCAAGGAGCACAGATGAAAAAGGAAGGCTTAAAATCAATAATTTGAATCAAGATTCCCTGCTTGTTGGATAAATCACAATTACGTTTTTTGCTTTAAATCCCTTTGATTTAACTACATCCACCTATGTTGCAAGAAGTCATCTTCTCATTTTAGATACTTAGTTTACTTTCTTCCTTGATATCAGAAAGTATGTTGCATTATATTCACTCAGCAGTGTGGTCCTGGTTACAGCTGAGGGACGTGACATTGTGGTTGCTTTTTGTTGTTGACGCATGTTCAGTTACAAGGATCATGCAGTGGCACAGTGCTTCTCCGTAATGGTGACAGTGCTGTCCTGCAGCACTGCTGCTCTTCTGCCAAGTTTTCTTCTAGGGACCTTCCTGGCGCTCAGCAACTTCTTAATAACTGTCTGCTCTCAACCTTCTATTGTTCCACTCTCCAGCTGACTTCATTACATGGCTCTACTCAGCTCCTTTTTATCTTTTTATAGCCCAAAGTCGTGCTTTGTGATAGGCAGAGGGTGACAATGCTGACGCAGACTGCAGGAATTGCAGGTGATAATAGTGCTGCCTTCTAGCACTGTTAAAACTATAGGATCATTCACCTGGTTCAACAGAGCACCTGCAGACTATTTTCATAAACACAGGTTGGGTTTTTTGTTATTTTTGTTTGGTTTTGCCAAAACTAAAATGGCAGCTGTATAACTTGCCAATAGAAATAATATTTTTTTCACCTGATAGAGCTGCACAGCTAAGACAACTTGATAATTTGAACTCTTAAGAAAAATTAAATAGGATTATAATTAAGAAGGGAGCAAAAAAGAATGATCCACCTGATTTCATCATCCTACTCCTATGAAACATAAGTAATATTCAAACAGTATATTCTACAGTGCACTTGATTATTAACTTTCTCTTCTGTTTTAGTCATCTAAGTCATATCAGTTACTCAGGGATATTTTTTAAATATGATTTTTATCTTGACAGCTGTATTTTCATTGAAAATGCAGCGAAGTCTTATCTGTCTGCATCTTCCAATGTAGTGATCTCATTATAAATGAAGTATGTGTATGGTTTTCATTGTTTTTTAAGTCCTGGCAGATGAATTTAGAATCAGTTTTAATGGAAATACTGGTCCTACTCAAGGACCTCCAAGATACGTTGCAATAAACCAGGCATGATGAAATGCAGGAAAGAAAAAAAAGAGTTCTTTCTTACATGCTAGAGCACAAGCTTGAGAACCAGCCTGCTTTGCTTATTAAAAGATTAGCTTAAATCCAATATCAAACAGTTTAGGATTTGCTTAACTAACTTTATTTAACTCTGCGAGGAAGTAAAACTGATTGCTATAGAAACTGGCCGACATCTGTGAGAGGTCAGGAAAGTCATTGCATTTCAAGAAGAACAGCGTCCAAGTCTGAAATGGGACACCTCGTTTGTGATAAATACACACAGCAGGAAGCTGGAAGTGCTCTGTTGCGTCTTACTATTACCTTTGTTTCAGTTGCTCCACCGCACTGTGCCGTGGTACTAATAACACCTCTGTGTCATATGTGATGTCTGAAGGGTTTTTTTGTGTGTGCGTGCTAAAACTTTTGGAGTTCATAAGTAATCTGTGCAAACCTTCTGCAGGGAGAGTCTTGGCATTAAAACCCAATGCAGGTAGGGCAGTGTCCATTCTATGCTGTAGATATAGTTAAAGCTCTTGTGTCTGAGGCAACCTAAATTTATCCAAGACTTGGCTGAAAGGAAGAAAGAATATTGTAAATAGGATCAGAAGTATAGGAATCTGTAAGTGGAATTAAGAAAGAAGGGGATGTAGTTGTTAGATATGAATACAGCTTTCTGATAAAGAAAGAAATATCAATTGAAACTAACTGGGTGCCTCTGTCCTAGCCAAATTGAGTCTTTATGCTGAAAAAGTATACTTTAGAAAGCCAGAAAGGTCAAGGTTCGTGACATCAAATCATGGATTGCGCCTGGCAGGCCACCTCTGTAATTTCCATGGGAATAACTAAAGAAAATTGAGCAAAGAAAACGTCTGCAACAACTGGGACATAGCTTGAAAAGAACACTAAAAGCCAGATGTCCCAGAAGAATACTTTGGAAGTGTAGGGGGAGGCAGACGGGGATGGGTTTTGTCAATTTTTCTAATAAGTCAGTCAACTCCTTGTAGCAAAGAGCCTTTTAATGCAATATGGAATAGTTTAGAAGTCAATTAATATTTTGAAACTAAACAACTAGCTTTTTTATTGCAAGGAGATATTAGCTGAAATAAGTAAAAATACTTCAGAATGTCACATTTACAAAAAACATGGATCTGGCATGGATTTTAGTGTATAAGCAGGCAGAAGGACCTCTCGCTAAAACTAGGAGCCCCAAATTCAGCTTAAAAATACAATAGTGGAGGAAAACGTTGCTTTTGAACAAAAGGACTTGAATTAATATTATAAAATTTGATGAAGTCATGGAGACATTGCCTCAGTAACAGAAAAGAAAGCTGTACTAGCTATGCTTCCAATGAGTAAAAGAACAAAACAGCTGTTCAGAACAAAAATTTGATGAAAGAAATAAGTGTCAGTAGAAAATGGTTAGGTTGAGATGAAGGGTCTGTGGAAAAAAAGATAACTGAATGCAAATTAAAAACAAGAAGATCAAATTAAAAAACAAAAACATATGTCCCATAGAATTCATCAACAAAGTAATGTGCTGAGTGAAACCTGGGGAATAAGGTGTGTGCTACAAAATGCAAATACATCCTCTGCATTGTCAGGATGGATATTGAAATTGCTTGGGAGAGCAGAATGAGAAACTCAGCTGGCTGCTGTATAGCTGTGGATATTTGAAATAAAAATGTTGCTGCTTGTGTTGGGCTGTAAGTTTGAACTGATCAAAAAGTTTGGGCTCGAGGATTCAGGTGAGGAAACAAGTTTTCATAAGAAAGTTCTTTGTAAAATAAGATAAGGCAACCCCCCTGTAGGCATTGCCTTTCTCTTCTGGAGGTGTAGCTGAAAAATGATTGCCAGCGAGCATGCTTTGGAAACAGCTGAGAGAGGAGAAATGTGGGAAGCTAACGGCACCGGGTGTAAGTGACTAGGGTATTTGAGGACATTAGATGAGGATTTTTTGAGTAAGCGTCCTGCATTTCTCTGACAGCATTGTGCACAGATGTCCTGCACGTTCCATCATAGCTCTGCAAGGTTCCTGTAAACAAACAGTGGGTATGCGATGGCACCCGTCATTCAGAAGCAGTCTGCAGGTAGTCCTCCGTAATCTGGCATATTCCATCGTCTTCCCAAAATCTTTGCAAAGCAGGTTCAGCAAAAGCAGGAAAGGTTAAAAAGAACAAGGAAGTTGCACTGTCATGATGACAAGATCTCAGTTTCTAATAGCAAGCCATTCAAAGCAAATCACTTAAAAGTATTCCTATGTGTGCATTTCTGAAAGAGGATAGACCATAAAGGAGGAAAGTGAATTGTATGTGAGCAGACTTAAATGAGTGCTGTAAGGTAATTATGGGCTACGAAATCTTAAGGACTGAAATACAGTTCTGGGTTCTTTTACAAACGCATGGGGAGGGGACATGGCCGTGAGCACTCAGTGCCACCCACGGAGAAATGAGAAGAAATGTGGGGAGGAGATCTGAGCCGTAGAGAAACTCAGGAACAGTGCTTTAAAACAGACCTGTGGCTGTTTATGGTTGTTACCCTCTGTGAAAACCTGCCTTGAGAGGAGAGAGCTTGTATATAGACAGGTGATTAAAGGAAAGAAGTACCTAATTTAGGATGAAGAGAATTGCTGAAGAAGCTAATAGTAAAAACAGTTGCTAGAGCAGCTGTTTAACACAGCACATTCAACTGGCAGCCAAACTGCTTCCATTTCATGAGTAGGTGACATACTTAATTTCTCAGCACAGAAGTCTCTTAAACACATATCAAGAGAATATTCTGAATTCCATGTTTTTTTATCCACTTTCTTTGCTCATATATTCACATAAAGCTTTTTATTTGCCCTTCTTCTCTGGCACTTCAGAAAGTCATGCTTTGGATATGTCGATCCAGGTTGAGTAACACCTTGTTCTGCAAGAAGTGCCATAGAAACTAGTATAAGCCTGATCCTGAACCATTGCAATCCATGGTTCTGTTCCTCTCAATTTCACTGAGCAGTAGCTTAGACTGAAATGCAGTCGGTGTTAGAGCATATTCCATCATTTCTTTGCTGTCTATGTCAGTTTGAGAGTAATTTGATAAGCTTTGGTGTTATTTCTTATACTTAATTGGCATCTTTGCTTTTTTCCTGTGAACTCTGCACACCAATGTTAGCAGTCAAAATCTCCGTATTTTGGAGATATTAGAAAAAGGAGCGTGTCTTTGCACACTATTTTCTTCTCCACCATGTTGTATCTTAGCACAGATGTAAGCAAAGTAGGACTTAAAAATGAATGTAATTCAAGGTCATTGGAGAATTGCAAGCATTCAGATCAGTAGCAGTTATGGTCCATTAACTTTGTAAAGAGCCAACATAGAGCTGAAACTCTTGTTTTACCCTGTTAGAGAAAATTAATTCCTGCTTTCTTAAGAATCTTCACTCTCATCTCTAGGCTTGGAAGAGATTGTATTGTTCTAGCATTTAATAGTTATGTAAATTAGCACTAATTTTGTCACTCAGCACCTGTACAGAATTTTCAACTAGAACAGTTCTTTAAAATATGGCATAAACAAAGCACAAGATGCACAGGGATACTGCTCTTTCATGAATGCTTATTTGGGAAAATCTATATAAACTACTTAAAGATGCTGGAAATGTGCCAGAAGTACACCAACCAAACTTTGTAGGCATGTGGTTGGTGTTGTATAGTACGTAGGCCACTCTTGTCCAAAAGGATTAATTTAAAGGTTAGAGCAGGTGGTGAGGTGAGGAGTCACGTAAACTGGAAACTGTTCCTCAAGTCACTATCTTCTCTCTGTGTGCAGTGTAATTGATATCTCATCCACTTGTAACAGCTGAAAAAACAAAGCAGAACATGCAAATGCATCGACTGTATAATGTACATGGTAAGGAAAAGGAGGCAAGAGTTAACTTTAATAGAAGGTGAATTATCTGCCATCTTTGTTCTACTCCAGATGTAATTCAGCAAGGAGATTGGATCTGTGTGTTAGATAGCCTGAGACAGCACCTTGGCAACTGGCAGCCAGTTCCAAGCAAGAAAGGAGAGAGGGCAGTAATGGTGTGAACGAAGCCCAGCCCAGGTTATCAAGTAAAACCCTAGGACACAAGGGTGCTTGGATTTTGAGTGGCTGAAGCTTTTCTTCACTTAAAGTAGAAAAAGAGCCTTTCTTTTCCAGGTGAAAAGAAGTACTCTGAGAGCAGTCTGTTGTAGATCATGACAAAATCTGGCAAGCAAAACCAATCTCAGCAAGATTTCACAGTTGAAAATCCATGTGAATGGCTTTTTGCTTCGATCTGGGTGTTAGCGTGCTGTTGTACATACCCGTGTGCCACCAGGTTTTGGTCCCTCACTTAGCATTTGTATTATGAATTTTGAATCAGTCTGCAATGCTGTGCTTTGAAGAAAAGAAACATTTATTTCCTGAGAACAGAGCAGTCTTTAGTACAAAAAGGATGCATTTTTAGAAAACCATTTTTATTGTCATGTTCTTCCTTTCATTTTGTTTTCTTAGGGAGGTCATTGCAGTGTGCTCTTGAACTGAAATCAGCCACCCAAAACAGTAGCTGCTACAAAAGGAATAGAAGAAAGGGCATACTAACAGTCTTTCTTCCAAAGACCCATAACAGCAAACATGCTTTACATTCAGCAATTAGAGATTTCCGAAATGATCTGAAAGCTTTAAGGACAGTTCTCCCTAACTCTGTGCTGGGAGCCCTCTGATTAGCATTTTAGAGTTCTCCAGAGGCACTGGGGTTTCTCAGTGACTGAGGAATTAGGCTGAATGTGAGCACATTTCAGTAAGGAGCCCCGTGCAGCTCGGCGTGCCGCACCCCTCTAGCCCAGCATGGGTATGCCTGTGCTGTGAGCTGTGCTGCGCTGACCAAGCGGCTGCCTCTGCACCACAGCACAGAGTGGCACGGCAGAGCGGCTGGGAACGAAAGTGGATTTCAGAAGGAAAAAAAAAAAAAAGCGAATTCAATTAGTCAGTTGAAATTGAGTTGGGCTTTACAACTTGGATTTTTAGGCCCAGATCCATCAGAGCACTTAAGAACCTGCTTTAACGTGAACACATTTTGCTTTTCAATAACAAGCATTTGCCTAGCTATCAGAGGCCTCCAGGAAACCTGGACTTAAATGTGCATTGTGAAGCAGGGGAAGGATGGGAGACAGTCAGGGATACTTAAATAAATTTTGTTTTTTCCCTCCCTGAGCCTTCTGTGGTTTAAATAATGCCTTCCTAATGTTACCTTAATGTGCTGGCTTTTGTTAAATATCCTGTATATAATATCGATAAAGGTCATTTAATGAGTAATTTGACTTTTTCTCTGAAGAGACTTGTTACTGATCTTAACTTGGAATCTCTTTAGTATTGTTGAAGGGAATAACAACCTTAATGTCATTTTAGTTTGATTTCTTTGTGTGAAGGGCTGACAGCTCTCCCTTCTCTCCCGTCACCAAACATCTAAAGAAGGCTCTGTTACTGAGAGATTACTGCGCTGGTCCTTGGTCCTGCAGAGATTTCATCAGAAGCGTTTCGTTTTTAGTGGACAATGGAAAACGTTCAGCTGTCTGTTATTACACTTCTTTGTACACAGTCTAAATATATAAATGGAAATTATAATTACGTCTGTAATGCTGGGTCCCAGCTGAAATCACTCTAATCCCAACCTGGGGGAAAAAATCCATACGGAACCCTTAACCCCAGTCTTTTCCTCCTTAGGCATTTCATCTTCAGTTGTACTAGTACATTCCACAAGTTGTATAAGTTTGTCAAGGAACTGTAGCGTACAGAGACCATTTTGCATCATTAGAAAGGTACTGCTGCTTTCTGCTTTTCTTAGAAGCTGGAATGTTCTTCCTGAGCATTGTGTTATATTGCACCCGCTTCACGTGATACAAAATTCCTCCCCTTTACTTTTTGATCATTAAAAAAGAGGGACATTTTAAAGACTGCAAAGTTCCTTTAAAGAAAATTCCATTTTACTGGAATTTGAATTTCACATGTGTTTGTCAAAGAGGAACCCAAGTCAGCATTGTGGGTTTAATGCTGAGGTTTGGAAAAGACATTCTCAGCTCACCACAGGACCCTCTCTCCTACATTGTGCTTTTGGGATATGGGATTCAAATAGAGATCTGTCAAGGTTAAATAGAAGATTTGTTATTGTTTTTTTTCATATCACCATCTGTGAGTACCTACCCGCCATGAAGTGTTTTGTGCTTCTGAAACCTACACCTTTCTGCAAACCTGGACTAAACACCTATAGTTGTTTTGAGTGAGTTTTGGGGGGGAGGGGCCGCTGGTCTGCTTTAAGGCCTGCACAATCTATTAATTGTCCACTAATTGCAGCTTTGTCCAAAGCACCTGCTTCTGGTAGCACTTGCAGGATGCTGCAGTGGAGGGCACACTCTGCTACCATGCCCCACTTGTCAAGTTAGTAATCGTAGATGTTACATCCATGTACGTGGTGGGCTATTTCTCTAGCAGAATGCCTTGTTTCTTAGTAATTGCATATAATTACCTCTCTCCAGATCGTGAGCACTCAGAAAGTGGGAAATAAAATAATTGTGTTGGCCTTTCTTTTATCTGGATACTTAAAAGAGAGAATCTAAAAGGAATGTTTCCATGAGGAGTGAGGCATCTCAGCAACCCGCGTCCAGCACTCAGCTATTTCTTTGCTATCCAGGGCTTTCAGGCCTTAACTTCCTGACTTCATTCCAGGATACAGATGTCTCATTCTCTCCCTGCCCTCTCCTCCCCCTTCAGATACCATTTTCCTATCTAAGAGCCTAATCCAAAGCTCACTGAAATGCTTCCATTGACACCCGGAGGCTTTGGCTGAGCCTGGATGAGGCTGGGGCACCAAGTTCTGCACAGCATTGTGTTATCCCCTCTTCTGTCTGCTATCTGGGCAGGGCACAGACCACTTTCCACCTTTCCTTCCTCCTGCAAAGTGTGCTGATGTTTTTTTTATGAACATGCCACTTCAAATCTATCACATCACACAGTCTGAAAATAGTTAGAATTATATTGTAGTAGTGACCTTTATTGTTCATTAGTGAATCAGCAGCCTAGCTCACTGTGGCTTTAAATGAGCTATATAAATTGGTTGTTATTTTCGATGATGATTCCCTTGATTTGAACATACCCGAGCAAAGATAATTGTTTGATTGATTCATCATGTAAAAGATTTGTTTCAAGTTAGAGGGTATTTTTATTTAATTTAAAAGAAATTTCCAGGCAAATTGAGACATGCTGTCTTTAGGCATGTCTGGAATCTTTGCCAGGTTCTTACCAGGCTCAAATAGGGAGGTGCCACTTCTCTTTTATTCTCTGATGCCGCACAGTAGCTTTGCTAGGTGAGCAGGAAGAGGTGCCTGGGAGTGTCTCTCTGGCTGTGGGGGTGTCATCGTCATCTGAATTGAAGCTGTTGATAGAAAACCAAAGCGAACACCTTTATAGTGGCTCGCTCCTGTCTTCCAATGGCTGTGCTGTCACCTTTGTGAGGTATCACTAATTCCCAGCTATTGGCATCGAGTTCCCATTGCTCAGAGAGGCAGTGTTGCAGTGCATGTTTAAAGCCTGTTTTTTCTGTCCTCTGCAGTGTGCTCCCTCTTCCAGCTTCATCATCCTGATATCTTCTGTCCTAGGTACATGACTAAGCTGATAGAACTGGTGCCAGAGGCTGTGGTTGCTCTCTCCAGGAGGCTGCTGTGCTCCAAGAACTTTACTGTTGCAAATCTTATTTTGTCATCTGGCATGCGGTATGGTTTGCAGATGGCACAGAAGAAATTTGTTTGGAAGTTGCTTATCTCCTCTATTGCAAGTGTTGGGCCTACATAAATCTGGTATATTGAAGATTGCACCAGTTTGCAAAGAGCGAAGGATGCGGCACCCAGGAACCATGCAAATAAGTCCTGCTGAGTGCGTGATGCTGCCTCAGACGGGAGCACATGGAAAAAATCACACAAGTATGCTGATCTCCTGTTATCTTTCCTCTTTGATAGCATTGCCAGGACTTTTGATGCTGGAGAGGAAAGCAAAGAAGAGAAGAGTTGCCAGGCCAGGAGAGTAGGACACAGCTGGTATTGTTGGATGGGAGAGTATGCAGAAGGAACTACAGGGAAGGAAGGGGAAGGAGCAGTTACAGCGATGTATTTGGTAGCAGTGCCATGTGTGCATCTCATCTACACGTAGCTACTCTGCAGGGCGTGCTGAGAGGGTGGTTGGGGAACCAAGCAGACTCACGGCTGGGTCTCACTTCTCTGCTTCTGCTGCTGGGATCTGATGTGCCAACCCCTCCTAATCTGAACAAGTCAACAGTCCAGCCCAGGCTGCCATCTCAGAGAATGGCAAGGGCTTTGTAAATAGAGGAAACAATTGAATGATAAGTTCACACTTCAGCACGCTGCTTAACAACCTGATAACAGTTAATTACATACAGTATTTTTAAATGCAACAACAGGCAGGTAACTCATGCAGAGATGGAGCACAGACACTGGGCCTCACTACTGAAGGTTAACCTCTTACTGCCCACATCCCTAAAGAGGCCTGCAGCCTGCAGCTCCCACATCTCACCAGCTATGAACATTCACTGGCCAGCAGTGGCTCAGGGACATCCCCAGGACATTTCCTCAGCAACAGGTGAGCACAGAGCTGGAGCAAGCTGCTCTCAGCCCACAGCACTGGCACTGGCAGAGCCCCTCTTTGAGTAACCTGTGCCCTGGTGGGCAGGGAGTGCAGGGTGGTAAAACACAGGATGTCTCCACCATGGCAGCAGGTAGTGTGTGTCCAGTCAGCAGTTGCTGTGCTGGCTGCAGCTGCACTGATGTTAGTGTAACAGTAGAAGCTCTTAAGGAAGAAGCCAGCATAAACACAGCTGGAAGGGGCTGCAGTCGCAGGGCGCTCGTGGCCGTCTGCGTGTCTCGGCAGCTGCAGGCAGTGCTACTGCTCTCTGGGCACCGGGTGGGACGTTTCCGTCTCTCCTGGCCCTGTGGGATTCGGGGGTTTGACCCTTATTATTTAAAGCTCAACTTCGGGACGTCTGCTGTCAGAGCGCCTGCAAAGTTTGTGACTTAATGCAAGTCTAATTAACTGATTTGCCTATCCAAACCTGGAGATTTACACACTTTGGTAGAGGCAGCTGTAAAGTTCTAACTTCAGCTGTTTATCATGCCCTGAGCCTTTAAATCTCAATTATTAAAGGTGGTGTTTAATGGCTGGCTGGAAAAGGGGTGGTTACCAGAGTGTTAATGGAGTGCTGCGAGCCAGGAAATCTATAATCTAATGCCTGTATAGAAATGAATGGCTCTAACAAAAGGGAATATAAGGGAAGGGGGGTGGGGAGGCTGTATTTACAGGCTGCATGTGCTGTTTAGGAGCAAATCAATACGTGAGCAGTAGGGGAACAATGGGGATTGAAATACTGCCTGAAGAAACCAATAAGAGCTGCTTGTTTTTGAGGTCCCCCTTTCCCCCCAAAAGCAGGATCATTCTTCTTGGATGTCAACCTTTGCCTTACTGCGAAGCAGAAAGAAAGGAATGGCATATCCCAGCGAGTTTCAACAGAATGTCTGGACCTAGAAACAAAATGAAACAGAGGGAAAAATAACTAGCTACAGTCGGTTTCAAAAATCATTTCCTTTTTTTTATTGAAGCATGATTTTACTACCCAGTTTGTGCCATCGGAGGCAGAATTGACAGCCATGCTTCATCATGGCAATGGGAGAAAACGCTGCAAGGAATGCTTTAATTTGAATGAGAGATGCTTTAAAAAAAGGGAGAAGAAAAAGCCTGAATGCTTGGTAATAACATTAATAACCAGTTCTTATGGGTTTTTACTAGCCCACTAAAGATCAGGCAGCGTGTTAAGATCCCAGCAGCTGAACAGTAAAGCCCCAGACCAAGGTTGTTATTACTTAGGAAGATTCTTTTAATGACTTTTGTTATTTGTTGAAAATCATTTTAACAGCGCAGCTGAATGATCACCATGCTTTTAAATTCATTCGAAGTGAAAAATGAGAACAGGATAGAATTTGGTTTTATGTGTCTTTGAATGCACTTTACAAAATGGCCCGGGTAGCAGCAGTCAGCAACAGGATTGGCTTCCTTGTGAAGGGGCTCTCCTGGAGCCTGGGTGGTGTGTTTGTTTCTTTCTGAAGAGGAATTTTGACTGTGGCAACAAAATTGCTTTTAAATCAAATGAAAATCTCCTAAGCTACCACGTAACCTTTTATATTTACCCTGATAGCCTCCAAAAAAGCAGAGCTCTGCAGTAGAGTTTAGGGCAACGTGAAGAGGTCTAGGTTGTGTTTGGGCTCTTGTGCTGCTGTGCTGAGCTAGTGGAGGAGTCTCACCGCTCAGGGTATCACTCCCTTCCCATTGGTTGTCTGCTTTTTTGGGACAGTAGCTCTTCTCATGGCTCTTGTCATGGCAGGGTTAGCAGGCCCCCACATCCACTGGAGCTGTTGTACAGTAACACAGCATAAATATACCATAAGAGAGACTTCATTTGAGCATTTCACCCTGGTGTTGGCAGTTCTGCACCTGTTTGGTGCTTCTTTGTATTAGATTGTCTGCACCAAAATTCAGAACATCTGAGAAACCTAAAGCATTTGCTTCTCTTGCTGGCTTAAGACACATATGCCCTTTAAAAAGCTTTCCCCCTTCCATTATACCTTGGTCTGCATCATTTCAGAAATGCAGCACGAGATACCAAAGGCCAAGAACTATTTTAGTTGGTAGCAAGAACTTTTGGCCTCTGCTGATCTGCAAAACAAAAGACCTGAGGGATCAAAATCTCACCCAGGTCTCTCCCCAACAGAGCATGGGGGTTCCTGAGCAACAAGCATGACTGCTTAGCATTGAGGGTAGGTTACCAATGCCAAGAGGTTAATGACTCACACAGTATTATGTTGTGTTGAACAATGAGTAACATATGAAATCAGACATGTTGTAATGACTTGCTACTTAAAGTACCAATCTCCTAAAGATCCCCTTAAGCTTGAAGAGGTCACAGAATAGCAGTGTCTTGCTCAATAGGTGCTGCTTTATTTTATACCTCCCGATAGAAGAGATGTGCCATGCGTGAGAGCATACAAACAAAAGAAGTGGTGTATTGAGTAGGAAGGATTATTGGACTATTTGTTTTGAATGCTTATTGGGCATTTATAGAGCACCAGCTAGAGTATTTTGGTTTTGTTGTTGTTGATTTGAGTTCTTTAATCCTGATTATCACGGTTCCTGTATTTGTAGGTTGGATTTAGGGAGGGAAAGAAGGGAGAGCTTTGCCTGCAGGATGGGATTCTCAGAATCTGGTCACATCTTCTGTGGAAAATAAACTAATGCTGGAGCAAAGGAGCAACATGGCTTTGTTAGTGATGGGAGGGGGGGTTGATTAAATGGCAGTCTAATCTGTGATGTTAACCAAACTATGGCACAGTCTGCTCCCTTAGGGATTCAGAACAGTTTTCTTGTGTGCAAAATAAACTGTTCATGCCGCCATAAGAAACTTTAGTAATTGTACAATGAAGTACAAAACCTGTCACACTACTGTTTCCCTATCTTACAGTTGTTTCTGCAGTCTACTCATCTGTATGGAAAGCTGGCATCTCACTACGCTTTGTGCTTGGTCCCGAATATAAAGAGTGGAACATCTGTATAGCTCTGATTCCTAGTAACTGCCCAGGGAGCTGCTGGGTCCAACACCTCTCAGAATCTGGCCCTCAGCAAATAAGAAAGGAGTCTGTTCTCCAGTCTCTTCAGGGCTAGACTTCAAGTGGAGTAATACAAACATGTCTGTACACTTGCATTCCAGGACTGTGGTGCTTTTGCTGCTTGTTTCTAAATATTCAAAGCCACAGTATTGTAGAGAGATATGAGCAGTGCACGTAAGTTCTTATGTTCAAGCCAGTCAATACCACTGTTAAACTTTGCAAAATCTGTGCAGACAAGGGTAGAGAATCGGGCTGGCATTGCATCTGAAATGTGCTTTTACTTGAATTTCAAACAAACTTATATGGATCTGTTCTTCTCCAAATCCAAAACAAATACAATTTCTTTAAAAAGGAGAGAATTTTCTGCTCTTTTTTTCTCCCAGTAATGCAGGTCATGAAATGATCATTATTTTTATGGGACTGCAAAGCCTATAGAAGTCAAAGCTATGTAACATACATTGCAGAGCGTTCTGCTAATCCTGTCCAACCGCAGTCGTGCCTGGCCCAGGGATGAGGGTCTGGTAACTGGAAACCCGACACTGAAGGAATTCCAAACACAGTCCTCAAACTAAAAACAGCTCTCTCCGCATGGCATGTGCTACATGAGAGCCAGGGATTGTATTCGTTTATGTTATCTGATTTTTTAGCCTTGCGTTGTTGATAAAAGAACAGGAGAAGAAAGTACCTCCACCAGCTCAGCCCATAAATAATCTGTGTGTGGTGTGTTTGAGGTTAGCATGGCAGTGCTAGGCATCTACCTTCTACTGAGAGGAGCAAGCCTCTCTCGCAGACAGCAGCCACAGAGCACTTCCTTCTGCTGCAGATTCTTCCCAGCACTGAGATACCAAATTTGATTTCCTGTGGCTTTTTAAATGCAAAATCCATCATCGGCTATGGGAAATATTGGTCTGAAGCAGCAAAGAATATTTGTTATAGGAGTATATCGCCTATTAAGATGTAGAGAGAGACTTCAGTGAAGCTCAGAATCATGCCGCGATTTTTTTGCAACCTGCGGTGATTCTTTATATTTCCTTTAGTTATATGCATACTGAATATTAAGCAACAGGACTTCTCAGTGCCACAAGCAGCACTGCAGCTTCTTTAATGCTGTATCTGGAGAGAAAGGAGGACTGCATGGTCTTTCCAGTCGGTTGTTTTTAGCATACATTGAGAAGAGCTCTTGATACTGTAAGATTGTTTATCTGCATAATTTACTTCTTACATCTACTCCTTTTTTCTTTAGAAGTAGATCCTCCTGGCTGAGAACAAACAGCATGCAATCATGATGCATACAATAGAGTTCTTCAGTGAGAATCTGGACACAGATAGGACCTTGTTGCTTTCTGCTGTTCTTTAATCACAGCCTGAGCTGTGAAGCCATCACCCAGAGTCTCTGTATGTCTTGCTTAGACATGAAAGAGATTGCAGCCAAATGTGGGCTTTCCGTTTGCCACTTAGTCTGTGGCTCTCTTTGAAGTTTATTTCGAGGAGTACTCCCTGACAAAGTAAGAAGGCAGTTTTTCATGTGAGATTATATCCCTTGCAAAATATTCCTTCAGCAGCTAAACGGAGGCAGTGATGTAAGAAGGGAGCATTCCCTTCCTTGCTTTTTACCAGGTACTAAGAGTGTGACCTCTGTGATTCTCCCTATAGAACAGAGGCAAGAAAAACTCTTTTGTCATGATGAAATCCAAACCCCCGACATGATGGGGCACAGCATGAACAGCCAGATTGTCTTTTTGCTTTCCTTTGCTTTGAGATAACCCAAGCATGTGTCTTTGTGGCTTATGTTAAAGGTGACCTGCAAATGGGGGTTAACGTTGAAACACAGTAAACCTGAAATGAAATGTGCTTTTTTTTTCCTTGTTTTTTTTTTTTTTTTTTTTTTTAACATTAGGTATTTAGGCCAATCTACTCGGTGAGACTCTTGGCACCTGAAGTATTACTGAAATGGGTTCTTCAAAAAAATGGAGCTGCAGAAAGCAAAAGCTGGTTTAGTTATTTTTTTTTAAACCTACAGATACCCATTTGACTTCAGTGACTAAATAACATTTTGAGTAAAAGAAGCCCCTCTTATGTATTCTAAATCCTTTCATTCTGTTTTTAATAATCCCAGAGGCTCTCAAAAATTCTGCAGCAAAGCCAGAATATATTAGATCTTACATTCTTTGTGCTTGGAAGGTAAATAAAGCGGAGATAGAAAAACAAACTACTTCAGACATTACTTGTCATAGAGAAAATAACAATGAGTACTGTTAATTGAACATCATCACAAGTTACCTGAGTTACTTGGACAAAGCTGCTTTGTGCTCTTAGCGCTCAAAATGGATCGCAGCGCTTACCTGGTCAAGTACGTGGAAGATAAACCAATAGAGCTGCTAACCAGCACGTGAAACGATATGGCCAAACATGTTTGCAGCTACCTGCTTGTGTGATCTGTGTTTCTGCTTCACAAGGTGAGATTTCACTTCCTTGTGATAAAATGAACATTGTAAGGGGCACCTTGCCCATGTCATAGGGAATGTATTTCCCACTAGTTTTGCTCCTTTCTTGAAGCTGGTGCTTCTGCCTGCCTGCCTTCCTCTGTTTCCTCTGCCTAGCCTCTGCTTTTAGCTAGACCCTTTTAGCTGGCTGAAGCAACTTCCACTGAAGGGCAACGGAACTGAACTATCAGCAAGAACACTTTCTGAGCTTTGAGATCAGTTCCTTCCCAGGTTGTTGTCTCAGCTTCCCTGCCTTCTGCCTGCCATTAATTTCACTGGACCCACAGGTCAAACAACTGGCCAAAAATCTGGGAAGCAGCTGACAGTCAGAGCAGCTCCTACTCAGCATGTCCTGTCAGAGGGCACACTCCGGGCCTGGTCCTTTTGAGTGGCTGGACCTGCTTGACCCAATTTGTGGATTTTTTGATCACTCCCCTGGGTCCCTGATTTTCCACTTGAGATTATTGATTTGACCCCCAAACTGTGGGTCACTTGGGAGGTGTGATCCAGCCCTGTGAACTCTGAACTCATCAGGAGCCTACAAAAACAGCAACGAAGGGAAGAGGAATTTCATTAAGCCCTCCTCAGAGGTGGCAGTGTCTGCCAAAAGGAAAGGCAGGGGTTGTTTTGCTTCTTGAGGAAACAAGCGTAGCATCTACAAGGTGCTGCCAAGTAGAAAGTGTTTTGTTTGGTTGTTACGGCAATTTCTTCAAAGGCAAACAATAGCATATACTTTTACACCATGAGCTATCAAGCAAAAATGGTGTTGGTTCAGAGGAGCCCTGCTCTCTGCTTAGAACTGCTCCCTGTCTCCCAGACTTACTCCTATACAGTTGGCATCTGTACATGTTTCTTCTTCCTCAAAAAGATGGATGGCTAATTTGAAGCACTTGAGGAGGGAAGGGCTGTTCTTTCCTGTATCAGAAGACATGTCAGGTGGAGGTTCACATCAGAGACTCCCCTGGCTGGTGGTTTGTGCTGTGAGCAGCTCCCTAAGAGCAGACTGGAGCAAGCATGGTTGGTAGGTGGGAAAGAATGAATCCTTAGGAAATAAATCATTTTTGACATGCTGTGCTGGTCGTAAAGGGGAAGAAAAGCACTGTCTTTTGTAGCACATGTGCTTGCATGCCCAACACCCACTTGAGTCACTGGGGAAATTATATGCAGAGGGTGGGACGGTCACAAGGATATCCTTCATGAAATTTCCCCTAGTCATGCTGTTCACGGGCTGGCTTTGGGGCAGAGTTACCAGAGTTTCCTCAGCTTTTGCTCACGAGATAGTTCCAGTAATCATTGGTTAGATCACTGATAATGTTATTGTCCAGGCTGTCAAAAAAGTCACATATCTTCCTATCTTCTAGGGCTTTCCTAAAGGATCCATGCCAAGTGGATTCAAGCCTTGTCTCTCACCATAATCCTTCCTCCAGGTGCTGTCCCAAACTGTGAGGAGTACGTTCAAAAATGACTGCAGATCTGGGTGTTTCAGAGGAGGGAGACTGGTCTGAAAGAGAACAGCTTACATATTTCTGTATTTTCAAGAAAGATTTCACCCTTCATACATGATCCTTTGCTATGTACCTACCAGTAAAGGTGGTATAAGTGTAAGTGAGCCAATGGTGGATTTGGTTTTATAGCATAGCACTGAAGACCCAATGGCACAAGCTCAAGATGCTGGATACGTGCTTCAGGTCGCTGGCACACTTGTACTCTGGCACGTCATTGCTGTGCAATCCTAGCTCAAAGCTGCCCAAATATGCTACCTTCTGCACTTTCTCCCAGAATGGGCCTGCCTGAGCCTTCCTGGCAGCAGCCCTATTAGGAGCTGAGTAGCCTGGCTGGATGGCAAAGCACATCTGAATGTGCTTCACATCTGAAGCACATATGAGCTTCTGCCATATCCAGGCCCGCCCTGTGAGCCGAGGGATGAGCTGTGCTGGAGGCTCAGGGGATGCTGTGGCTCAGTCCTGTTCTCCGCAGTCATTTTGGTACCAACTAATCTTGGATTTGTTATTTTAGAGTAATTCAATGTAGTAGTTAGATCTCTGTCCAAAAGCTGCCTGGCTCCTTGGTGAATTCTGGATCGAGTTCCAGGTTCAGACCCTTTTTAATGTGATCCACAAGAGTTTGGTTGATTACAGCTGCTGATGAGAACATCTTTTCAAATCTAATAAACAGGATCTTGAGCATTACCCTTAATTAAAAGGTGATGGCTGTAGGTTTGACATTTGTTCCTCTTGGTTTGCTGCTTGACACAAAGCAGTTCTGAACATCGCAGAAGCCTTTTTTGATTGGAAGTGTGTTTTTATGCACAGAAGAATTAACAGCTGAGTGTGATGGGACTGACTAGTGAACAAGCCTTCATATGGAAGCACGTGGCGCAAATCTTTGGCCTGCTGTGGAAATTAGGCTTTGTTGCAAGGCGTAGGTGTGTGAGCAGAGATAGCAGTTGTCTCAACACATGCGGCTAAGAGTCCTTTTAGTATCTCAGAGGGTGGCTTCAGGCCCTTCAGCACTTTGTCTGGACTGTCTCACAAGGAGAGAGAGGGGAAAAAAAAGCCAGGAGTGCCTGTCTTTTATAACATTCTGTTTTTAAAGCAAAATGTCTCTGGGGAGCATGGGGTCCTAAAAGTCCAAGGCCTGGAATTCTTCCTTTTGCTCTTTCCATTTTAAACAGGAAACATTTGCACTAAGTTATTCCACGGAGAGAATTGTAGGTTCATTTCAAGGCAGATAATGTTTGTTCATTGCCTATGTCCATGATTTACCCCATGGGCTTAAACGAGTGCAGCAGAAAACCACATGTTTTGTTTTACTTCATGCAAAACAAGTTCCAGTGGAGTCTGGAAGCCTAGATTAAGCAGGGGAGGCAAGCTTGTAAAATCTGTGTGTGAACAAAAGAGAGGCATTGATGAATTGTGAACACCTGATCTGCTGTACCAGAATGATGACTTTTTAAAATAAATCCATGAAAAGACTGTTTAAACAGTTCATGAGTTTAGTCCCAAATCCACAGAGCAGGTGTAATTGATTTATACTTTCGGCCCCTGTTTTGGGTCAAAACCCTGCCGTCTTCCTTCAGCTCACACTCAGAGAGGGGCTTCCTGTGCAGTCAATGGGAGATTTTGCCAAAGTGCAAAGGCATTTGCAATCAGGCTGGCAAAACCTCCTAATTGAGTTGAACTTTTGTGGGTGCCCTGGTTGACATGTCTGTGAGAACGATTATTTTTGCCATTTCAAAAGTATCACAAGCTGTACTAAGAAAAGATATTAGTATTTCATTAGTGCAAATCATGGAATTAAGATGCAAAAAGCTACAGAGAGGGCTCTGTGGCACATCCTCAGGGATGTCATGTTCACATGTTGCTTTCCACGTGATCTGGAGCTTGTCAGATCCATACTGATGCAGACAAGTTACAGACAGGTTACAGAGCTGTTGTAATATCAGGCCTTCCAGATCACAAGAGTTTTTTTGTTGAAACCTCATTGGCAGCTTGCCCATTAAACACAGGTATTATAACCTGACATCCTTAGTGCTTCTTCCAGGAGTTCCAGTTTTTCCAACTGTGGCATTTGGAAAGCTTTACAGTCTGACATGTTAGGAGAAAAAATAGTGAGAAATGGCTTGGAAAGCGTGAATATCTGTGCATGTAAAGCTTATGGGATTTGCAGACTTGCAGACCTAACTCATCTGTTTATCCTCAGGTCTGATAAGATTCAGTCAAACGTGCATTGTTTAAAGGAGCTTTGTTTCCATTATGGCAAATGCATCACAGGAGGCTGACTTTGGGAACTGAAGGGCTCCAGTGCTCCCCCATTGTAAAAGGGCTGTGATGTGTGCTGGACCCTTCTTCCAGTGTCCTGGGTGTTGCAGACTTTTGTAGCTTGCAGGTGGGAGGCTTGGTATCCTTCAGAAGTTCTTTTGACTCATCTGGACCTGTCATGCTTGAGGTGGCATTTCCTTTCCCAAAGTAAACATAGACTGTGAGTACAATAACATGTCAGTGGGCTAGTAAAACGCTTTTAATGTGCTTTATGCTCTTCCTCCTCAGACGTGGACCTGCAGAGCCACTGGAATATTTAACAGGGCCGCGAGTGATCTACAAAGAGAGAGATCTTCCGTACTACCAAGGAGGACAGCCTGTTGTCCACCCATCTAAGGGGAACTACATCCACGTGCCAGACACAAGAGTGGCAGAACTGAGGTACCCCCAGTACTACCCAGCCCAGTCCATCCCAAACCAGCATAAAGGACCCCTCCGGCAGGACGTGCCGCCTTCTCCTCCACAGCCTCACCGTGCACCAGCTTATAATGAGATTGTCCGACACCGCGGGACCAGTCCAGACCAATACCAGTACAGGCAACAGGATCCCAGGCAGAAGAACCCCATGACTGCAGCTGTATAGCCACACACTGGACTTGCCAGCACAGCCCAGGAGGAATCCTGTTGGACATCAGGAACCCTTTAGAGTTGTTCCCAAGCGTGGCTGCCTGTAAAAGTGGCACAAGACCTGGAGTCATTTGTACTGAGCTGGGCTCAGCATAGGTGCTTCCTAACAGGTGAACTAAAGCCATGGGCGGTACGATGTTTTTTGAGTATGTGAGGTACCAGACAGTTGAGTATTTTTTAATTCCTTTTTAAAAATAGAAAGTGGCTGCTGGAAACGAAGAGCTACACTTATTACACCTCAGGGCTATTTACCGAATCCGGTTACACCAATACAGCACATAGCTGTCTGTCCAATGGCAGCGGTGTCACCAGTCTACTACAGAGCACTGCTGCAGAGCCTCTCAGTGGGAGCACGGTGAGCAGTGCAGACTTCTCACGGAGCTGGGGATCTTGTGGGATCAGCTGACAGGGACCTCACAGAGTCAGCAGCCATGTTCCAGTCACGTTCAGACCAGCAGCACTGTGTGCTAAGGATGCTGCAGTTCCAGATTTGTAATCTCATATCTGTCTTCCTCTTTCTATTTGGCCATGGCAGCATTAATCTTATAGCCTTACCTTTTTTTTGCAGTCCGCATAGCAAGATTCTCCTCTCATTGCACCTGCTGCATTTGGAGTAAGGCAAAAAACTATCTACCGCATGTAGGCAGGCTCACAGAGGACAAGACAGCCATCCCAGAGGTGTGTGTCTAGCAGTGCGTGTGTGTTTGTGAGCATTTTGTAGTCATACAGTGTGCATCCTTTAAAGGTAAACTGCAGAAATCAGATTCTTAGCTGCTGTCAGTGTTGCTCCTGGAGTTTCAATGGAGCTAGCCTGTGAGGCATGACTGCGGAGGTGACCGTGGGCATGGAGTCCACGACTCCTGTTAAGTTACTGTACCAGGTGCTGCTTTGGCTTGGGCAGGGCAGCCTAGCTTCTGGCCTGCTCTGGCCAGGATGACAGCCAAATGCCTGCTGACAGCATGCAAGTCAATGGTGGTGCCAGGCCAGTGCCAAGTGCCAAAAAACCCAGATTCCTGCAGCCAAGGGCCAGTGGGAGAGGAGCTTTTCACAGTGAGAGGTGAGGAAAGAGACAAGGAAAGCAATAGGGAGAGCTTCAAAACCCTGGGTCCCTATAGGAAGAGGAGGGAAGAGCTGTAAGAGTTATTTGCAAAAGTGCATAGGAAGATAGGGGGCTGGTGGAGTTGGGGGACAGGAGCACCTGCCAGCTCTCTGCCTCACGCAGTCTCAGCTTGCAGTGCAGCCAGGAGGCTAGAAATCCACAGCCCTGTCCACACAGACATGTGCCATCTGGCCCAGCAGGGCTCTGGGCCCTCAGAGCTTTGCCTCAAGGGTTTTGTTGCAGGGAAATCATACAGTCTTACCACCTAGAAATATAGAGCTTCCAAGTGCCCTTAATTTCTCAATCTCTGCCTTTTGGGAACATTATTAAATAGTTCAGTCTCCTATCCTCATCATGAAGAGATCATGACCTGGCCAAGGATTAAGCTCAAGGATTTCTTTGATGTCTTTTTGATACCTTGGTATGCAACAGATTAAATAGTACAGGTCACTTCTAGGCATTAAATACCACAGGAAGGTCTATCCTGCCAAGAGCACATCCCTTTACTAGAAAAGCCCTGGAAAAGGCTTCATTAGAGCAAGAGATCCTCAAGGCACAGGACAGGGCAATCTGTGCTCTTTTGGGGGCCACAGCTGTAGCCCCTGGTGAGGATGAGCACGTATCCCAGTCAGCCAAGTGCTGCCTGTGTGCTAAAAGTGAGAAGCTGGTGGAACTGGGAGCACTGGGAGCACCTGTGCCTGCCCTGCTGGCCTGTAGGCTCCAGTGACTGCGTTCCTACTGATCCCTAGCACTGGCCTGGCTGGAAGCAGCAGGGAGAAACAGCTTTGGTGTGGTGGGAGGGGGCACGTCTCCATGATTCAGCTGTGGGGCTGGGCTCCCTGGGGCAGGGGCAGGGAAACTTCAGATCCAGTCAGGAGGAAGCATTGGTGGGAGGGAGTGGAATGCAACTGATTGTGAAGCAAGTATGTTCAGTTCGTGCTCCATTTCTCCCTGCCCTCTTCCCTAGAAATGTAGGAGGAAAAACCTCTGGAGGGAGGGGTCGGATGTAAGGCTGGGTCTCTTGGCACCCTCCATAAACAAGGCACATTCCCCAGGGAAACTCTGCCTGTCGCATACGTGCTGTATGCAGCCTTCTCTGAAGAGTTTGAGATGCTGCAGGATACTCAGCCAAGACTTGGCAGCCGCAGGGTAGATGCTGGTGTTATGAAGGCCCGCTGAAAGTGAAGCGAAAACAAATTAAAATACTTTCCTTTCCCTGCTTGAAATATAACCCCTGATACATTTGATCCAGCTGTAAAGAAACTAATATGTTTGCGACAGTGGCTTTATCAAGCCAGACCACAATTAAGAACAGCTCTGAATATAAGCTACTGCCTTTATAAATCACTCTCAACTAACCCTTCACATGGCATCGCAGCGCAGTGAGCAGAACTTATTTACAGTATTTCAGGAGCCAGGGCCAAATAAAATCTGGATGGAAGCAGTTCCTGGGTTATTTATAGCCTTTGGAGGACCTGTGCAATTGTCTCCCCATAACCTGAATCTCTCCTTAATGGCTCCCCCTGACTGCATCAGCTCTGCTGGCCGAGGTGGTCAGACCAAACGCACACCTTCTGAGCTGTTAATCTTACCCAACGGGTTATTAAATGATGCTTCGGTGTTAGATCAGTACAGAGCTTCTTCCAGGAAAAAAAGAAAATGTGCTGCAAGCATAATATATAGATGCATCCTACAGGCGAGGAGCTAAGATGGAGCAGCAGGCTGACCTAGCTGGAGGACAGGACCCAAAAGTATTGCAGAGCCTCCCATCTGTCTCTGGTGCCATTGTTCTGAGAGAAAATTGCCCTTTGCAGGTTTAATATCTGCTAGAAGGATGGTATTTTTAAAAGCATAATGTGTAACTACAGTATATATAGTCAGCTTCACTGCAGTGTAAAATGTATGATTTTAGCACCATATTGTGGAAAAATATGTACCGTGCAGAATCCACGAGGTGCTACAACTGACGGTTGAAAATACACACTTGCAAAAATCCAAAAGAGCCGTTAAGTAACAAGTTGTTCTTTTCCCCATATGTCCATATGTTTGGGAAAATTACAAGTCTGAAGCGCTCTTGACACGTAATTGCCTCACGCTCCCTCTCCCAAAAGGTGCCAGTCCGGCACCAGCGTCACCACCGTGGCAGCGGGTGCGAGGGGAGGGCCGCGTTTGCAGCGTGAGCAGCGTGCCAGCAGCGTGCACATGAAGGGCTGCGAGGGGAGGGCCGCACTCCGGCCTGGCGCTGGAGGCTTTGCTTTCCTGAGCTGGGGCGTGCAGCCGGCGGCTCTGGCCCTGGCCCACGGCCAGCTGGGCCCCGCAGTTGAAAGATTAAGAGATACAGAGAGAGCCTGTGCATTTTTGCATTGACCACCCACTAGTGAGCCATGTCTTGGCCTGAGAGCAGGCATTAGCACTGTGATGCAGCGTGAGGCAGGAGTCTCTAGGCACCCCCTGAATGCATAAAGAGATATCAGTTGCCCTTTGTGGAAAAAAGGGGAGCAAAGCATTTCAATAATAATTTTTTAAAAGTCTTTGAAGAATTGCGTGCAGTCTGTATTCCAATTCACTCCAGCTTCCTGAACTAGAAATAGCTTCACATGCTGCCTAATTTTTTTTTACAGATGAATTGTACTACCTCCTCCTCCCAGCCATCGCAGATTTGTTTATCAGAGTCAGCACTGGGAGTGCATCCCTCAGAGTGCTCTGCTGGGGCCGCATCCTAGCGCTCTGTGCTGGGCAGGGGCTGCTTTGCACTTCCAAAAGGCCCTATGCCTGTGCTTGCCCTCACAGAGTTCTGCAATGTCTCTAAGCCTTACCTGCAGAGTCGGAAGCACTCTTTACTGTCTGCATCAAAGAAAACCCTTTCTAAGACACTTCTGTGCTATTCAGGGAGAGAGGGAAGTGTTTATGATCCTGACAATGCCCATGAGTTTTAGTTAAATTAATTTCAAAATCATGTGTGTTTTTTTGGGGGGAGAAATTCAACACACAATTTGTGACGTTTTTTTTCTAGTACCACATCAAAGATTTGATCTTTTGCTACATACAGCTATATAAATTTTACCTGTTTTATTTTGCATTAAAATAAAGGCTTTAAGACTATCTATGACTATGTATTTGCATGTTGAGTCTTTCTCTTATCTGTATCCACAAAGTCATCCTCACCTTTGGATATGATTTGATGGTAGAAGATCGTGCGTCGTCAGGCCGGATCAGAACTGGTAAGGTGACTTCCACAGAACAAACCACCACAGCCACGTGCTGTATTACAGAAAATACAACCACCAAGCTTACCTGATTCCTTATCAAATCTGTATTGTCTTCAGTTGTAGCAACAGCGTCCTGATTTCATAGCCCTGACTGAAAGGAGGAGTGAGAGAGAAGTCCCTTGCCAACTCAGCGAATTTCAGCTTAGGCAACTGCACACTCGTTGCTGTAGCTCCCCAGGCAGTTTCATCTCACCATCAACCTCTTGCCTTCGGTAAGCACCAAGCTGTCCTGAGGCCGTGCAGGTTCTGCTGCCTGAGGCTGTATTTCAGCGAGATGGCTGCAGCACTATCTGCCCAGAGATTTAGGACTCCTTGAAAGTTTTACACAGGTACTTAACTTGAGGTACTTGGGTCATTTTGCCAAAGCTGATGACACAACTTTTCATGCTCCAGATTATGCACGAGCATAAATCTATGTAGGATCAGATCTATGGTTTGCAGAGCATACTGAGATTCAGGCAAGAGTATTATATTTATGTTAGGTGATGTAATTTTCAAAATAGCAGGTATTTAAGTGAAAAGTCACTGGAACACAGAGAAAGAAGAATGTAGCCTTTCTGAGAAGAAAATTTTGCTGCAAAGATGAAAGAGTAAAGAACAAAGTGGAAGGATAGAAAAGTACAGGTTTACAGAAGTTGCAGTATGCTCCAACACATTTTGAATGCAGACCTTGGCATTCATGGCCAAGCCACAGTTCATGGGCAACTCTGAGTAAATTTTAGTCCATATTAAATTGTAATCCATGTAGGCACCAATTTTAGAAGTTCTCTAGTCATAATTTGCACTCATTGCTAAAAACTGCACAGGTAAAACACTAATGCCTGAATTTCTCCTTCTACTCAAGTTATACGTAGTAGGAAAAGACAAACTAAGAGTATATTAAAATCTGAGAACTCGGTGATCAGAGTTTCAACAGTGCTCCTTCGGGAGAGAGAGTTTTGCTCTGGCAATTGGTGAGAGAGGAGAGCAAGGGAGAACAGAAAATGATGGAGACACAACTGGCAAAAAGGGAAAGGGATGAAGAATTAGAATGGGACAGAATGGGGAGCAGGGTAGAGGGTCAGACCTGAGCAGGAAATAAGTGATGGAGTGGAGAGAGGATTGTCCCCAGCATGTGAAGTTCAATGCCAGACTCTCCAATATGCTGATCACTGCTCCCCAGTTTCCTCTTTGCATGAGAAGCTTGTGATACCCACCCACTAAGCCCACTGAGTCAAGAGGTGTTTGCAGCACAAAGCAAGTGGCTCCTGATTCAGTGGGCTTAGTGGATTAGGGTGTCATGAAACAGAAGGGCAAGAAGGAACTGAGGAAACCCATCAACTAGTATGGGGAGAAAAAGAGAGCCCTTGCTGCCCAGATCTCCCTGCCCGCTGCCCACCTGCCTCCCTTCACCTCCCTGGGTACCACTGCCACCACTGAGTCCCCTTCCTTCCCAGCTCCCCCTCTCTTCACAGACCCACCCTGAGCCACAAGTCCCCAACACCACATTGACCTTCAAACACAACTTTGGCCTTCAATGCTGAGAAGCCTTGAGCCATCTGTGAGTGCAGGTAACCAACACCAGGAGTTTTCCTGGCACCCGAAAGTGATATGGAGTCAAAGCATGTGGCATGGAACAGGCGTTCTCGCACGGTGTGGGCTGGGGCTGAGCCGCTGTTACAGACATGGAAAAGTTGTGGTCACCTCTGAATCAGCTGCTTTGTGGGTATAGATTGCAGGAAAGATGCATTTTATATCCACAGTCGTTTGCTTGTCTAAAGTAAGCCTTTGATGTGTTCAAAAGCTGTTCTATCACTGACCTAGCACAAAATTCAGGGGCCAAAAAGATGATTGTAGTCTTTAAAACAGAATTAATTCTCTAGGCATTCCCAAAACATACCCAGCTTGGGTTAGTTCGTTGGATGAGTTGGCTGTGCTCACAGCAAAAAAAAACTCAGTGCAGAGGAAACAGCCCTGCTTCGCTTTTCCAGAAGAATATCTGCATCTGAAAGAAAATAATTTATTGGGAAATATGTACAGTAGAGTAAAATTGCAAAATAAGATATTCAATGGGGATTCTATATAAAACCATGCCCTTTGCCTCCGGCAGGTAATGAATAAAAATGATATAAAGAAGCAATGAACATTCAGTGTTTTATATTTAAAATACGTTTTGTGAGGAAAACAATGTGGCATAGAAACAGGACTGAAAGGTTCTCCAAGATAATGCCAGCAACTGCAAGATGTCAGCAGCATTGTCGTGTAAGTTTCAAGGTGTGGGTTTTTAATTTTCTCTTATGAATCACAGAAAGCAGATGTGAAAGCTGTCATTAAAATTCATTACAAGAAAAGTAAACTTACATTAAAACCTACCCCATTCTTCTCTGAATTTTGGGTACTGCTTAGGAATCACTGTCTGCCTTTCTGCCAAAACCTTACCTACGCGACATGATTAATTCTCTAGGCTGTTAAATCTGAGTTTTCATACATCACTTCCTTCAATCCAGAGTACAAAAAGCAAATATATATATATATTTATTGCTACTCTAAATTGCAGCCTGGATTTTCAAACCAGCAAGCTACAATTTTAAGAGGCTTCGTCTGCCATAATTTTTCTAAGAATGAAAAGAGAATGAAAAGTAGAGCAAATATGAAGAAAGCAGATTAGAACTAAATAAAAGTAAGACAAGCAGCCTTCCTTCATCCTTCCCTCCCATTCCCCTTCCTGCTAGGTGTCTAGATATATACATAAATGCATATACACTTAGGTATTGCTACTTTTGACCTAAAAACCAGTTTCCTCCTCCAATATATTTGTAGCCATTCTCTCTCTCTAAAGGAAAGAGGAGTCAGGAGTAACAGCGATATATGCACGTGAAAAAACTGTTGTAAATGGTGACCTCCTGGTGGATGGACATACAGAACAGGAGGGACGGCACTGTGAGAGAGGAGGTGTTCAGACAGCAGCATTCCCATGTGCTACATGCCAGCCCAACGCCTGCAGCTCTGTAAGTGATGGTTTGCAGAGGTGGGCTGAATTTGCAGAGAACTCCCTGCCCTTGCTGTGGCAGCAGGGCTGTGGCAGTGCGCTCACTGGCCTGGCCAGGATGGGAAAGGTTGAAACCAGAGCAGAACTTAGAGCAAATAACTGAGGCTGCTCTGGGGTGATGTTAAGCAGCCTGACAGCCTACTGGTTACCTCAGGAAGCAGAGGAAGTCCTAGGTGCTCTTGGCATGTCCAGGTGCCAGCTCTGAATTCAGACATGGCCAAATCAGTCACAACTACAGCATTAGGTGCAGGAATGGTATTTTTGGGTCCATTTGGAGGCTCTTGCACACATCCTTTTTATAGTGGAGAGTGTCTTGCTTCCCTCCGTCCTCTCTTCCATCCCTTACACGGAACCAAGCCCTCCAGGCCTGTCATTTTCTTTATGTATAAGGAAAGGTTGATGAGGCCTGAGTCCAGTGTTCATTTAACCTTGTTGCACTGCCAGGTTTCCCCACCTCCCCCCACCCCATTGCTCCCTGCTAGCACTTGGGCCCACCCCATCCTCCAGGCCTTTTCTCCTTCCCAGTTGTGAGGGTTTTTATTGCTGTGAGAGGACAAAGGTAACCGAGCAGCTATTTGGGTAAAAAAAAAAAAAAAAGTCATTTTTCTTCACTGGGCTGTTTTTAACATGGACTGTTTCCCAGCTCTGTCCCCCAAATTGCTTTAATGGCACAACAGAGTGGATAGAAAAGTGATGGGAACAAGGCTGGGGGGGTCAGGATGGGTTGGAGAGTGGTTAGGCTGCTGTTGCTACAAAACAGAAATGGAAAAGAAAAGCAAGAACATTAAATCACAGCCAAAGCACAATGTATTTAGGGGCTTGGACTTGAAAAGCCAAGCACTATCTTCTGCAATGGTTACATTCCTTTGCAAGTTTACTTCTGGCCAAGTTTCCTGTGAGCAGAGGCAGCGTTCTCTAAATTTGAATTCCTGAGGCTCTTGCTTGTGGATTTTCTTCTGTCTTCAGCATTAAAAGAGAAGAAATCATGAGGCTAAAGTTGGGCTGTGGCTTTTCCCCTTCCTGGGGCGAGCTGAGGCACCAAGGGGCCCTGAGACCCCTCCCCCCCTTTCAGAGGAGTAGCACAGAGATCACCTCAGTGGCCTGGGAACACGGGGTACCAGGGAAGACAGGGCACCGGGGGGCCCGTCTGTGCAGGACTCACTGAGCTTCCCTTGGGCTTCCTCAGCTCAAGCTGGTTCCTGGGTAAGGCTGTTTCTGTCAGTGAGGACACGATGGTCCACCGGTAAGTGCATGGCTGCTGCCAAGGCAACTGAGTGGCTGTGACGTCGGTGGCTGAGGCCATTGCTCAGAGCTGCAGCCATGGTGGAGCTCTTGGCTTCACACAGGTAAGGCGCTGCCCAAAGGCTCCTGTGTGAGGAATACACAGGGCAGCAAGTCCCCAAGAATGGCCAGGGTGCTCACTGTCACTACTGTGGTAGGGTTTTAGGTATTTTTAGGGCAGTTTTGCTCCTCTGGCAGTGGCTGGCTAAGGGCTGCCAGCGATGATTCCAGTCACCTCACAGCAAATTTTCTGTCAGTCCAGCCTTGGCTGGCAGCAGGGATTTGTGAGCAGAGCTCCCTGGGCTCTTGAGGCACAGCAGGAGCCTGTTTGCCAGCTGAGATCCAGGGTTCTCCCTGCCCTGTATCCACCAGGAGAACCTGCCCGAGACGGGCAGCCCTGTGCCATGTTTTGAGCAGCGCGTCTTTGTTCGGTTATGTTTGTCCTCCTTGGTGCTTGTGCTGAACAAGAGTCTATTGTTCTCTCACCAACTTCAACAAGGCTGAGTCCAGCTCGATTTGTGTTTTAGGTGCAGAGAGTCAACAATGTGCCCATCAGCTGCCATGTCACAGATAGCTGGGCACAGCCCTGCCTGGGCGCATGTGCTTGTCCCTGCATTCCCAGGAGCAACAACGTCCTGTGCCATCAGCCTCTTGAGCTGGGCTTGTGTACTGAGCCCTCCTGGCAGCAGGGCTTCTGCTCTGGGAAATGCATTGGTGCTTTATGTATCCCCAGTATTCAGCTGCCAAGTAACCTATCTGTCAGCAAACCCTGGGCGGGCAGGTGCATTGCTTGGGCTCCTGTGGAAGGCGAGGGGCCGGCCCACCTGGTGGGGGCCCTCAGCTCCACCTGGTGAGAGATGGCAGGAAGGGCCAGGGGCTTGACCTTCTGCTCAGCACCAGCCCCACCAGACTGGGGACACCTCATAAGGATGCTCGGCATTGTTACTCGTGTCAGCACTGTGCAGGCACAACGTGCGCAGTCTCCCCAGATGCTCCGGAGGAGAGGTGGGATCTAGGCTGCCAGGCTGCAGACAAAGCCAGAAAGCTGCTGCTGGTCAGACACTTTGGGGAGGGCATGATTTCCACAACAATAAATGCATCTGATTATTTGATTTCAGGGAAGATGTGGTCCCCTCGAGGAGGGCCTCACACACAAAAGAGAAATAACTCATGCCCCACTGAATGGGAAGCGGCCACTGTGACAGGGCAGGAGAGTGAACACAGTGTCCTATGGAGGCTTTGATCAGCTGGGGTCAAGCATGCCAGCAGCTAACATGGCTGAAAACCAAGCAGGACAAGGAGGATCCTGCTGTGGCATTGTACCAGGACCCTCCCAGCGCTCCGCTCCTCTTCTCCACAGTCCTTCACCCTCTGTGTGGGGAGAGATACTGGCCCACCCCGATGCATCCCTCTACTCCTGCCACTTCTACATCCCTATCCCCTTTAATAAGCTGGGGAAAGAGACTGCTCATGTCCCCTTGTCACCCCTCTTGCCACGGCTAAGGCAGAAGGATGAAGTATAGAGATGGTAGGACAGAGAGGATCATTTGCCATTTCTGCGTCCTGAGCACAGGCACATTCTGATTGTAGTCACAGGCACTTGGGGTTTTTCCTGTCCCCAGCGTTGTTGAGCCATCACCCTTTACTCCTGCAATAAGAGCTGCCCCCTACTCTCCTTTGGACTAAGCTACAGCGCATGTAAAAGTAACTTGTGTTTGGCCCACAGAATCATAATACTTGGAAGCGAGAGCAAAAAGGAGAGGACTTGGCACTCACAGAGATTGGAGCTCTCCAAGATCTTACAAACACAACACAGTTAACCCTTGCAAGACAGAGAAACCCTACTCATCTGCATGGAGGGGAGCTTGTGCTGCATGCAAAAGGCACTCCAAAAAGCAGAGTAAGCTCAAAAAAAAAAGTAAGAAAAAAGCAACTTCATTCAAATATAGATCTCCACACAATTGTACTGCATAGGTGCTGTGTACAGATCTCTGTGTAGACAAGTCCTGAGATTTTGATCCTAAGTGACATTTAAGAGTTTATCTAATAGGAAAAAAAAATCTTTCGATGCATGTGAGCTCTGAGGGTTTCAGTGTAGCCATGCTATAAAATGGACTGGAGCAGAGAAAGTTTGTGTTTTGCATGCTTCATAGCCACTTGCTCCCCAAGCTATTTCCACTCTGCCTGTGTAGTCAAGGCCACAAGGAAAGATTTGCCAGCGTGTGCTTGTCATCTCACCCTCAGTAAATCATCCCAGTATCATCTGGCTCAGAGCTCCTAGGAATCTGGACAACCTTGAGAGATAGTATGGACAGTGGACTGGGAAATCTACAGGAAGAGTTTTGGGGAACATGAGACTGTAAGGCAGGACTCTTCCCTGATCTGCCTTGAGACCAGCTAGAAAGCAGCCCTTTAAACGGACACTGCTTCAGAGGTATTGACTTACCAGTGGCCTGTGTACAATTCCCCATGAAAATTCAACCTGGGATACGCGTGTCGCTAAGAGACAAACAATACCATCTGCAGCCTGCCCCTTCTAGATGTCGGCTCTGTTTATAGAAAAGAAGGGGGTGGCGAGCGTCTGTTAAAATCTATTACTTCCTGACGTCATTTGTGAGAAGTCATATATTACAGAGAGACCAGTCAGTCAAAACTGCCTAATGGCACAGTGGTCAGTACTCCTTCCTTAACTTCTTCCTCGTGTGGCTGCTGCAGAGGGACAGAGATGCTAAAGATAACATTTCCGTCCCAAAATATCTTGGCTCGTTGAAGGGTGTATGGGTAGAGAGAGCGCTAATATTTCACGCGGTTGGTGCCCTGTGATACGTGCATCCCCAGGGAGGCAGAACTCTCTGGAGATCTGCAGGGAGAGTGGAGGAGTAGAAACCATGAGCTCAAGGAACAGAAAGAATTTTGAGGTGCAAAAAGAGATGTTTGCGTCGTCTTTCCATATCTACAGGCTCTGAGGCAGTTACCAACAGAATCAATAGGTTCAGCTTAAGCTAATGAAAAAAGCAGGGAAGAAAGATTTCTTCCCCATTCTGCACCCACATTCTCATTTACCTTGGGCAAAAAGCACAATAAAACATACCTAGATATGAGTTCTCTACCAGAAGCAGTATTTTATACCCATTCACAGAGGGTAAGTGACTTCATGTGGTATACAGCAGTGGGAATTCAGGCATGTAATGTAATAACAAGAAAGGATTTTTAGATTTGTCTCAGGAACCCTGCTAGCTCAGACGTTATAAAAAAGAATCCCAAACCTTTGTGTCCATCTAGGTCTTAAAAAGCGTAAAATACATCCCCTGTTTGAGCTTGGTTCTTCATTTTGAAAAATTGCTGCAGAGAACATGGGCAAACAGCACCTCACATCTGAACTGCATATTACCATCCCTTGGTTCTTTACTGGAGCAATAAAATCCCACAGAGCAACTGCTTAACCAGCTTCTTTGCTTAGTAAGCCATCCACAAGTCATTTGTATAGGATGTGGCAGAGCAGACCAAGCCTGAAATGGGGGTTCTAGGCAAAACCACAAGGCAAGTGAGAAAGGGAAAAGGAAAAGCCTTCTTGTGCTGCCTCTGGGGGTGAAACAGCAGCACAACACAGCAGACCAGGACAGGGCATGAAAAATACAGTACGCGCTTAGAGCTGACAGCCATAATGTAACGTGACCCCAGTCACATTGGTATTTGATTAGCAAATGCAAAGGGATTGGGAAACAGCCCTGCTCTTAGGAGAAAGAAATCTTTCATATCCCTATAGTCAGGCCCTCAGCGTCGTTGTTTCTGGGAGATGGTATGTGAATGTTTTAGCAGAGCAGGCTGTGTTAGCAGAGTGCCTTCATCCCTCCATGTCCCCATGCACAGGATTCCCCTGAGGGGAAGGGGCATGCAGCAGTCCCAGAGGCCTGTGGCACATGCCATGGTGGACTGAGAGCCCTCTGTGTGCCCACTACACAGAGGGGGCAGAGCGTAGATGGGGAGAGCTCACAAATTTGGGTGCTTTCAAGCTTGGTTACTGGGAGCTGGCCTGGGAGTAGTGGGAAGAAAGGGGGAGCAGGCATACTTTGTATGTTCCCTCTGGGCAAAGCTAGGTGTGAGTCATACATAGCCTTGGGCCATTGGGCTTGTACTCTTTCTTTGAGAGAGGGACAACCAACAGGTCACCTCCACCCCTTCCTCCTCCCAAGGCTGCAGCTGGCTGGGTTCATCCCACACCCAAGCCGGCCACACACCTCTCCCCGAGAGAACTTTTTTGGGGTTAAAATTGGAGGTGACAGCTTTCCTCTTCCTCCTCCTCACCCCCCTTCCCGCATCGCTTGGCTGTTATTTTATTTCAGCCAGTTTTGCTCTGCCCTGAAACCTGCCTCCCTCCCTATGTCCTGACATTTCATTTCCCTTGAAGCGAGGCAAATAAATAAATAGCAGCAGTCAAAAATGCCTGTGTGGAACAAAGCCTGGAGTGCCAGGAAGCAACTGGTGTGCCTGATTTTTAGTGAAAGTCCAGGTGCAATCTCGGCAGCACAGCCACTGTCTGCCTTTCAAGCAGATGTCTTCATATAAAGCGCCCGCTGCCACCCCACTCCCTTTGTGCGTCCATGCAGGGAGGACGGGAGCAGGAGACAATATAAATTAATATCCATTGGAATGACAGCAGCTGGTGCCTTGCATAGCTGCAAGCACGTGTCTTAGCAGTAGAGTGATTAGTCGTAAAACTGTAGAGCTGAATGTTTATGCTTGATCAATTACAGGAAAACAATGGGTGATTTTTTTTTTCTGGGTGGGAGGAGTGAGGGGAGGGAGTCCTCAGCCATGAGATGATTTTCTTCATTTTTATGTAACAATAGCAGCAAAGAATGTGGGGCTGGTTACTGAAGAACCTGGCAGACAGCAGCTTCTGGAGAACCCTCTCATTCTTGGGGCTCCACAGCAATTCTGAAAAGCGAGAACTTTGTGGGCTGTAGACTGCAAACTTCTCAGCTTTTAAGAGGGATGGACTCAGCTGCCCAAAGCAAGGAGCATGGGGGAATGAATTAGCCAAAGCTTTCTAGTGCATGGACATGCACACATTATGTCCAGAGGCCTTCAGCTGCAAGAAGGCATTTCAGTGTGTTTCCTTTTGCAGAGCTCTCCCCTCTGCCCCCCAGTTCAGGAGCAGCAGCCCTGTCAGAGGAACATCCCCTCAGTGCCTGCAGAGGGTGCAGAAGTGTGAGCAGGACTTCACTTCCAATCCTTAGCAACTCTAATTGCAAAAACAGGCCGTGTCCCTCCCCATATATGCCAAAAAAAAAAAAAAAAAAAAGAGAAATTGAGTTACATTTTGCAATAATTCTAATGGAAATGCTAATGGGATGAACAGCGATACGCAGCCAGTGAATGACCCAGCAATTTCATCTGTGCTGGCAACAGATGACCATCTAAACCATGTTCGGGTAATTC
This sequence comes from Numida meleagris, assembly GCF_002078875.1. NCBI lineage: Eukaryota > Metazoa > Chordata > Aves > Galliformes > Numididae > Numida > Numida meleagris. The sequence continues at coordinate 46,614,113 of NC_034413.1, read as the reverse complement.
TTCCTCTCATTAGCAGCACAATAACTCATACGCACAAATCCATAGGCATTTGCTATAATTTTTTAAAACATGGCTGGAAATAGAAATAAGTGCCTGCAGTATGCAAGCGTTACAGCATATGTTGGCTGTAAATCTGTCTGGAAGTGGCCCGATCCTGTTCCTGGTTAAACCAGTGGGAATTTTGCCACCGACTTCAATGGAAGCAGGATGGGGTTTTTTGGACTAATTTTAAAGTGGGACGTTGTTTCTCTGGAACAAAGCTTTCAGATTCACAGCTACGTTTCAGTACTTGGCTAGAACTCCAGTCAATTCGCCTTTCATTTGTTTAGCAGATGGGGCTGCTTGCTGCTCACCTGTTTGGCTTCAGCACTGAACAGGTCTCTGCTGGGTGATGGCCACCCAGGGCCTGGCATGTGTGGGATTGGTGGCCATGCTGTGGGATGGAGCAGAGAGGAGGTGGGATCTTCTGCTGCTTTCCCTGGGCACCTTTGGTCTGGGCATGTTAGAGTGCTTGGAAGAGACATCTGCTGCCTCTGTTTTTCAGCATCTACAGGGAAAGAGGCCAACAGGTTTCTCAGAGCACAAAGTGCAGAGGTGAGTGGTAGTGAGCACAGGAGGGCTGGGAATGCTGGGAGACTCTGCTCTGTCCTGAATGGCTCTGGTGACTGTGTCACATCATGGAAAATGGAGGTATTTGCAGTCAGTATGGTTCTCCTCAACCACCTGTAGCCCTTTAAGACTGTGCTGTGTTGGCAAGTATTCCTTAGAGTGTACATACATACTTGCAGCTTAAGAGTGTAAAGGAAAGGGACTTGCGTATGGTCACAGGTTTCTTTCCTCCTGTCACAGTAACTTCTGAACCTTTGGGCAATTTAATCAGATACATAAATCTCCTAAAAGATTTGAGAAAACAGCTGGGGGTAGAGGACAGAGAGCCCACCTTAGTGCCATTGCAACATGAAAAGCGTGAGCTCAACGTTTCCTGTACAGCAGTGGATCCAACCACGCGCCGGGCACATCTAGGAAAGCAGTGTTCATTTGTCCTGTTGCTCGCAGAGCTAATTGCTTCATTGATATTCATTTCTGGTGATGAATCCAGCTCTTTTTTCCTCTTCAAAGAGCGCGCTCTCATGCTGCTCCTTTCTGGCATTGTCCCTGCTCCCACCTGGCCTCCTTGACGAGCACTACCCCCCTTCCTGCCTTACTGCTGCTCCCCACAAAGGCCCCCACACTTCTCTGCCCATTGTCTTCTCACTTTCCAGGGAGACGTTTCTTCTCCCTCTCTTTCTGCTAGCTGTGTGCCCCTTCTTCAGCTGTTGGTGGTTTACAACGCATCCATCCCCTCCCCAATCTGAATTTTCCACCACAACAAAAAACACAGGAATGAGGCAATTAATATGTATTATTTCAATAGGAGGCTTAAAAAACAAAAAGCTTTTGCAACAACTTCCCAGTCAGAACCACGGAGACTATTGTAAGGCAGAAAAACCTAAGAAACGGCAGCTGTAAAATATATTTAAAAGCTTTTATTCTTTTCTATCACAATGTGGCAAAAGAGACTAAATACAGCTTTCCATTTGTTTAACTAAAAGCTGCCATTCCTCAGTCTCTTTGATGATAATGATACCCACAGTTACAATCAAACTCCAGCGCACGGAAAACTTTGAGCTCTGTACCAACTTAGCACAATGTATTGTTAATACTGAGATTTGCGAACCCAAGTGCTCCGAGGTGCTGAGAGCAAGGGAAAGCCTGGCTGTGCTGGGCTCCTGGTTGATGCTGTTAAATGTAGCACACCGAGGAGGATAAAGAAAAACCTGTAACTGAGTATTGTTTGTATTACAGTAGCCACTGGACTTACTGTGTTACACTTGGGGAGAGACCATTCAGGAGTTCATAATAGAGAAGAGAAGTCAGAGAAGACGTGGGAGAGAAAAGGTACCGGCAGTCCGATACTACTCATGTGGAAATGAAAGGTGATGCAGTAAAGGTCCAGCGCTGCTAATGCTGGGTTGGCTGCTGGATCACTTGTCCAGCTCAGAAAGACCACAAGACCACAAGAACCATCCTACGCTGCAGCTGGATGGCCACAAAAGCACCCCTCGTGTCACGGAGCCCGATAGTTGTTATTTTAGTGCATCTCTTTTACTTTGGCGGATTCTCGGTGCTGAGCTGTAAGTTAAAGTTTTGAGAAGATCAGCCTGAATTTGAGGAGGCCCACCTGCTCCCCATGTCCTGTGAAGGTAGCTTAGGGAAAACACTGTGATGCAAGCTGCCCGGAAAACAGGCAGCTTCCTGGCTATTGTTCTGTAGGTCCCCACTCCCCCGAGGACCATCCAGTGTAGTTATTTGAGGCATGGGCCTCGGTGCCTCCCAGCAGCCGTGCTGTGCTGACCTATTGACTGGGAAGCAGGCTTAACACCATCGATCTCCAGAAGTTTTACTGAAAATCAATGGTGTCTGCGTGCAGGATCCTGAAGAGAGAAGGAAGAAACCTCCTGGGAAAAAGGAGCTACGCTGCAATGATGAGGGAGCAGACCTGTCCCCAGAGCGAAAGGGTGATGACCGTGACTCAGAATGTTCATGGAAAGGGAACAGAAGCAGCAATGAGCCCTGAGAGTATGGATTTCTTGTCTAGGAGGTGACATGAATACAAGGCCTTGATTTCAGGTGTGCATTTGTGTCAAAGGGAGGATTATGAAGACCGTCTTCCACGTTCTGCACCTAGCAGAGCTGTGCCAAAAAGATGGTAACCACCACTATGAAATGTCTCAGTAGGTGAGCATGCACATAAGTTCTGTGCCAAATGTGCTTTGAAATGTTCCCAAAACACTGGAGTGGTGGTCTGTGATGAAAACATATCTCAGCCTTGCATCTAATGATCAGCTAGGATCCACTACATCTGTTCCCTTTTCTCTCCGTATCTGCCCTTTGCCAGCAGAGCACATGCCTGTTTCTGGTTTGAGATTGCTTTTTTGGGTCACTGAAGCATGCTTGGTGATGGCAGTGAGAAGCGGTGGCTCCTTTAGTACTTTCCTCACCTAAGCACTCTGTGCTGAAAAGCCATCTTCAAACCGCAGGGCACCCAGCAGCATCAGGAGAGAAAGTTCCCACCGCTGATACTGCACAGGCACAGTTGGATGGCAATCCCTCCCTCAACAGTTTACAACTTGACTAAATGCAAAAGTAATCCACAGGCTTGTCATCCACATTGTATCTGGCTCTTGGTTTTCATCTGCTTTGTCTCTTAAGATTGTAAACTGTTTGAGGGAAGAACTGTCTCTGACTCTGTGTTTGGACAGCAGAGGAGTCCCAGTCCTTGCTGAGCCAGGTACCGTAATACAAATAAGGAGCAATAATTTATTTTAAAATGAACATCAAAGAAAATAAAAGATTAAAAGGGAAAGACAATCTTGCATAGCTCAAGGCTTGGCCCCTTGATAGTGCTCCAAAAGAATGTGCTCTCTGCTGGAGGCAGAGAAGAGCCCAGTTGCAGGGAGGGCCCTGCGACGTACCGCCCACCATGGGAGCCAGTGCCAGAATGTCCCTGGGCATGGGAGAAGAGAGGTCAAAAGCTAAAGCAGGATAAGCAAAGCAGAAAGCCCTTTAAAATATACACGTGCATTTTCTTGCCAGGATCTATCAAGCCAAGAGCCAAAGCATGGTAATGGCATTTTGTTTATAAGGAAAAAGAAATTGCTTCTGGCCTAAGAATTTCTTTGCCAAGTCTCAGGTGAGGGGGAATCCAAACGACTTGCTAGTTTAGGAATGTGTGTATTTTTAAGGCGGTGTTTTAAGAATATTGCTGGTGGGGTCCGTTACAGCGCTGAGCACACAGCCCTGCGAGCACTTACTGCAGAGCACAGCAAGCCATGGGAGCCAGCCCAGCGGAAGTCAATGGCAGCACTCACAGCTAACGGCATCGTGCTGGCTTTGCACGACTCAGCCGCTTGGGCCGCATCCAGCCATCATTGAAGGTGATGGATGAGCTCCCACCAGCTTCAGCAAACTTTAATTGAAGCTCTGGGTTTGTGGCTGTGCCTGGGTAGGGGCCCACGAATGTGTCCCTCTCCTTCAGTCTGTGGCAAATTTGCTAATGGCCCCACCTGGAGTGTGTTCCAGCTGCAGCTTCTCCAGCCCAAAGCTGGCCAGATAGTGCTCTGTGGGTGGGGGTTTGTGGAGATCGCAGGTGGTGGGTCATTTTGAGCACTTCTACTGGATTAACCTGCAGAGCTTGGGTTGCCTCACACTAGCAAGAGGTTGATTTTTCAAGAGTTTTGAGTGGGGGTAAGAAACTCAAGCCCAGTTCAGAGTCCTCAGTAGCAAAGCCAAGAGAATTTCCAGGGCCTGGAAGAGTGGCAGATGGCTCCACAGTCCCCTCTCTGACAGAGGGGAGAAGCTAAGGGAGCCCAAGTGCCCTCCTTGCAAGCTAGGGACCTGTGCCCAGCTCCTGCTGTGCCTTAGTGCAGAGCCTTGTCTTCACTGCACATTGCCACGTGCAGCCCATGCTTGGCAGTGCCAGATACCTGTCCATAAGGGAGCTGCTAAGTCCAGGAGGAAAACTCTCCAACATCTGCAGAAAAGCTGCCCTTTGTATGAGGAGCCCTTGGCACAGTGGCTGCATGGAGAAGGGGATGCTGGAGCGTAGCAGGAAGCAGGTAGGGAAACATCGTCAGGAGGCATGGCTGTGTGCAGGCTGTAGGGTTCTCAATGCCTTCTGCTGCTGCCACCAAGGGCCTGTGGGTGTGTGATAGTGGTCCAGGACAAACCAAACAAAGGTTTGAGATCCTCTTGTGGGGCTGATTTCTGCCTCACGTACCCACCCACTGGGATTTCAGCAAATATTAAAGCAAGAGATGGAGCCTTTAATGAAGTTAACCTGCTGAAACCAGGAGAGCATTTGGTTGAAGTACACCTGAAAGCCCTGGATTACACAGCAGCTGCTTCAAAAGAAACCCATTCCCTCCTTTCATACTGCTGCCGCATTGAGAAATAATACAGCACCTTTATATTCAGCCTAATTTACTCAGCCTGCTGAAGTCTGAAAGCTTTTTTTATTAACTCGGGAGATGCAGGGCTTTCCTCCCCAGCTGACCCCCCCGCAGGCAGCAGGCACAGGTCCCCAGCAGCAAGGAATCGCCCCCCTCTGCACTAATCCAATGATGGGTTTAACTCCATTACTTTGCTTCCTCTGCTCTCTTCCTTGTTTTCTTCCTTTTATTCATTTTCCCCCATCCCCTTGTTCTGGCTCTGTTTCTTTTACCACCTCCCTCCCTGCTCTTCTCCCCCTTCTGCTCTGTGTTTTGCTGCACTCCAGCAGCACTCCTCAGATGTGGTGCACCCGGGTCAGAGAGCAGCTCCCAGCTGCTGCTGGCAGCCTGGGTAAGTGCGGGGCCATGGCAGGAGGCAGGCAGTGCGGGGCAGCCTCTGGGCTCACCTCCGCACACTGCTTCCACCACAAAGTAGCAGCCGTGGTATCACTGTAGCCCCATGAAAAATCAGCTGAGAGACTTGCTGGTTAAACACTGCCTTACAGACACCTCCTGATGGTCAGGGTGGGGGTGGGAAGGACTCGTGCAGAAAGAAGAAGCTGAGGGTGAAGACAAAAGAGTCAGCATGATCTGTGTTGGGAAAGAGCTGCAATTAGAGGGAGGGAGAAGGTGGAGAATACCAGCGAAAGCCCTAGGTGCACGGCCCAGTGGTGTCACTGCACCACAGCTCTCACTGACACCTGGGCTGCAAAATTCCTTCCACCAAATTTAACACAGATGGTACAATAAATATTACAGTGCCAGGGTATTACGCATTGTCTCATTTTCAGTGAGGTTTGGTGGATGGTTCTGACATACAGGTACGGAAAAACACAGCAAGTTCTTCGTGGGCCTGGTAAGTTCCAAATGCCCACAGGAGGACAGACTGGGGAGGATCTGAGCATTAACTGCTCCCCAGAGAAGTGCCCTGGGGCTCTTTTGTACCTGGGCTGGATGTCCATAGCAGGAGTCACCAGCTTGTGGTCAGCTTGAGCACGTGCAGCAGTGGAAGCTCTGTGGCTCTGCCCTCTGTGCTTGGCACTAGTGAGGCCGCACCTCGAGTAATGGATGAACGGACAGATGGACGGACGAACACACAGCTGGACGGAGCGTAATGGCCTCAGCTGTACCGGGGAGGTTCAGGTTGGATATTAGAAAAAACTTCTTCTCAGAAAGAGTGGTGAGGCATTGGAATGGGCTGCCCAGGGAGGTGGTGGAGTCACCGTCCCTGGAGGCGTTCATGAAACGTGGAGATGTGGCACTGAGGGGCATGGTTAGTGGTATGGTGGGGTGGGTCGGGGTTGGACTAGATGAACTTGGGGACCTTTTCCAACTTTAATAATTCTGTGATTCTAAGCTGCAGGAGCCTGCCTGGTGTTTTGGCTGTGCCTTCCGTGACAGCAGCGCATTGCGGAGAGGGGACTTGAGATGTGACAAGAAGCACATGGAGAGCCACTTGGAACCTCTGTGGCAGCAGGTACCTTCATTTCCCATCACTATGTACTCTCCTAGAATTACCTTCTCCTCTTCGCTCAGCAGCAGATCACAGCTGATAGCAGCTCAGAGCAGTATTTGCATTCTGCCACTGGCCTTAGCTGGGGGACGTGGCTGAATGAGGTGGGAGGAAGGTGGCCCCTGTGCTGGGTGGTGCGTTAGGTGGGGCCATTGCCCATGGGGCCATCTCCCGTGGGTCTTGGTGGCCTCCTCCTTTTCCATGTGCATCTTGGAAGAGGAATGACTTGTGCTGTAGGTTTGTGTTGCACTCTGATGGCTGTGTTATGGTTCGCGAGGGCTATCTATACACTCAGCAATCGCACTCTGCTAGCTCAGGAGTAGTCTGACTACAAGCAAGTAGTAAACAATAGTTGCATAACTCCGCACCTCAATGCAAGTAGGGCAGCAGGCTTGCTGCCACTGGCTTTGAATTGACTCCAACAGGTGCTGGAGCACGAGTGAGCCCCAGAAGATGTGAACGGGAGCCCAGAGCACGCAGGGGCAGTGGGGTGACGCAGCCCCTGGGTGACAGCTATGACAGCGGCGCTGCCCCACAGCCCAGGTCTGATGCCGTCGCTGGGCTGCCGGTGCTGTTATGCTCTGAGGGTTGCAGGGAGAGGTCCCGGCCCGGTGAAGGCTCTGCACCTGCTCAGCGGCCACGGCGGGTGAACGGGGCGCCGCGCAGTACCTGCGAACACCGCTCCCAGGTTGGGTTTCAAGGAGCGCACTGGGGACGCTGCCTGGCAGCACGGCAGCCAGCGGCGGCGCGCAGCGCTGAGGGACGGTTCTCTCCCGCACCGCTCTTGGCGGCGCAGCGCAGCGCAGCGCGCGGCTGTCAGCAACGGCCCCGCTCGGGCCGAGGCTCCGCGCTCCCTCGCGCGCCGCCGGCAGCGCTCTCCCGGAGCGGGGCCAATCCTTGTCCTGACGCTCCCCCATCCGACAGCTCGGGCGCAGCCGCCGCGCGCGCAGCTCCCGTCTCCGGCGGCGCCTTCCGCAGCTTCGCGGTGCTCGTCGGCGTACGGGGACGGGGCGCGGAGCCGCGCGGGACCTCC